>NC_142103.1:101495157-101801157 GCF_054644295.1 Miniopterus natalensis | reverse complement strand
CCTGCTCTGTTTGGCAGCTTCCCTGGTCTCCGCCCCTCTCCCGTCATAATGCCCAGAAATGTCTCCAGACATGGCAAATGCACCCTGGCGGTAAAACTGCCCCCTTTGAGAACCGCTGCTTTAGAGCTGGAGAGCAATTCATTTTCTACATGAAATACTAAAAGGTTTTCAAAATTTGACTCCCATCAGTGTCTAGTATGTAAGGCAGGGACAAACAGAACATCTGAACTTAGCTGTTCAATGCAGCTGAGAGGCAAGGTGAGGAAACCTTCGAAGGGAACCCTGGTCCAGGGCTTTGGCTTTGCACGCTGGTGCACAGGGGTGGTCTTATTTAGTAAATGGGGCTCGAAAGGGAAATCTGCTTTTATTCCTAGCTCACCGGTTAATCACTGCTTAAAAACTCTTGTAGTGAGAAAACTCTCAGAAGAAAATGGCGCGTCAAAAGGGGACCAGGCCTATGCCAGAAGGATCTTAGGGGAAAGAGGGGAGAACAGCCCACCAGAGACTGGCTGGGAGGCCAGACCCCCAAAGCCTTCTGCTTCTCACAATTTTAAACACTAAATTCACTTACAGTTAGGAGATGGGATCATAGAAGAAAAGTTCACTTTTTCAAACAGTTGTTCTCTGACTTCGGCTCCAGCAGATATTCTGCGGAACCCGTATGTTTATTTGTCATTTATCAGGGGCCCATAGAGTCCTGACTCCCTGATGGAAAACATATTAGAGCGGTGGTCTCAACTTGTGATCGAGGGACCCTGGAGTACAGAAGACCCATGATGGGGTCCACGGGGTCAAAACTGTTTGCAGAAGGATACTGAGCTGTTAGCTGTCCTTTTCCCTGTCATCCTGTCACAGTGTACAGTGGCATTTTCTGGATGTGTGATCTCATAGGAGACTGCATGCAGAAGCAGCTGTCCTCTAGTTAGCCAGGCATTAAAGATTTTTAAAAAGATGGAAAGCAACTCCCCTCTTCTCACTAATTTTCCTTGTTCAGCAAAACATAGTTATATTTTATAAATATGTTGCTTCTGTTACAATATGAAGGCTTTATTATTGTTTTAATGAATGAATATGTACTTTGTTTAAATGTCTTTCCTTTTCTTTTTCTTTATTTCCAACATGGGAAATATCAATAGCTATAAACAAAAGCTTTCTGAGGCCCCCAACAGTTCTCAAGGGGTTCTGAGAGCAGGAATTGAAGAAGTGCTGGGCTAGAGAAGAAGATTCTGTTGGGGGTGTGTGGACAGGTAAAGATTAGACTAATCTCAAAGGCACCCAACGCGTGGAGTAGCATTTTAAATATACACTGAGAGGCAGAGGGAAGTCTCAGGGCTGGGATTCATTAACATCTTCAACCCAATAAAATGTCACATTAGAAATGAGGCTCCTCTCTGACACTCTCCTATCTCCTGAGGATACTCATTAAACAGGGAAATCTATGAAGATGAATCTCCCTTCCTGGCAGCTTTTGTATCGGTCTTCACCTCCTGCTAACTCATAAAGAGCAGCTCTGGTTTCCAGAGAGGGGCTGCGGGTCTCTCGGCTGTCTGGTTGTCCTCCCCACCAGATCCATTGTTCCCTTCTGGAAATGACAGATCAAGGAGGTCCCTTAAGTGACCCTGTTAGTAGAGAACTCATTCGTGTGCATGAATATTTTAATGCCAAAAGAAATGGAAAACGTACTTCTAGCCTTGATCATTCAAATTTGCCATCAGTGTTTGCATGGATCTGGCAGATCAACTATCCTCTTATTTTCCTCATTTGTTGAGTAGGCTATAAAAATTGTCCAAGAAACTTTCTTCCTTGATGGGCTTTTTAAAAAGCACTAAATTAATTTTCACAAGACCTATTTTTTCAGGACCCTATCTTATCTCTCTTGGGACCTACTCTATTACTCAGCCCTGATAAATCTGAAGCCCGGGTGGGTGAGCTTCAGTCTTTCACCTGGAGCACAGGGCAGGTCAATAACCTCTGTAAAAGCTATTGCTTCGAGAAACCTTATACCATTGCATCCAGTGGTTTGTAAATTCCCCTTTGAGAACCTGTTGATAGCTAGCAACCATTTTCCCCAGGAACATGCATTTGGTAACCACACTGCCTCTCTCCAATCCCCTGGCACCTGTAAATTCTTCCATAAAACAGCAAAGGGCAATTCAGGTGGCAGATGGAATCAAGGTGGCTAAGCAGCTGACCTTAAAATAGGGAGAGGAACCCGGACCATCCAGGTGGATCCAATGTGGTCAACAAGACCCCTTAATGTGCAAGAGGGTCAGTGTCACAGTGACGTGATATGAAAGACCTGACTGGTCATGACTGGCTTTGGAGATGGGAGGCTGCAAGCCAAGGGATGCAGGTGCCTCTGGAAGGTGGAGACGGTAAGGAAACGCGCCCAGCACCGCCTCCGGAGGGGAACCGGCCCTGCTGACGCCTTGATTTCAGCCCAGGGAGGCCCATGTCACACTTCTGACCTCCCAAAATGTCAGATAATAAATCTGTGTTGTTTTAAGCCCCTAAGCTTGTGGCAGTTTGTCACAGCAGCAGTAGGAATATAAACAGTGAACATCTGTGCATACATACCCAACTTTGTGCACAATTCCAGGGAGGGCTGGCCCCGGGGTAAGGACCCCATGATATGTTCCCAAATCTCTTTATGGTTGGCAGTAGAACCTAAACCTTGACTTCTAGTCATCAATGCTGTTTGTTTCTAACACTAAGACACTTTCTCACTCCTAGCCAAGTTCAGAGTTAAAATGGGCTATAGTTATTTTCACTTCCCACAAAAATAAGGGCTTTGACTTCCAGTTGGATTTTTTTTTTTTAATGAAACCAAAATAAGAAAAAGAGATTCAATCCAGACCTCTAAAATCATGCTGGAGTTGGGTAGGAAAAATGAAAAAGAGCCTTGCTCAGAACAGAGCCCACATTAATGCACATACTGAAGTATGTTCGGGTCTGTGAGGACGTAGAGGCCAGTCTGTCTCCGGGGGAATTGATGTCTTTACCACAACACTTAAAGCCTACAGGCTCAGTTTGTGAAACTGGACACCTATCAGATCCCTCATTCAAGCAGCCTTCTGTAGGAATTCAAGCAAGAAAAACCAATCCATTGTCAGGGCCGCGGGAGGCCGGCTAAGAGTCAGGGCAAGAAGTGCATGGTGGCAGGGGGGCGGCAGTGGAGCTGGTTCCTTACCCCATGGCAGCCCCCCGCTACGGGGGTGAGTCTAAAAGCTGAGAAGCTGTCTTTAGCACACTTTTTAAAACCAAAAAGGAAACTAAGATCATTTCATTTTGAAGAATTCGCCACATTTTAGTCACTTTCTGTCTGGAAGAAAATATGTGGGAGGGGGCACTGACCCTGAAGCCAGCTTAGTGAGCTGGGTCCGTCTCCTGGGCTGGCCACAGGCCTTTGAGGGGCCGGGGGTGCCTGAATACCTAGCAGCTGTCACTTTCAGCCTCTGATGCCTGTTAAACTGTAAATCCGTGGACCTGTCTTAAGACATCCACTGAGTTCTAAGTCCCTTGAGGAAAAGAATCATGCTCACTCCCTGTCCTCCTATGCCAGAAGCAAAAGCCTCGTTCCTGCTGGGTGCCCAGTACGTGCTTATTAATTACTGGGCAGAGAGGATGCTTTAGTTTTAATCCACAGCTGTTCGTTCCTCCCAGGCACTGTGGTAGGTGCTCTGGATTTCTAAAATAAGTCCCCCCAAAGCATCCTCTCTCCTGGGGAAGCCTGCACTTCAGGAGAAGAGAGAAGACCCTTATGCAGACCACTGTCACGGGAGCGGAGTCTGATAAGCGCAGCGGGAGACGCAGAGACGAAGTGAGGGCGCCCGTGGCGCGCGGAGGCCTGGTTTCCAGAACAGGACAGGGAGGCCTTGGCCAGAGGCTCCTTTTGGAGCTGAGCGCTGGTGGTCCCTAGGATTTCCTTCAGCGGATGTTGGAGACTTCCCACCACAAGGGCTGTGTGGACAGAGACGAGGGAGTGCGGGTAGCCGGAGGCCGTCACGCTCGGCCAGAGCTGAGGCGCCGGGGTGGCAAGGAAGAGGGGGCTGCCGGCCCTCTAAACGCAGCGCTCGGGGGGCTGCGGGGCTGGCGGTGAGGGCCGCCCGCGCTGCGACGCGGGGCTCGGGTGGCTCTGTCCACCGTGTGCAGCCAGCGCGAGCGGCCTCAGGCGGGCCCTGGCGGTTCGGGATGAGCATCGCGTTGGGCTAGCAGGCCCGCGCAACCCCAAACTGACATAAATACACAGTCATCAAATCTCTCTCTCTAGCTATTGTGTAATTGTGTCTGTGCCTAGTATATACTTAGATAGATAGATATAGATAGATATAGATAGATATAGATATAGATGATAGATATAGATATAGATGATATACATAGATATAGATATAGATATAGATATAGATATAGATATAGATGATATAGATATAGATATAGATATAGATATAGATAGATATAGATATAGATGATATAGATATAGATATAGATATAGATAGATATAGATATAGATGATAGATATAGATATAGATGATATACATAGATATAGATATAGATATAGATATAGATATAGATATAGATGATATAGATATAGATATAGATATAGATATAGATATAGATATAGATAGATATAGATATAGATAGATGATATAGATATAGATGATATAGATATAGATAGATATAGATATAGATATAGATATAGATATAGATAGATGATATAGATATAGATGATATAGATATAGATATAGATATAGATGATATAGATGATATAGATATAGATATAGATATAGATATAGATATAGATATAGATATAGATATAGATATAGATATAGATATAGATATAGATATAGATATAGATAGATATAGATAGATGATATAGATATAGATGATATAGATATAGATGATATAGATATAGATAGATATAGATATAGATAGATGATATAGATATAGATATAGATATAGATAGATATAGATATAGATAGATGATATAGATATAGATATAGATATAGATATAGATATAGATATAGATATAGATATAGATATAGATATAGATATAGATATAGATATAGATAGATATAGATAGATGATATAGATATAGATGATATAGATATAGATGATATAGATATAGATAGATATAGATATAGATATAGATATAGATAGATGATATAGATATAGATGATATAGATATAGATGATATAGATATAGATAGATATAGATATAGATAGATGATATAGATATAGATATAGATATAGATATAGATAGATATAGATATAGATAGATGATATAGATATAGATGATATAGATATAGATGATATAGATAGATATAGATATAGATATAGATATAGATATAGATATAGATATAGATATAGATATAGATATAGATATAGATAGATGATATAGATATAGATGATATAGATATAGATATAGATATAGATGATATAGATATAGATGATATAGATGATATAGATATAGATATATATAGATAGATATAGATAGATACAGATGATATAGATAGATATAGAGATAGAGATAGAGATAGAGATAGATATAGAGATAGATATAGATATAGATAGATAGATATGAAGAGCATGTTTATGTCACTGCTTCTTGACCTTATTTCCATACCCCTCACCACACACACACACGGAGCCTTTTTAGACATTTTTTTTTCTAATTGCCCCTTCATGAAATTTCAATACTACGAATACTTATACTGAATCTGTTTATGTACTATATGTATACCTGTGCTTTATATATGAAAAAAGTCAGATTTTTGTTCCTCCCCCTTTACCCTCTCCCCGCCCCCCCCAACCAATTTTTACCCTCTGGGAAGTGATATCACTTCCATTTTAGAATAATACATGACCTATATATGTGTGTGTAGGCATGTGTGTGTCACCTTACTGCACAAAAGAGCTAGGACCCCAAATCAGATGTTATTTATTCATTCACAGTGGGAAGTGTGACTTTCCAAAGGAATGAATATTCCCATCTTTCATCCAACTACCAGGAAAATTGAAGTAGTAAATAGGAGGGAAAAAACTGCTTTGAGAGCATTGAGTCCAAAAGAAGAAATTGAATAGTCATGGAAATATTTCATCCAAAGTATAGAAACGCCTGATGAACTATGTCTCACTCTAACACATAAAACCTTACTTTAGTGAAGAAATAAATCTAACTCTAAATAGATGAAATATTTCTCTCATAATGTTGAATGAAGTCTCAAAATATGATTTTTTCATCCTGTTTCTTCAGACACCCTTCAGATCACCCTTCCAATTTCATGATAATACAGTAATTGTTTCATACTTGTTACAACACAATTGAGTAGTTGATAGCCTTCGAGAACCATCTTAGTTTTCTTAATTGGATTAGACTGCAGACTCTAGTCTCATCAGGTACATATTTCAAAGCCATTTACTGAGGAGAGTTACTTCAGCAGATGCACTATGTGTTGTTTTAAGTAGTTTCAGCCTCAGGGCGGCCTCTTCCTGACCTTGTGGCCAGATCCCGTGGTCCCCAGTGGAGCACACGTGCAGTGACCAGGAGTCAGGGCAGCACTGGGCATGCGTTGCTCAACTTGGCGGCTGATGTTTAGCTCTACAACTTTAGCATTATATGGTAATGCTTTTGAGATAGATATATATGTGTATATAATATATATATATGGGTATATATATGTAGGTAGGTAGATAGATAGATGGTAGATGATAGACAAAGATGACCAATGATAGATAGATATAGATGATAGATAGATGATAGATAGATAGATAGATAGATAGATAGATAGATAGATAGATAGATGATAGATCGATCGATCCATGGATTTTTGTAGACAAAAATCAGTTTTTAATCTATCAAGAGCTGACTAATGAGTTAGTGCCTTCTCTACATTTTCATTGGACAGATAAGTTGAATCCAGTTTCATTCAAGAATGCTTCATTACAGTTAAAAAATATTCCCAATAAAGAGAAGAAAAGAAAACTCAAAATATTTTCTTATTATAGGCTTCAGAAATTGATAATGATGAAAAGAGAGAAGATGTTGAAACTAAGAAATAAAATGTCTTTGGAAAATAAAATAAAACTTCATTTCACTAGAATAAAAGCTATTTGAATAAGGAAAAAGTTCATGTTATACATTTGTTTAAAAATAAAAATAGGTTTCCATTTCCAATACGGCCAAAGAAACTCCTACCAGACTGATCCTCTTCAATATAATAACTAAACTCTGGAAAAAATTTTTTTTTAATTTAAACAATTGTCACAAGATATTGGAAAATGAATAACGGTAGGCATATTCTCTGGGGGAATTGATACTTAGAAATGCAAGGGATAAGTTTTCCAGCTTTTATGGCTTTTAATGTCATAGTTGGCCTCATGTCAAGTGGCTAAAATTCCAATAGAAAACCTATAGCCCTTCTGGCCTAAAAAAAAAAGAAGGCTGAGTTTGGGGCAACCAGTACTGATAGAAAGTAAAGGAGGGAATCTCATGAAGGAAAAAGTCAAAGAAAGTGTGCCCTTGATTCTCTGTGTTGACTCTGCCAACACCTCTGGCTGAGCAAACTGTAAGCAGCCGGCTAAGGGTGAGAGAAACAAACTGTGATTTTAGCTGAGGCCTAAGCGATAGAGTGTGCAGTTTGAGTCTAACCAAGCTAATTGGTTGAAATAAATAATTTTAAAAGAAACATAACAGAATACAAAGTCTCCATAATATAAAGTCACAGTGTCTAGTATATATTCCAAAATTACTTTACATAAGAAGAAACAGGAAAATGTGAACCGTTCCTAAGAGAAAAGACAATCATTAGAGACCAATATTGATGACGCAGACGAGCATAACCATGCTCCATGTTCTAAAAGAAAATGTGTATGGAATAAATGAAAAAATCAAAAATTTTAACAGAAAACTAGAAATTACTTTTTAAATGGAAGTCCCAGAACTGAAAAATGTGATAGCTGAAAAATAAGTATAGCATAATTACTTTAAGATTTATATCACACTATATACTCGTGCCTGATAAATTGCCAAGAAGAAGTCTTACTTTCAGCAATAGCCAAAAATTATTTGTAATCTGGTTAGTCCTTGTAAGTAAATTAATTCTACCAACGTGGTATCTAAAGTTTTAAGAAAGGATACAAGGGTCCCATGCAATCTTTTTCTGTTGCTAAGATGTTTGTTTGTTAAATCTTTTCTTTTTCATAGAGAGTACAGTGGTAAATTGTGTTTAGCATATGTCCAAGTTATTACAATTTTGGAGCAGGACAAAAACTGGTATAGCATAACTGTACCTCTGAATCCATTCTACAGTGGATTCTTTTCTTCCCGTGTTCCATTACCATGGAGAATAAGACTGGATGTGACCCCAAGGCACTAACTAAAGAGTAATTCTCCTTTGCCTCTAGAGGTGAGGTACATGAAAGAAGCTTGGTTATTGTCTGGGTACCTGGATCTGGTTTGCTTGGGAAAAGATTATGCTTCCCAGTTTCTGTTGCCAGCACATAATAAGCTCAGCTCATCTTTTGGTGCTGGGCCATGTCACAGGTCCAGTGGCCAGCCTATGAATTGTGTTCCCTTGTGTCAGTGTGCACTCCTGTCCTGTTAGATATGCCCCAGAGGTGGGTAGGGGTGACATGGCTGGGGGACTTGGGCGCAGTGGTTTGTCTCAGAAAGAGTGATGAGCGGGGCAGACCCTGAGACTGAATCTGGATTCTGCCCTAGTCTTAAAGTAAATTCAAATTTCCCGTGAGATAGTGACCTAGCAAATTATCACGGGCCTACTTGCAAGATTAAGATTTGGGTGTGGAACCAAAAATAAGAGTAAGTGGGAACAGTTAATTTAAAATGGAGCCTGTTGAATAAATGAACATAAAGAATGCCCTGCTGGCATTTTCTCATTTATCCCAGAAATATTCCTTGAGCACCTACTGTGTGCTAGGAACTCTAAGAAACATTAGAGCTTCTGAGATTAGCCCTGTAGCCCGGGGAACACGGGCCGTCTGGGACCTGCTCGGACCCCGGCCCGGCTGCCGAGGCCACCCCTGACCCTCCCTGTGCTTTGCCTCCCCCCACCCTGCCGGTCGTTTCAGCCGCTTTCCTCTGCTCCCTCCTGACTCCAGCCCTCCCTGGGTCCCAGAGCCCCACGGTGCCCTCCTTCCTCCGAACACTCATGTTCTTGACCCTGGGATCTGCTCCCAGCTCTGTCACTAAATTGCCATTTGTCTTTGGACGAGTCACTGTGTCCGTACACTCATCTGACAAGGGTTTGCGGTCTGACCACTCAGATCTCTTCTAGGGCAACAAACCTCTGAGTTAAAATATTCTGGTGCTTTAAAATTATGAATATATTTATCAGCCTTCACCCAACCATAAATGTCTAAGGATAAGAATAATATTTTGTTCTCTGAGCTAGACCTATGTCTTCTGTAAATTGCGAATGATGAAACCTCTAAATGGAGGTTGGAAAATTAGGAATAATACTGTGAAGTGCCTGGCACACAGAACGCTCTGGAAATAGATGATCAATATATTGACATTCCTTTGTGCTTCGGGGGGAGCCTCTGACAGCGTCTTGTGCAGCAGAGGCACTCAAGGCATGTTTGGTGCGTTAAGGAAGGGGGCACTAAAGGCCAGGTGCCCGTCAGCGACAAAGCCGAGCCCCTCACACAGCGTGCTGTGACCCTCATATGCTTCCATGTTGCCAGAGGCAAGATTTGATTAAATACTGGAGAACTGGTTTGGGCCAGACATGAAAAGAGCTGCAAGCCCACATGGAAGCTATGCCCAGCCGCTTCGAGCCTCTGCCAACCGGCTGGTTCCAAAACAGCCACCTTTCGGGCTCCGCTACTCTTGAAGCTTGTTCTTTGCTCTCGTGAAGCTCAGGAGGTGTGGACCCGATGCCAGCGTCGTGTGATCTTTAGTGTCTGCAGTTTGCATCTTGGTCGTGCTGCCATTATTGTTTATTGCAGAGTGAAGCATCCATCAGCACTGGTTGCTGACTGCAAGTTTTGATCTGGATAAGTGGCCCATCTTTTTTAATTTACCTACTGAAGTTATTAACCAGACCATGCGTGCGTAAGCTTTAGCTGTCACTTGTTCACTCACTGATACACAGAAGCCTGAGGACCAAAAGCTAATTCTACAGCGACAAGTCTCCCGCTCAGAATCACAGGCACCATTTATCAGACCAAGAACATTCTCAAACGTTATTGCAAAACCTTCCCTAGCACGTAGGATTCATTTATCTTCCTTTGTTTCCGATTCTTCCTTCATGGATGCCCTTCTTCCCCCTTCTTCTTGTTTTTGAGGTTCATATATGTTATCACATGAATCAGTCCTTCATTCATTTTTATGGCTGAATAATCTATTATATATGTGTGAATATGTATGTATGTATATATGTATCTGTATATATGTGCATCTTCAGCTTTTCTAGCATAAAGCCTTTTCCCAAGTCAATATTATCCAAATATTTGGGTGAAGACACATTGAAATAATTTAGATTATGTTCTGTTTGTAATCAGATTGTTTTCATAATGTAGACATAGGCATTTTAGGTTCACTAATATTTGATAGGTTTGAATGTTAGAAGTTCTGAAAATAATTCATCCACTATGTTTTAAATTAAAGTAATGCTTAATGTGATTTTTTTTCCCTTAGGTCAAAACCAGGTATTTCATTTGAAACTTCTATTGTCTAATGATAATATTTATGAAAGCAGCAATGCAATTATCTTTCCAGAAGATCCAACCACTGTTCATTCAGCTGCCCCATAACAAATTCTCAGAAATCAGGGAAAACACTGTGGGGGAGAGAAGTCTTGGCTCACAGTTGTGAAGAATCTCAGATCTCAACATATCTGAAATTGAATAAAGTGTGGCATTCTGTTTTGCAATACTAGTCACACGTAGAAAATCTTTATCTTTTCATGTAGTATATGTTAGATAAAAAGTCTTAGCAATTATATTATTATCTATAAATCCCTAAATTTGACAGGAGCAGAGAACAAGTGTTTAAACTCTTTGTTTCCCCAACCTCCAGTTTTGTATGCACTCAACATATGAAATACTTCCCGAGACTTGCCTATGAACAGTGAATTGTGGCCTTTCCAGGCTTAATTTGCTCCATAATTGTGCATGATTTTATAATGCCCATAAAATAATACTTACAGGCATAACATTTCAAAGGCAGCACTTTTCAGAAAAGGAGAGTTAGATTTACTTCCAGATGTTTCTACCAAACGTCTTCTCTCCCTCACCCTACACTCCAATTTCATGGTTGTGATTAACAGTGTGAAGCTCCACAGCAAAAATTCATCAGCTGATTCCTTCCACCTACCAGATTCCGTTTTCAGGGTTCGATTTGAGACATAATGAAAGCCTGCTTTGCATAATTATCATATGAGACCATCTGTAATTAAATGATGAAATGTAGTTTATGCTCAGTGTGTAGACTAGGCTTTATGTGAGCTGAAACCGCAATGATTTCTTTGCTTTACCTTTCATTGGGTGTTTGTGGGGGATACAAACAAGCAATTCATTTCCAACAGACTTTAGGTTCCCCTGGGAATCTGTTTTTGTTTTTGAATTTCAGGAGAGAAGACAATTTCTTAAATTGAAGAATAATGGAACACTTTAATATGATTGCCTCCTCAATGAGGGATTAATAGATATGCTCAGAAACTTTAATAAGTGATAATTATCAACATTACATTTTGAGTTTTGCCTTTAAAATATTTTATAAAGCTTTTATGATAGCTTTTCAAATACCTATATAAAAGACCTATTATTCATCATGTACTTCTAAAGCCTGAAATGAGCCTTGCAAGTATCTAATCTTGATTTATAATCTTGATTTATAGTCTTTCTATTCTAATTAGAGAAAGTAAAGTTGTCTATACCAACTTTAAAACTGAAACAATTTCAAGTGGGGAATAACATTTCTGGGATTCTTTGTGAAATTCCATGGAATATTATTAAATTAAACTTCAAAACTGAATAGATAAGTTTGGCTAAATTCTATCTATATTTTCCAAACATTCTTTGCACAGCAACTCTATGCCACACACTGTGATGGAGACTAAAAATACAGATATGTTATAACTCAACCTTCAAGTTGTTCTGAATCTAGTTGTACTCATTTATAAAGTTGTCAAGGGGATGCATCTGTTAGTGATTTACCTGGACAAATACTCAAGTGAAGTTTCATTTTAAGTACATTTCATCCATTGGCCTTTTCTGTCCTAATACTGGAAAAAGGCTACCATTGTTTAATCATAGTGGAGCATTTGTGCTCTTGACATGACTTGGAGAATCAAGAGAGAGCATTCCTCCTAGGAGCTAAATGAAGAAGGAATTTTAAATGTTCCTATTTAATGTCTCCTTAATGATAATTTGAAAAGTCATACTCTGTTGTTTTTGTAAATGTGATTTCCCACATATATCTAGATCTCAGGTCAGCGAAACTATGGCCCACAGGCCAAATATGGCCCTCTGACTGTTTTTATGAAGTTTTGTTGGGACACAGTCATACCATTTGTTATGCCTTTGTGTGTGGCTGCTTTTGAGCTACAGTGGCAGAGCTGAGTAGTTGTGATAAAGACCAGATGACCCGTGAGGAAAGCAGAGTCTGCCGCACCAAAGTATACCTTTTGGAATATTGATTATTTGAATCTGGTTATTTTTAAGAAAAGAAAGGCTTAGGAAAAACTTTTGACCTTTCCTCAAGTGCCTAAAAGAATTTAGGTAGAGGACCTGCTCTAGAAAGGAAGATTCTATCATAGATAACTATAGTTTAATATGAACTAGGTATGAGAGGCAGGGAGGGACCTAGCAAGGTCCATTTGTTCAAAGTCCTCCCTGTGTCCCATTGGTAAAGATGGGCCAGCAAATATTCATTTACCAAACAAACATTTGCTTTGCCATCTCCTTGTGAATTGCCTTCCTGCCCTTTAAAGTCCAAAGCCGAAAATCCCCTTCTCCTTAGCTCAAGATGGCAATATAAGCCTTAACTGCCAGGTCAGTTCTCAGGTCTCATGTTCTTATGGAATTCCCATATGTACATATGTAATAAGTTTGGTTATTTTCTCTTGTTAATCCATCTCACATTAATATGATTATTAGTCCAGCCGGAAGAATTTAGAAAGGTGGAAAAAAATTATTATTTATCCCCCACACCTGAAAAATCTAAAATATTTACTATCTGACCTTTTACCAAAAAAAAAAAAAAATCTGCCAGCTCCTGATTTAAGTAATATGCTTCAACTTGTATTTCTGGGGTTACCAATTTTGGACTTCTATCTACTGATTGCTGACTCTGCCAGATAAAGCCTTCTCAGACTCCTCCTTTCCCCATGTAGTTCTCTATCTATAGAGCTATAAAATCACTTTGTGGTTTTAAATCATAGATTATGCTTTTATTTCTTTTTTATTCTACTGTAAACAGTATGTCCTGATTCTAGTCATCTCCACTTAGTAAGATGAAAGTGTAATTAATGTGCCCTTCTTGCTTACTTTTTCTTACCCTTTCCTTTCCCAACTTGTGTCTTCATAGTTTGTCCTTAATATTACAAAAGTTGAAAACATTTACAATTGCTCTGTGTCCATTTCTGAGTCTTTTGTGCCTCAGCTATAGGTTGATTCTAAAATTTAAAACTCACTGAAGCGTTTTTATTTTTATTACTAAGAAAATGTTATTCATAGTATGACCAATTATTGCTGGTTATATGTCACTATTTTAAACTTTTTTGCTCTTCTAGCCGTCTCTCGTTGTTTCTTCTTTTTCCCCTTGCAAATCCTGTCTTAAACGCTTTCTTCTTCTCAAGAGTAGTGTCAAATCTCCAGGACCACCTTCTTTCCCAGGCACCTCCCTTCTCAGTTCCTCCTTCTGCTTTAATCGGGATTGATGACTTCCTGGGCCACTACAAAACTGTCCTGCTATGACTTTCCTCCTCTCTTATCCTATGTTGGGTCCATGGTTTCCTTGATCTCATGTCATTCTCTCTTGATTTTGTTGGAGCACATCCTCAGATAACTGGCTTAGAAAAGGTGTGTGGGAAGTAAACTTTCTAAATGTTTGCATGTCTGCACGTGTCATTATTTTGCCCTCTCACTTGACATGGAAATCTAGTTTGAAAATTATTTCTTGCAGAAGGTTTAAGTCAAGTTACATTGCCTTCAGGCCTCCAGTCCTGCAGTCAGACAATGATCTGATTCTCTTTCCTCTATCTTCAATGTATCTTTTCTCTGTAGCTTTAAAGATCATTCCTGTGTACCTGATGTAGTCAGGTCTCCTTGTGATGCATCCAGGTATGAAGGTGCTTTTCTTGTCACATAGCTCTACCCAGTTATCTTACAGGATACAGGTCTAGAAACAAAATTGCTGAGACACGTAACGTAGGCATTTAAATTCCAAAAGCTTTTGATGGCCCTTCAGAAGCAGGTTGCACCCCCTTACACTTTTATTTCAAGGGGGAAAAGTGACATATCATTGTTTTCATCTATGTGCCTGATCAAATACTTCACCATATTTTAAATTGGGTTATCTTTTCTTTTTGAATTGTACAACCTCTTTATTATATATATGTCAGCTTCATATGTTGTAAAATTTTCTTCCAGCATGTTGTCTTATAACTTTGCTTATGCTTTTGCCCGTTTAAATTGCTATGTTGTTGAATGTGTTTGTCTTTTCCTTTGTAGCTTCTGGATTTCCTGTTATACTTAGAAATGCCCTTCCAACCCCAAGACTTTAAATGTATTCTCTAGTCTTTTCTTCTAATATTTTCATTGCTTAAATGTCTTACATCTAATTTTATAGGAAACTTTGTATGTGATATGTTTGGAGTCTAGCTTATTTACCTTCCAAATAGGTATTCAGTTAAGTCCACTTAAAACAATAGTTTATTCTTTCCCTGGGACTTGAATTGCCCTCCTGTGGCCAGCAATGGTGTTCTTGGGTTCCCCAAGATAGAAATTGAGAGGTACCCCAGAGAAATTTCCAGACTGATTTTATTAAGCTTATTCTTGAGCACAAGGGAGGCAGCACAAACAAAAGGAGGATTGTCCAAACTGCCTGGGGTGCTGGCTCTGCTGGGCTGTTTTCATAAGTTGGAGACAAAGCAGGCTTTTGAGAAAAGGTGGGCTTTTTGAAAAAGGCAAGCTTGAGGAATTTTCCATTTCAGGGTTGGGGGACTTCCTTTTCCTGCTGTGTTTCCTGGCGACAGCTCGCTGCCACCACCCTAGGACCACTGTATAGGAGTCAAGCCTAGATCAATTGTACATGCTGGTCAGCAGTTAAGCAGACAGTTAGAAGGGAGATAAAATGAGCTACTTCTGCATCTTTGAGGAGACAGTGGAGGGGTGGTGACATTTTTGCACTTAGCTTATCCCACGTTCATTCTGAGCACCTGGTCTTAACGTGGCTTTCAGGCCACCTGGTATTTTCCATTTCTGGGCCCGAGTTCCTACGCTTTCTCATTAATGCATTATTTCTGGATCATTTCTATTCTATTGCACTATTTATCAGTTTCTTTTAGAGAATATATTGTTTCATAATGTAATGGTTCAGTGGGAGCCCCCTTCAGCACCACTCACTAATTTTCCAAAGTCCAATTACTTTACTGCTCTGTGACTCAGTGCCCTCAACTGGAAATGATAAGAATATTACCCACCTAGTAGGTTCGTTGTGAAAAGAACTGTGATAAGGGTACATTTAATCAAGAACAGTTCAGTACCTGATTAAAACAATATATGACTTAAACTTTAGATAAATGAATATAAACTTGAAGAGAGTGGAAACCACATGTAAGGAATAGAGAAGGGCATAAAGTTTTAATGCTTTTTTTTAAAAAAAGAGAAGAGGTATTGGGGCAACCTCTCTCAGCATTTTATCCCAAGATTTCGATTTGTTTTCCCCATGACTTGTGTGGCCCAGAAAATGTGTCAGAGTAACAAAGGTTGCAAGTAGTTTTCAGCCCTTAAGTTGAATTAAATGAATACTGTTATGACAAGTTAATTATACATCCTTGAAATTGCTAAATATATGTCATTGAAAATGCCTATGTTCCATTATTTTGCTAAACATCAATTATGATCCTAAGAAATCTGTATCTAGTAAAATGGATACCACTAATACATGTTAATTATTCCAGGAAATAATTGGTTCGGACTTTAGATGTTCAGGTGGGAATGTTCCCAAGTGTTAGAAGCTCCAGTCTATGTTGAAGCAGCCATAGGGAAGTAAATTAAGATAATCCATGCCTCTAATACACATGCTTTTCAATCATTTGACAGTGGTCTGGATTCATGCTAATGTAATGGCAAATGTTTATTCAAGTCATCAGATTGCTCATCATCAAGAATTGCTGTTGCCTCCTGTAAAGGCTTCTCCATCTGGCAACTCAGATTCTAAGAAAGTCACAGGGAATTAGGGAGATGTGTAGTGAGGGTGGCTGTGAAGGACGAGAGTCATGGAGGTTGCCCGCCTGCTTGCTCCCTTAGCTCTCTCCCTGGATGTCACCCACTGAACCAGTGCTTTCCAAAGTGTGGTCCTTAGCCTTGCACCAGAATCAGCTGGAATGCCATTTATTTATTTTTTTTAAAATATGTTTTTATTGATTTTTAGAGAGAGAGGAAGGAGAGAAAGAAAGCGAGAGCAACATCGATGTGAGAGAGAAACATTGATCCATTGCACACGCACACACCCCCGTACACACCCTGAGCAGGGACTGAACCCACAGCCTGGGCATGTGCCCTGACCGGGAATCGAACTGGTGACCCTTCTGTGCATGGGGCGAAGCTCAACCAACTGAGCCGCACTCGCCAAGGCTGTAATTTCTTTTAAAAACAGATTCCTGGGTAATGCTGAATTCATTAATGGGGAGAATTGAAGTATGATATATGTTATCAGCTAATTTGGGTCTGAAAAATGAAATATTTTAAAGCAAATAGCTTGAAGTAGATATCATAAAAAACATCAGAACATTATGGCACTTTGTTCAATTATTTGAAGATTAATATTTTTATTTTGAAATGGAGATGGGTGATAGGAAATTCGTAATCTTGCAAGATATTGACCATTCTGCTCCCAATAACTGTTCTCTTCTCCCTACTGAGATTCAAGGGCTTGAATGGTGTCAGAATACCAAATCCCCTGGTTTCCTCCCAGCCGGCTTTCCTGAGGCTGACCTTGCTCACCAGCACCTCTAGCTTCTAGCTGGGTTGTGCTCTTAAAACCACAGGAGTGCCCAAGTGGCACAGAAGGACCACTGACATGATCTGAAAATCCCTGCTTCTGAGTCCTACCCAATAACCTAGAAGTCAGAGTTGGAAGACTAGCTTGGGCTCGCTGCTGAAGTGTTTTCTAGGGTGGCTGTGCCCATATATTCTCCAGGAGGAGATTGTCTGGTGGTATTTGAAGTGTTTTATAGCCTCTCCTCCAATTCAAGTCACATTAACTTACACTCATGCAGATATCACACTGTTTATACTGATTATTGCCAATCAGAAGATATGATTCTGAGCATTTATTGTGTGGCTACCTGCCTATATTACCCGTCTTTTAAATTTTTAATCCTAATCGAAGACAGTGTTCCTTGGAAGTAACGCATATCTGGGGGTGATGGTGGGAGGTGAGATATAGAGGTGGCAGCTCTGCTCAGCATCTCAATCAACCCAAGAATGTGACTTGACTATTATTGCCTCTGACACATTAGAGTGTCATTAGCAGAAAAGTCATCTCTCAGACACATTGAACTAAACTCAATTATTATAATTGATTACCAGTCTAGCTGTAGAGATTTCGCAACTTTAGGGAAACTGACAAACATTTTGCCCTTTTAGATCCTACAATTAGATTCACAAGGCACAGTCAATAAACATTTTGCAGGCACTAAATTCATCATCTTTAAAAATGACAAAAATCTCTCCGGGTAGATGAACTTGCTGTTGATCATGGACTAATTGTTCAAGTGGTTTTCAGTAGTGGTATTGACAAATAGAACTGAATCCTTGAAGGATAAATTTGATCATGAATTAATGGAACCTATTTTGGACGTTAATTTATACAAGCTCTCATAGATCCTTGATTTATTGCATCTCATTTGCTAAAGCTGAAAGCATGACTGGAAAAATGTGTCAGTCGGGTTCTGTTTAAACTCTGTTCCTTTGAACTATAATCCTCAAAATGAATAGTGTTCTGATTCATAAAGAAATGTAATAATATGTGCATTCAAGTTAACATTTAAGAGCTATGTTAATCTTATTTTCTAAGATAGTCTACTTTAGTCTCCTAGAATGTGAAGAGAATTTCAGGATTTTTATTCCCTTAACCCATTGCATACCAGATGCTAATCAAGCGATAGGTTTTAGAGCCTCTGATCTGTCCAGGAAGGAAGCCCTCTTGCTTACAAAATGGGTGCATGGCTGGTTTTGCACAGCCGTCTCACATCTCCCACCTCATTTCTCCTCCATAGTGCTCTCTGCTGACACTCTCCCCCGTTCCCCGCCGAGCAGTGCTTACAGTTGTCCCTAACACCAGTGTCTTTTACGCCTCTATGGCTTTGCTGTTCCCTTGGATCAGAATGTAATTCCCTTCCTGATCCACATGGTAGATACGGACTCACATCTCTAGACTCATCTCCTGGACATCTACTCTGTGAAGCCTTTCCTGGCCCCCATTCCATGCCCTTGGGTTAGATTGACCACCTCCCTGGATTGCAGCCCCCCAGTGTGGAGCGTATCCTTCCATCACGCTTGCCTCTAGAAATCTATGATATTTAGATGTTTCTATCTGTGGCTGCTCCTGCTGGATGGGAATTTCTTTGAGGGCAGGAAACCAAGGAGAACTTCATATAAACTGACACTCACTAGTACTTTCTTGAACAAAGAAATGAATGCATGAGTAAAACAGTGGCCTGGAGACTGATCTCTCAAGGCCATTACAGATCTGCTCCCCCTGCCTGGAATGTTTTTCCCATGGATCCGCTCCCAGCTCAACCCCTCACTTCATTCAGGTCTCAGAGGTAACCTCTTTATTCTCTATTCTGCTGTATTTTCCTTTATAAAAACTATCAGCCTCTGATAATAACTGATATAGTTCATGTTTATTTGACTTTTATTGTCTCGGTTCTTCCACTAGAGAAGGGTTTAGCTTTTTTTTTTTTTTTTTTCCTATAAAGGAGCAGAGAGTAAATATTTTAGGTTTTGTGGCCCAGACAAGTCTTTGTCACAACTACTGAACTCTGCCACTGTAGAGTGAAAGCAGGTACAATGCATAAATAGGTGGCTGTGGCTGTGTTCCAATAAACTTTATTTACAAAAGCAGGTGGGGGTCATATTTGGCCCATGGGCTCTAATTTGATGATGCTTGCATTAGAATATAAGCAAGCCTGAATCACAGCCATATCCTCTTAAATAGTTGTTGAATAAATGGTGGAAAAATTTCATCCACCATAAATAACAAAAGGGACTGATTTTGACTGAATTTGAAAAATTGATTTCTGCCAAATAGAAAGAAAATGATAAACAAAATCTTCAAATGAACAATCAACTCTTCTAAAAAATAAAAGTATTAGCCAAGGCCTCATCTAGCTCTCAAATTCAGTGATGTTCCCTCTCCTGTAAATTTTACTGTATGTCTCCTACGTTTGTTACGTGGGTAATGTTGACAAAACATAAAAGTTTACTAAGAACACTGTGACAGAGAGACAAACAAAGGGAGAACGCCTCAGTTCAGGTAAAAAGAGATAGCATTTCATTTATTTTATTTAAATTGGCCAAATAGAAAGATTCCACAGTGGTCAAGATACGAACCCAAAGTCTTCATTGTATTTAAAGGTTTATATGTGGAAAATGTGTTTCATTAAGAAAGAAAAGTTTAATAGGTATTTGTTTTGGGTTTTCGTTGTTTGTTTTTTGAGAACCATTGACATAAATACAAGTATGGTTGATATAAATAAATATTAATTGAATAATTAATCTCAGTGCTGTCCTCAATGCAGAAATGTTGTTGTTCTTGGCCAAGAATCAAAAACGAAGCTAGAGTTACATTTTTCACTAGAAGTCAGGACAAGTTGGCCCCCCATCATTGCCGCCCAAGGGGCAGGGTTGCTTCGTGGAGGACAGGCGCCTGGTAGGTGGCCGAGGCCTAGCGGGAAACTGTCCGGGGCTTAGAGCGGGAAACGCGGGCAAACCGGCGAAACCAGAACCGAAGAAACGCCACCGTGGGCAGTAATGTCGTTTCATGTCTAAGGAAACTAAATTCTCTAGGCAGGGGCAAGCAATAATTCCTTTGATGCAGAAAAGATTAAGAGAGCAAAGACCTTCATTAAAACTGAACTGCCAGCCCACCCCTTTAATTCTCTGATTTTCCTACCAGCGCCTTTTCACTTCTGTGAGGAGCTCTTAGCGAGCAAAGTGAGCCCCTCCCACTGCCGGGAAGGGGACAAGCGCCCCCCACCTTCTGTATCCTCATGGCTAGACTAATAATAAAAGAGTAAAACTGACACACGACGGGATTAACAGGGGAAAAACCATTTCATATGTGCACACGAGAGAAGCATACTATGATGCTCAGATTAAAAAATGAGGCTCAAAGAAATGGTTGAGCCGGGAAGCTTTTTCTACTTTTTCTACAAAGACACGATAAATTTGTTGAAGAAAGTTAGTGCTCACTAGAAAGGAATCTGAGCAAGGTTCGGGTATTTGTTAGCGAGGAATCTAAGCAGAGTTTGAGCCTGAGCTGTGAGTTAGTCAAGGCCTTGTAAGGCACAGTTACACAGGTTTTCCACTCCGGATTCTCTGAACTCTTACGACAAGGTTTTCCCTCAACGCCCAGGAGCAGGGAGGGCGCCCATCACACGGCAGATTTATCTGTGATTTTAGACAGACAGAGAGGGCAGGGTTTTCTACTTGCAAGAGCAGTTTCTTAAGTAACTTTAATTCAAAATAATCAATATGCTATTGTGGGATAACTTGGGCAGCCTGACCTGTGCCCAGACACTAACTTCATCTTTAGGTTTCTAAAAATGCCACTGAATACTTAAGAATGTGAGAGCTGGACCTTTCAACAGCTGTAGTGAGCTTTGTAATATCAGTGAGAATATTCTGCCCATGAGGTTTGAGTACAGAATTAACCATTTGCGTTCATAAGTCAGGGATCCCCTGGATCATACAGAACAGAAACCTGTACATTTTCTTGTTTTTTACTCCTATTAGTAAAAAGGTTTTGAACTCATACCCTCTGATATATATTAATTTATTCATAATTTATGTATATATGCGCTACCGTAAAGAATATATTATGGAGAGTATAAGGCATATGTAAGGGAGGTGTTATAATGAGATGTTAAAATAAGATGAGATGAAGATGAAATATACATTTTAATCGCTTGTAAACATTTTGCTATTACTGCTGCATTAAAAATTATTTAATATTTTAAATGACAGCAAAGTGATGAAGGATGCCTATTTATTTTCAAGCACCTTGGTTTTCCACTTTATTGAATAAAAATTTGCAAATTCACCTTATTTCTCTACTTGGTTTTAATCATTGTCATGGGAGGAATAAAAGGACCACAAAAACATGAAGGAGTAAGTGGACAGAGTGTTTTACCAGCTTGCTCACTAGATGATGGGATACTCTTTTTCAATCCCATCTACCCAAGAAATTTTGTTGAAATTCAGCTGGAAAGTTTCTTTATTCCTTGATGTCCCTCAACTGTTCTCAAACCAAACGAAAGATGTTGTATTTATTATATTTAACAAATGAATTGACAATCCACGAAAACGCTTCATGTGGAAGATTAGGAAATGGGTTAGAAAAATTCATTCCCAAGTTTTCAAAGGCTGCTGTTTTTATAGATACAGATTTGCATAATTTTCAATAAAACAAACACATAATGGTAGAGTCATTGCCAAACATCTGTTTCCCTATGTACTGGCCACCATTCAAGTTTCTTTTAAAAAGTGAAGTACTTTCTCATTTGTTATTGTAATATCTCCTTTACTCTGAAGAGACAACTCTTTTAGTTCATTGTCCCCAGGTAGCCAACAACCCCCATGTAGGACAAAAGACTTTTATGGCCACTCTACTATAATTTAATGGTTTTCTTTTCAAAAGCAACTGTATGGTTGTCATGCTAAAGCACTTCCATTTCTTTGGTGCCATAGCTTACATCGAATTCTTGGGCAGGCATCTCTAAATTTACCCTGAATCCTTTGTTTTGTTCTAGTCAAAGCTGCTACAGCATCATTTTATACTTTCCTATATTTGTGCCTTTATCACAGTATCCTAAGAATTGTTGTTTTATAGTAGGTTCTGGTCTCTTGTAGGGCTAGACAACCAGAGTGTGTTTCTTGTTCAGAGCGTTAGGGAACTCTGGCTTGCCTAACTAAGCAGCTTTGCTCAGAGCTTTTCTGTATCATTATATCAAATTTAGAATTCTCATTAGTGAATTCTTTAAAAAGGACTGTTGCAATGTTTTTATTGGATGGCTTTAAATCCATACATTAATTGGAAAGGACCTAAAATTTTCATATTTAGTTGACCCATTAAGGAGAAGCTCCATTTATTTCAAACATTCATAAAATTCTCCAACAAGATCCCTCCAAATATTCTGTGATTTCTAAGCTTCAGCATTCTGGATTCTCTTGGCTTTCCAAGTACTATGTAAGTTTGCAAGCTTAACTAAACAGTACTAAATCTTTAAATGCCCCTGACATGTTTTAGGAACTGACTGACAGTGGCCTGCGGAAATGATTCCTGAAGGTCAAGTTCTTCTGAACCCACAATATGCCTATTCATGGAGGCATAAACTATGAGACTCACCATTTATGTGAGCTGGAAACATTATGTGCAGTTATTTAGGTTTATATAGAATCTAACTCATCTCCAGTGGCAGGATTTGGTTAGGCTCTTTAGATTCCAAAGAAATGAGACCCAGATTTGCTAAAGCAAAAATGGAAATTGAGTGTAAAAATTCCTATATCATAAGAGAGGTGGAATCTCATGGACACATGAGAATGGAAATGTAGAGTGGTCAATCCTCCGAGCCTCCAGGGAAGTGGAGGTATTTCCAGATGTGGGAACTTTAGGGTCCTTATTAGGAGGAGTTTCTGGATCTCCTAGCCTGATGTCATTCACAGTATGGTTTCTCTCCAAACTTAGTCACTTCTCTTCCAACTCCCCTTTTTCTGTTCCCTCAAAGATTCTGTTTGCTCATAGTTTTTGTTGTCTGACATAGTACATAGAAACCTTATCCCTAAACTCATGTGTGAGTATCATCATGTTAGGTTCCTGCAGATTTGCAGTTCAAACACAATCATGCTGACTATTCAAAAGTTCTGGGAATCTGTGCAGAGCAGAAATTCAAACAGGCCTTTATGGTCTTTAGTCCACGTTACTTGCTCCTAAGATGCCCTAGTCCCAGCCTGTGTGCTCCCCCGAAGTTCACTGACTGTCATTTGTTTAGACTTAACCTATGGGGTCTTGGTGCCTTGCTACACATACCACCAAGTTCTCTCTCCTAAAGTTGCCGCTACCTCACGGGGGTCCCTGCTCTCGCCCCCTCAGCCAAGTTGCTCAGGCTTTCAGGAAACAAAAGTCAGGAAAGAAGGTAACCTCTAGCCAGCTGTTGCTCTGGGCCCTAGTGAATACATCTCCCTTAGGCAAGGGACTGCAAAAGACCTGTCTGCCTTATTAGACCCGGGAGAGGAGAACCTCAGTGAGAACAAAGCAAAAAATGTTTCAATATGTTATTTTGCCACACACATCATCATAATTTTGACTTGCTAGAAACCTATCATGGGGTCTAATCTATGTCTGACCTCTCTCAGTTGTGACCTATCAATGTTTACAATCCATGCTTCTGTTTTCTTTGTCCTCCCTACTCTGTCCATTCTTGTTCTGGGGAACTCTGGCTTGCCTAACTAAGCAGCTTTGCTCAGAGCTTTTTCTAATAGCCTCCCTCACAGGCCACAGTAGGGCTTATGAATTGTTGACCCTTGCGTTGGGAGCCACCACTACCCAAGTCCAGTCAGGGATGTGCGAAAGTTGTGAAGAATGACCGTGGGGTTCCTGTGGCTGCCACATTAACAGGGATAATGAGGGGAGATGTTTCCTTTGGGAGTGTCTGCTATTTGTCCAATGTAACATATTTATGTTACAAATGGTGTCGGGAATATGGTTGTTGGAGAGAATCCTTTTGGGATGGGGAATTTCAGGGTTTTAAAATAAGATCAAAAGTACTATTTACAGATTGTACGAGTGAGCTTTTGGTGCGTAACAAACATTCCAAAAATTCAGTGTTGTAAAACAATCATCATTTATTATTCCTCATTCAGCTGACTGACTGAGGCTGGGCGGGAGGGTGGCAGCTCTGGGCTGCTCAGTGAGGTGCCTGCTCCGGTCTGTTTCATGTGTCCATTCTGGAGCCCAAGCTGAAAGGGCAACAGCTACCTTGAGCAGGTCTTCTCAATGTGGTGATAGAGAAGCAAGAGCACATGCTCAAGTACACAGTGTTATTTGCTGCTCACAT
The DNA here is from genome assembly GCF_054644295.1 of Miniopterus natalensis. Classification (NCBI taxonomy): domain Eukaryota; kingdom Metazoa; phylum Chordata; class Mammalia; order Chiroptera; family Miniopteridae; genus Miniopterus; species Miniopterus natalensis. Next base: position 101,776,628 of record NC_142103.1, on the reverse strand, counting down.
CTGGGCTCAGCCATATGACATGCTTTGGGCAGTAAGATGTTAACAGAGTCAAGGGGTAGAGAAATATGCACTATGGGCAGTGGAAGGCACTGAAAAGCAATGCGGCACCTGTTGGTAAACCATGTCCTGAGGAGCAAATGAAGAGTAATTCAAGATGAAAATATAACATACAGATGCTTGATTCTCATATAATCACAGCTGGCCCTCCCTGAAAGGTAACACCAACAATGACTCTCTCAAGCAGAACTAGGCACTCAGAAGTACAGGTTTATTTGTACTCATTTCATTCCAGTCTTAGTTACCCAGTTGTCCCACCAGCCACCATCATCCTAGATTCTTTAACTCCACATGAAAGGTGATGGCTTCTAAATTTGGTTCTTCCTTCTAGAATCTTCCATTCAGCACATTTTCCCAAAAAGGACCTTGCTAGCTCTAATGAATGCATGGGAAACTGGAACTACTTACATTTTCTTACAAGGTGCTTTGCACTATTCAAGTGATTCTTTGTGATATATTGGATGTACCCATCTTTCATCTCTGCTGAGGAAGAAAGGCTCCAAGAGTTCAAGGAAATCCCTTTCCTCCTGTTATGGGAAGTTAGGCAGCAGGATTACCATCATTCCTTTTCAAATGAATCTGTCAGAAATAGGAAGATTGCTCATTCAATTTCTGGACACATTTTTCATTATAATAAATCTGTGTTTTCAGGTCATGGATTCCTGGCCTATATGGGTGTTTGTTGGAGAAGGTTGGGGGCTGGGGCCAGAGGTTTGTGTGGCTCTTCAGTTCTATCACTCTAGTCTCAGCAGCAGAATTCACTGAAGCATGTTCATCAGGTTAAAAAAAGTACTGCTTTTTCAGCTCATTATAAAAGGACTCAAGCATCTTTATAAAAGGTATTGCAAGGAAAGAGCCAAAAAGCGCTTGCCTTGATACAAAGAACAAAATGATATTTCATGGGTGAACATTTTAGTATGAATTCATTCTTACTGGAAAAGAGACAGAGGTTGATTATTTTTAGATAATTTATTCTGAAAATATGACCTGTTGAGCAAGAATATGATAATGCCATCGGAAGGTTGTCCTCAAAGTGTAAGTAAAACAAAAAAAAGTCAAAAAACCATGAACAACAAATGAAAATGCTATAACAAGCAGTGACCACAAAATAAACATTCTCTTGTGAGTTTCAAACCTTATTTGGATGAGGAAACGACAACGAAATGACAGGGACCAATGTGAGATTCTCTGCTGAAACAGGATGGCAGCATCTGGGATGAAAGGCCCTGCCCCTGTATCCCTCCCCTTCCAACACAATTAGTGCTTTTGATTTTCCCCATGACCCAGGCACACTCCCCAGCCCTGGACTCAACATTCACTCAGCGATCCAGAAACATGGCCAAGGAAAACTTACTAATAGTGATTCAGCCTCAAGGGAGCCTGGATTTTATTCTTGCTTCTTTTATTCTTCTGTATGTATATCAATTTAAATTTGTGTTTACTGTGTCCTTGTATTTGATATGATTTTTCAAATTGAAGGCCTCAGAGTTTACCTAGCATTTGTGAGGAATTTCGCTGAGAATTGGGCTGTAGGTATTTGAGTTTGTTTTCATATTTTAACAAGATTGAATGAGTTCATGATGTCTGAAACCTCTTCCTTTTTATTCATTGACCTCAAGAGATGAAAATAACAACTAATGCTTTTTGACTGCTATGTGCCAGACATTTTGCTAAGTGCTTTATATTTATTCATTCATCTAATTTTAATAACTTTCTTACGAGATTGTTACTATTATTGTCACCATTTTCCAGATGCATAAACTGAGGCATAAAGTGATGAAGTAATTTGTACTGGTCACATGCTATGAAGTGGTGGGGCCAAGATTCGAATCCAGGGAGTCTGGCTCCAAGTTTCACCCTGAATTACCATCTCAGTCCTCAGGCTTACCTGGACTGAGGCATTTGTATGTTTCTTGTGCATTAGCTCCTTGGAGAGGAAATGTCTCCTGTAATTTCGATACCTCAGGACACAGGACGTGCATTACACAACATGCTTATAGATCCATCCTCACCAGGATGCCCTGCTCTGTCACAGTTACCTCTAAATATGTGAAAAACCCAGCAATTTCTTGCCATCTCTGCCACTCTCACCCTGGTGCAAGCCACCGTGATATTTTGTTAGGATGGATGCAGTGAGTCCCAAAATGCTCTCCCTGTTCCCACCAGAGCCCCCTCCTGTCTGTTCTCAGTACAGCAGCTATCATATTACTTCTCCACTCAGAACTTTCCAGTGGATTCTATTTCACTCAGAACAATACACTGAGCCCTCCCAATAGCCGGTGTGACCTTTCATCTCCCCCAGCACTTCTTTTTAAATATATGTTTTTTTAAGTTGATTTTTAGAGAGAGAGGAAGGGAGTGGGATAGATGGAAACATCAATCATCTGACTCCCACACGCCCCACACTGGGGATCAAGCCTGAAGCCCAGGCATGTGTCCTCACTGGGAATCAAGCTGGTGACTTCTTGGTTCCTGGGTTGAAGCTCAACAGCGTTTCTTTACCACTCCCCTCACGGCCTCCAACCTCTCCCCACCACTGGCCTCTGGGCTGTCCCCTAGACATGCTCCCACCAGGCATGGCACTCCTCAGGACCTTTGCGCTTCCCACTGTCAGAAATGCTCCTCCCCCAGGCATTTCCCTGACTCTGACATCACACTGCAGTGCCCTCACCCAGCAGCTCCCTACACTTCCTCCCCATATCATTTTTCTCCTTAATGCTTATAGTGACCTGATACACCATAAATTTTACTCCTGTATTAGTTTATCCTCTGTCTCTGGACACTAGAGTGAACAATTCATTTTCTTATTCTGTTTTCACTCCTAGTGTATCCCAAGAATTGAGAATCTAGTGGGCGTCCAGTAAGTATTGGTTCATTAAATGAATGCATTATGAAGTTGTTTTGGAGAATTACATGAACTAACATACGGAAAGCATTTTGAAAAATGCTTAGCATGAAATTAGTGTTTAATAAATGTCAGGTATTAATAAAATAATAATATAATAGTGATTGAAGCTATAGTGACACTCTCCCAGGAGAGTTAAGCCAACCAGGGTTCAATTCTCTGTTCTTCAACACGTGTGACCATTAGCGAATCGCTTCACTTCTAGGCTCATTCAGTGTGTGTCTTCTATGGATTGTGGTGCAAACTCAGAGCTCAGGGCCGTGCTCTAAAAATGTGGATTCCCCTTCCCTTTTTTCCTTTGTTCCGCCTGGGAATAAAGGGAGAGGCTCATTTCCCAGCATAGCTCTGAGAGGGAACTCTCTTACAGAGGAAACGAGAACAGAACAGTGTCCACCAACCCCAAGCCCAGGCACGCTCACTCAGGCCTGTTTCAGGCCTGTGGGGGGTCAGTGTCAGGGGTTCAACGGCAGGGGTCAAGTTCCTGCCCAGTGGGGCTCCTGTAGAAACATCAGAGGTCCTCCTGGTGTCCTGTGTCCTGGTTCCCAGGCCTGACCTCCCCACCTGTTTCCTGTGTCTTGGTCCCTCCCCCTGGGCACTGCGGTTCACTCTGCATCGGTCTTGCTGGTTTAATCAAGGTCTTGAATTCAGTCGCTCAGACTATCATGTTTCTCCATGTGACCTTCTGCCACCTGAGGTCTGCCCCCCTCCCTTCCTCCCAAGTACATGTGCCAACGTGGGAGCCACGTCTAATCTTTTGATCCAGACAAACACCTGCAATTTCACATTAGACAACCCCTCCCCTTTGAGCGTGGATATTTCTAGAATGGTGGTGGGATGTTGCAGATAGCACACTCCCAGGACCAGCATCGTGGGCCTGCGACCCCTGCAGGCACACAGGGCCCTGGGCTGGGTTTCATATTCTTCTCTCTTGAAGTTCTTAATTGCGTTTTCACAAGGGGCCCCAGGTTTTCATCTTGCACTGTTCTTGCAAATTATGTAGCTGGTCGAGCACATAACACTTAGAATCAGAAGATGTGGTGTGAATTGCACCCGGCGTATACCTGGGAGGAGTGTGATCTTGGCCCAGTTATTCTTCCTCCCTGGTCTTTTGCAGAGAGGAGCCGGGCGGGGTCAAGCGACTCCATCGAAAGGGAGCTCTGAAAATGAAATAAGGTAACAGAGCAGTGTCAGCACATGGCACACATACTATTTCTCAGCAGACACTTCTCTTTTCCCTAGTGCTCCAGATCACAAGCTGCTAAATCAAAATGACATTTCTGTTTCAAGGGGATTTTAAACTTTATTGTCCTAGTCAGTGATATATGCCTAAAGGACAGATCCTGGATGGTTTTCACTGATTTTTCTTAACTTTTATTAATTACACAGAAGGGCAACAGGAATCCTCCTTCTCTGTCTTCCTTTATTACATTTGAACAATATGTTGTCCAGATGGCACTTAGAGTAGCATCTTTCAAGGTATTTAAAAATGATCTGCTTTTACTTATTGAAGAAGATTAGAGAGAGAAAATATTGAATTCGTGTCATTAAAATAATCTTGACTTACATTACTTTAAGGAATTCAAATTAATAACTCTACCCTCAAAAGAAGCCTGCCTTGGATAATGACATGAGTGAAGACTTCATTAAGAGTCACGGAAACACCAAAAGGTTACGGGTTTGAGTCCCAGTCAGGTTGTGGATTCAATCCCTGTCAGGGCGCTTACGGGAACAGGAGACAACTGATCAGTGTTTCTCTCTCACATTGATGTTTCTCACATCGATGTTTCTCTCTCTTTCTAAAAGTCAATAAAAACATATCCTTCGGTGAAGATTTAAGAAATAAAAAAATAAGGAGCCACAGGAGTTGGGTTTTGACTTGTCACTCTGGCATATCAGCCATGGGGTCTGAGTGACAAGAAGCCATTATTTCTATCTCAGTTTCCCTACTGGGAAATGCAGATAATTCTACTTTCTCTGCTCCCTCAGTCTCAAGGTTGTTTTGTGAATCAAATGAGGTATTTGTGGAGCATTTTGAAACTTTTTGAATGCTAGACACATTTCAAGTTTAGATTCTTGGTAAGACTTCTGAAGTTCAGGTGTTAACAAAAAGATTTATTTAAGTCATTTGAGCCCTGGCCAGTTCGCTCAGTGGTTAGAGCATCGGCCCAAGGACTGAAGGGTTTTGGGTTCGATTCTGGTCAAGGGCACGTACCTCGGTTGCAGGCTCCATCCCCTGCCCTGGTTGGGGCAAGTGCAGGAGGCAACCAATCAATGTGTCTCACATCCATGTTTCTCCCTCCCTCCCTCTCTCTCTCCCCCCCCCACCTCCCACTCTGAAAAGCAATGGAAAAAATATCTTTGGCAAGGATTAAAAATAATAACAAATAAATAAACAATAAAAAGTAAGTCATTTGACAATGTCTCCGGGAAAGAAATGCCAAGAGTTAATTTCTCCATTTCTTTGGAAAGGGGGAATTATTTGACACCAGGGTGACCTATCACCACCACAATGACCCCCATCACTTCAGTTTTACTGGAGCCAGAAGCTGTATACGTTACCAACGTTCTTTCTCAGTATATCAGTTATAACTTGATAGTTTTCTACAAGGCATATCTTTTTCTCTACTTCTTAATTCAGTTCTTTATTGAGAATCCACTCTATGCCAGCCACTGTTCTAGGGGCCTGGGACAAATCACTGAAGGAAACAAAGTCCCTTGCCCTCATGGAGCTTACACTCTATTATGGAGAGCAAAACAATAAAAATAAATATAAAAACTAGTATATTGCCTAGCATATTAGCAAGTGATTAGTGCTATGGAAAAAAAAGGAGAAGAGGGTAACGGGATCTGGGTATGGAGGAGCAGGGTTGTAATTTTAAAGTGTGTGACCAGGAGAGTCCTCTTAAAGGAGGTCACGTCTGAGCAGAGACGGGAGATGTGAGGGTGAGCCACAGAGATACCTGCAGGACAAGGATTTCAGGTGAGGGAACAGCCAGTGCATAGGCCTAAAGCAAAAGTGGGCCTAGCCCGGCTGCTGTGGCTCAGTGGTTGAGAGCCAACCCATGAACCAGGAGATCATGGTTCGATTCCCGGTCAGGGGACATGCCCTGATTTCGGGCTTGATCCCCAGTCGGGGACCATGCAGGAGGCAGCCGATCAATAACTCACATCATTGATGTTTCTCTCTCTCCCTCTCCCTTCCTCTCCCTAAAATCAATAAAAGCATATTTTAAACAAAAACAAAAAAGCGTGCCTGGAGTTTTCAAGGACCAAGGAGGCCACGCTAGAAGCGTGGCTGGATCTCCCCACATCGTCCACACTCTCTGCCGAGAATAGAAGGTTTTGAAATGGGAGAGCCTGAGGTCGGCCGGCCATTGCAAGCATATATTCATGCCTTGTTTCTCTGGTGTGTGCTTTTCCCACAGTCACATGACACAGGCAATCCCCTTTGATGACGCTCGGTTGGACAGCTGCCAAATCATCCCTCCTGCCCCGAGGAAGGTGGAGATGAGGAGGGACCCTGTGCTGGGATTCGGTTTCGTGGCAGGGAGTGAAAAGCCAGTGGTCGTTCGCTCGGTGACGCCAGGTAAGCGCCCAGCCCCACTCCTTGGCCTCCCGAGACCGTCCATCGCGCCTTCGCTAGCAAGACTACTGTTCACTTTTCTGCTGATCCAGTGCAGGTTCTGAAGGCTAGTGGAATTTTCCCAACACCTGGACAGGGCCAGACCACCAGAGGGACAGAAATGGCTCTGGAAACAAGGTTTAAATTGCTAAATTAATTAGATTGCTTGATTTAGGAAAACTGATCCATCATGTGTAACCATGGAAATGACCCACTTCCTACTGTGAGTGCAGATAATAAGAGGCAGGCACTGCACTCTGTTTCAGGGGGCTCATGATGAGGCCCTCGGTGATAAACAGCAGGCGGCCGTGTTTAAGTTATTGTAGGACTTAGTCACCGGGGCTGTCGGATTGTTTGCGCTCCTCTCCCTTCCCACTAAAGGCAGAAGGTGGCTCCTTACCCCGTTGCCGTTAAGCTGACCAGGCGACTGACGTTGGCCAAAGGCATATTAGCAAAGATCACATAAAGAAAGGCTTGAAATACGCTTGAGCTCGTTTCTGCGGTTCCCTCACGTGGCTGCCGCCCTCAGCCTGAGCTCCAAAATGAACATTTGGGGCGGCCTGCAGCCTGGAGCTCAGTGCGGCCTGGCCTGCAGGGCCACACAGCAGTGCCCGACTGGAGCTCGGCCAGTCTGTGGCCATCCCGAGACCCGTACGCGTGAGAGTAAATGATTATCGGACACCCCGCTGGGTGTGGGGGGTTATACAGTAAATGCTGACTGATGCGGTGCATGGCAGATCTCTGAAATTCTGCCATATGCTCGGATAATTCATGGACTTCGCCTCAGTCATTGTCACTGGAGTGTACAGATGTCCCACTGCCAACACAGTTGAATATAATAATGCGGTTGCCTGCAGTGGGCTGCTTTGCCCTTTTAGAAACAATGCTCTTTTGAGTATTTTTTGTTATGCATATTTATATACTTATTTTAATGATCTTGTATTGGATTTATCTTCAGACCAAAGGAAACTATCTTTTGTGCTGCTTCTGGAATTTTGCGAATAAGTAACAGCTCAGTCGTAAAGAGCACAGACTCTGGCATCAGCCTGCCTGGGTTTGATGGGTCTGAACCCTGCCTCTGCCCCTTATTACATTTTCTAGCGTCCGTGTGAACCCCCTGCACTTCAGGTTGCTGTAACTTCTCTACAACATCTGGATAATGAGGGTCATAATAGTAGCCACATGACAGGGCTGGGAGAGAATGGAATCATGAGAAGAGGTCCAGGTCCATACTTATTCCATAATGATGATCATTATTAGACTCTAAAATAGTTGACCAGCTGAGTCTGTCAGTTAAGGGAAACGAAAGCAACTAGTGAGCTAGTATAGATTTTTTTAGGTTAAGTTAATTTTTTATATTTCCTTATTTGACATAATATACCCCCGGACAAGCACCACAAAACAGTCAACCACTTTCGACCCATGCAGAGAAGAGTAAGTTTCTCTTTCATTCCTGCCATTGCCTTGCCACTTCTTACCCTGTCTTCCAGCTTTTGATTTCATTAGCTATGGGTCACACTTTAGTTGTCTGTGTGGGGCTGCTGAGCTGGACGCAATTGAGAATTTCATCTTCAAAATAAAAAAAGATCTGTTGCTTTTTATGATAAAATAATACATACGGTTTATTAAAAATACAGTGTAGTAAATAGTATAGAGGAAAACATACAAAAAACAAATCGGCTGAGCTCCTACTACTGAAAGGTGAGCATTATTCATTTGTACACAGAGAGCGTGTGTAGACAGTTGTGTGCATACAGACACACATATTATGTATCATATATAAGTATAATATTATATGTGTGTGTGTGCCTGTATTTTCTCCTAAATGGGATCACATTTGGCAGGCTGTTTTGTAATAGGGCGATATTTTTACATCTCTGGTTATAAGATTCCTTCATTTGTGTCCTCCCGGGAGCTGACTCGAGATTTCAAGTCCTGTTTTTCAATTTCTTGTATTACCTCACTGTTCCTTCAACCCTTCCTTGCCCTCAGCTCTCCTTAGCTTCAGGTACTAACACCCACTGTTAGACAATTTTGAGAAGAGTAGAACAAAGTGAAAACATAGGTCAAAGAGGCCTGTCTCCAGTCATTTTGATGAGGGAAAATGCTGGTCAGATGAACTGTGTCTCTCATAAAACTGACTCCCCTGAAGTCCCAAGTGATTTCAGCGGCGTGACCAGACTTTCTACACCAGGCAGCCCGGCCTTCAGACTGGAGGGCAGGTTACGATTGTCTGGTGTGTGCCGCTATTTAATATTTCAGAGGGAACTGTATGTTGCTTCCTTCAGGATTTTTTAAGTCACTTGATTAAACAAGAATATTTCCATTTGATTAAAAGACATAGGTCAAATGTAGGAGTATGTCCTATTAATCTGCAAGTCCTTTTCATATCCGAGTAGTTAACATCTATCATTTGAACAATTATTCTGAAAAATTCTCTGTACTTCACCAGCATTTGATTTTTAACCATTCATTTGAATTGGAGTGGTTGCCTGACCTTATCCAACAGTAATAAAACATGTCCCATGTGATTTTCCTTGTGTGTGCGAACACTGACTATCAGCTCCCACAGCTTGACATGAATATTTTCCGTCACGATGTGGGGACATGTTAAAGGTGCCCCCTCTCTTACTGCCCAGAAAGGACATAGTTTGTGCTCCAGCTTGAGTGACACATACCCCAAGTGTCTGGATGGGTGGGGAACAACCGAATCGCTTTGAGTTCCATGTTCTGGGTGTGACATGTTACTTCAATTACTAAATAAAATAATAGTGACAACATTTGGAGCATAATGTTTTTGCTGCTCCTGTTCCGCAGTAACAGACCTCTAGAAATAACTTTATGTGTCAAGAGACCTGGCAGTGACCAGCTTTTGAATTGTACCAGCAAGTTCAAAAGAGATGTTGTCCACTCTGAACTTGAAAAAGAGTCCACAGACCTAAGCTGAGGTCCAGTCCTGTTCTTCCAGCCAATCCTTCAACTACCTGAGCCTCAGTGATCTCGTTATGTGGAAGGGATTTCAGTATTCACTGGGGTTACTAAGCAAAGCATTTAGCCCATTGCCTGGTGCATAATAAATGCTCAACAAATACTAGTTCCCTACCTCCTCCTTGCAAAAACTGAGAGAGAGAGCAGCAGCCCCAGCCTTGGGCGCTGGCGGGCACTCGCGGGGCGGTGCTCTCCTGTTGACCGTGAGCAGTTTCACCGAAGGCCACGCTGTGATGACGGAGCAGGACTGGCACAGGGTCCTCCACAGTGACACGTGAGCACGGACACCAACAGCCAAGCACAGTCCGCACCACAGAAATGACCAAACGGCCTGGCCTCCCAGCTGATATGAACGGCTGCTGCCCCCTGAGCCACTCCCGGCCTAGCCCTGCTTCCTTCCCCGCCCCGTTCAGACAAGAATTGTTAAGCTGCTCAGACAGGGTGACCTGACATCCTAGGAGCTAACCCCCATTTTCTTGAACCCTCTCCCAAAGCACATGGCACAGGCGAAATCCTGTGTCCTTCCACCCCCTCTCGCGGGCTGCCTTCCAAACGCGCGGTGCGCGGCTCCTGGCCGCCGCGGGCCGGCGAGTGCGGGGCTGTCCCGCTCCGGGCCGTCCCAGGTCGCCGCAGCGGCGGCCGCAGGGCATCGGCGCTGACCGGCTGCCTGGTGGGGCAACGCCGTCTTCAGGGGGCCTTCAGACTCCAGGTTTGGTCATTGGGCCAGTCCCAGGGCCAGTCCCTGGGAGCCCGTGGGAAACGCGCTCTCTCGCCCCGCTCCTGCCGGCACCCTGGACCAGTCTGCAGGCGACAGGCCCCCGGTGACTCTGCTGGTGGACGTGTGAGAGGGGCCGCTGGGTCACTGAGTCTCACCCGGCCTGGGAGGTTTGGGAGGAATGCTGATACCTAGTCCCAGCTCCAGAGATTCTGTTTTCATTGGCCAGGGTGCGGCCTGGGCCTCGGCATTCTCCGGAGCTCCCCGGGGTTTGGAGGGGACGCCCGGGGGTGGGGCATGCTCCCCGCTGATGACACCTTTTGCTTCTGGGGATCCCGGTGGGAAGACGAGGCTGCGATGGGCTGATGAGCACCGGTCTTCTCACTGCGCGCCGCTCTCTGTGTCTGCAGGCGGCCCCTCGGAAGGCAAGCTGATCCCCGGAGATCAGATCGTGATGATCAACGACGAGGCGGTCGGCGCGGCGCCCAGGGAGCGGGTCATCGACCTGGTCAGGTGGGTGACGCGGTGGCCTGCGCGGCCGCTGCCCGGGCGGCTCCCTGCCTGGGGGCAGTTAGGGCAGACACCCCGCACGCCTGCCTGGAGAGCGCCGCTCACCCTGACCTCAGCGGAAAGACGCGCTCCGCAAACGCAAAGCTCCCGCGCTCACCCTGTGCTGCGCTCAGGGAGCTTACGCTGCGGCTGAAATTGGTTTTCACTCCAGTTTCTGTCGCTATGTCCAAAGGTTGCATTGTTTGCTTTTTCCTTCCAAAATTACTAACACACTGATATTCCATAATCAAGGACATCAAACGCAATACCTGAATTCAGTTTAAGTGGTGAGTAATTTTATATACATAATCCCATGGGAACAAAAGCATACAGTTCACTGATTTTTCATACTTGACTAAGTAATTCATTACTAAATTTTAAAGTCATCAACCAAAGGCCAAAGGATAATTAGGTCAAAGCTAGGACAGTTTAAAAATGGGCTTGGTGATTGGTTTCATTTTATCGTAGATGTAAATAATTTGCTATGTGATATTCTTAATGGGCTTCAGAAAATATGCTTTATGTGATGTTAAAATGTTGGTCAAGAATCTCCTTAGAAGCCTGCTGTAATTACACTTGCTCGGTGCATTTAGGCAAAAGGGGCCTTTTGACATTTTCCAAACAAAGCTGGGCCTATTATATTAAGGGATGCACTCATCAGAACTTTAAACTGAGAAGGTGATTTTCTACCATTTCTGCTCTCTTATAACCAAAAGTACATCTATGCTTGGGGACAGGCATTAAGTGGAGTATTTCCTGGATTTTCCGGAGGTATTCCCTTTGCCCTGGTTCCACCTCTGCTTCACAGAGAAGCACTGGATGGTCCTGCATCCTTGGAAAAACTGGGAGAAAGGTAAGAAGAGAAATAGAAAGAAAGGAAGCTGACTTGTAGGATGACCAAGCGTCCCGGTTTCAGCATGGAAAGGCCGAGTCCTGGGAAACCCTCAGTCCCAGAACAGTGGGTCACCCTCCTGTAGTCCAGGCATAACAGTGGAGCCTTCCCAGCTGGCTGCAAAGTCACGCCTGTCTTCACGGGCCATCCAAATCTCCAAGGGTGTTCCTGCACAGGAGGGCACAGGATTCCCCTTGTTTTAGGAGCGAGAACTGGGAATACCTCCACTCTTCCTGTGCACTGGGAATACAGGAATCAGGAGTGAATTTGTATTTTCGAGCCCTGGGCCGGAGCTGCACTGTTATTATGTGGAACCACTTCGCTCTTGAGATGCCTGTGGCTGTCAGCAGGAACATACCTCATCCCAGCAGGCTCTGAGCCCGTTGGGTGGGCTGGCATCCTGGAATGCCATGTTTGGGCCTGATGGCAGGTCACACAGTCATTTTGCTTCCCCCTGGGCACACGCCTCTGTGATCAGTCCTGTTGATTTCTGTGCCTGGAGGATGATAGAAGAAATAAAAAACTGTGTTTGCATTTGCTGCGACTGAATTGCCTGCTGCAGGACAGAGACGGAGTAAATCTATCTGAAATGGGATCATTTCCCAGCGATCCTTCCAGGGGCCTTTAGAAGGATATTTTCCAAAAGAGATATTTTTCCTTCTGGTTTGCTCTATTATGGAAGAAAATAGCATCTCTGTAAATAAAAATCTCCATAGGACTTTATATGTAATGGAGCTCAATGAATATTTGTTGAAATAAATGAGCCAATTAAAAGTGGGATGTTGAAGGACAGCTCGCATGCGGGCCATCCAGCCTGCCACCTGGTTTTGCACAGCCCATGAGCTAAGAATGGTTTTTACGATTTTGAAGGGTTGGAAAAAATAAAAGAAGAATCTTTTGTGACACATGAAAATCCTATGAAATTCAAATTTCAGAGTCCATAAGTAAAGTTTCATTGGAAAACAGCCACACTCAGTCATTGGCATATTGTCTGAGAAGGCCTTCTCTGCCGTAGCAGAGTTGAGTACTTGCGACAGACAACTGTGGCCACAAAGGCTGAAACTGTTACTATCTGGCCCTTTACAGAAAAAGTTTGCCAAGCTCTGCTTTAGGAGACGTTAAGGTAACTGATTGCATTTTCTTTGATTAAGCCAAGCTTACACTAAAACCCCAAATAATATACATAGTCGATTTCTCTAGAAACGGGGTTGTGATTAGGGCTAGATTCCCATATACTTGGTAAAGAGACTGCGGTGCTCTAAAATGGATCGGAAGGGAGAACATGCCTGCTTTTTAAACAGCATGAAGTACTTCAGGCACATAAAACTCTTTCCCTTCTCAAGGCCTGCCATATGTGTACTAACCTAGAAATTTCGCCCTTATAAAATAATGTATTTTATTGGGCTTCTCAGCTGATATGTGTTTTAATGTCTATATCTTACACAAGGTAAATGTCCCATTTTCTTAGCTCCTAAGGAAATTCAGAAAAAATGCTCACCATTTGAGTGACACTGTAAAATTCTCTTTTTAAAAATTGGCATATCCATTTACTCGCCGAAGTGGGTTAGTCTTTTTTTTCCCTCCCATTGCAGCACTTGCCCATGTATCATTTTTTTTTGTTTGTTTCCAGATACATTTCTGTTTCTTTGTGGATTAGTTTTCTTCTTTGGTTTCTCTATTATAGAATTTTCTCTTCTTGAGAAAATGAAAGTTTCTTGGAGACCAATTACTGCTATAGTAACCACGTTTGGGTTTTTGCATATATTCTCGAAAAGTGCTATAATTGCTGCACTGAAATTAGATGAGTTCTGTTCATCTCGTAGTTTCTAACTTGTTAACTAACTCGTTCTTTATAGCAGTTGAGGAGCAAAGTCCTTGAAGAGTTCACACCCTTTGCAAATTACCATACCTTTCTCCTTCATAGGTGTCTGAGCATTATTTCCCTTGGCTTTTCACAATTAGACAAATTAAATTAAGACAGTCTCCAAAAATTTAAAAACTCTGGGGTATTGTTGCTCATAGAACTTTTGAATTATGCGCCATCCCTCAATGTTAGCCAACCCAATTAAATTTATTTGACTTCAACCCTTATTGAGCATTAACTAGGTAGCAAACGTCATGTAGGGCACTAGGGATGTATAAATACCTAAAATATGATTGCTGTCCTCCAGGAGGAGAGTTCTAATTAATTGCACTGTATTTACGACTGTGCAAGGCTTGGGGCGGGTTTGGCAGGAATGTTCGGTGGGGATGGAGGGGGGTGAAGAAATGCAGTGATGCTAGTAAAGGGCAGCCACTGATCCTGAGTGGAAAGGTTGTGAAACAGATACTCCCTTTGTCCCTGGAAATCCCAGACCCTCTAACGGACACTCGCTTTCCAACCTGCAGATCTAGAAACATCCATTTCCCAGATGGCTGTCTAAACCACGAACAAAATCTGTTCCTGCCCTTCACCGATTGCCCTTCAAGGTGGCAACAGAAACCTCCAGGCTCGCGTTAGACTGGAGCACTAGTCTTTTGCGGGTTAGAGAGCCTTTTGAGAATATGATAAATACCATGGACTTATTCCTGCACCCCAAAGCCCACACGTGTTCAGTTTTGCATGTAATATCAGAACGTGGCAGGGACCCCGCCCCGTGCCGACCTCAGCTTTAGAGCCCCGGGAGCAGCCTGCAGATGCGGCTCCCGTCCTCTCCGCGTTTCCATCAGGAGGCGGCGCGGAGGGACCACGCGGGCGAGTGGGTCTCTGCACCAGGGCCGTGGGATCGGGCCTGCCCGCCCCGCAGAGAAGGCGCCGGGTGAGCTGGAAGCAGGCCCCCCGTCCCTGCGCCAGGGCGGCCAGCTGTCCCTCCAGCTGTCTTCTCTCAGTCCCTAAGTTGATCATTTCTGCCGATACAATTAATGAGTAGTGCTGTAGCTACAGCCGCATCTACAGACAGTTGCCCACATCGATCAGCTCTTCTGCACTAATACCCTGGCATTGGAGAGCGTTTCTGGGGAGCAGTGGGGTTCTTCCTATAAAAAAATAAAGTAACCATAATAAGAAATAAGAATAGATGATAAATTACTGATCGTTACTTTAATTCACAAAGGACAAAACCACTAATTTTTAGTGACATTCCTTTTACCTAAGTAACTCATACATATAAACATGTGAAAAGCAATGTACAAGTTCCACTTTAAAACCAGGAAGATTATTCCAACAATTCTAACCAGAGTTCCTACAAAAGAAATGAGGCAACTCACCACCACAATCAAGGTCAAAGCTTTGTGTATAACTTCGAAGGGCCATTTTTTTGACACTTCAGGAAAAAAATGAGCATTATTGGTAGCATCCCAACTGATAATGATGATGAGAATTAACATGTATTAGTCTTTATTATATGCTAACCCTTCTGCTAAACACTTTCCTTCCTTAGTATTAGGACCAGCTGACACTTCCATGGTGCCTAATATGCCCTTCCCTGAGCACTTTTGTGTGCTCACTCTTTCCGTCCTCGCAGTGGTGAGTGGGTACAGTGGTTACCTCTAATCTAAAGATGGGGAAACTGAGTTACCGAAAGGTTAAAGGACGTGCCCTAGATCTCATCGCCAGTAAGTGGCGGAGTGAAACCTAATTGGGCTCCTGAGTGAAGGCTCTCAACCTGCTCAACATCTGTATCCCTCACAACAGCCCTGCGAGCAAGAATTGTTTATTGGACCCAAATTATAGAGTGGAAACTGAGGCTGAGAGAGCTTGAAGCACTTGTTCAACCTGACCACTTGCTCATGGTGAGGGGAGATGCACGCAGTAGGTGGTGGAAGGGAGCCAGTACAAATTGCCAGGACCCAGTGGGCCAAAGGGGCCAAGCCTGGCAACCGGGCATATCAAGTCCTTACTTGGTGGACCCAGCAAACAACAGAGCTGTGGTTGAGCTCTAGAACCTGGGTTTTAGCACACACATCCCATAATTCCATTTTTTATTACACACAAACAGCCCGTCTCCTATCACAGGTTTGCCCGGCAGTTGCCTTGATTTTAGTAGGAAGTGCTCAGGACTACCTGCTTGAGGCAGGTGGTGGCAGATTGGCAAGTTTAATAAGAGCAAAATAAACCATGTAGAAGGGAGCCATTTAAGATTTAGATCTCAGCATGTCTGTCTGTTTATCTGTTCCTCCTCATCGGAATTATAATGGAAAGTCAAGTCAGATCATGTTCCAGGGCTATTGTGTCTGCAAAAGAAGATGTTAGGAAGGTCACCTTTCTGTCTAATTTCACCTGAGCTTAGATGCGTGATGGCACTGCTTAGGAAAATAACAAAGGACATCTACCAGCATCTGGCACATGAAATATGCATGATGATGTATGACATAATAAGGCCTTATTATAGTAAAACCAGAAAACAATTTTAGTGAAAACACTGAAGAGCAGCCCCTTGGTATACTGACACTACAAATTATTGTCTCCCCAAATACACACTTGTAGTGTACACTTTTTCTGATAATTGCAAATTACAGAGCCCGGGGTGAAAGAGGTCAGTGATTCTAGGAAACAGAATATGTGGGGAAACATGCTAATAAAGGATAAAATAGAGAGATCTGAGTTGATTGTTCATAAAGGTTATAATGGCATGTAATGATGAAAATTAATAAGAAAAATGGCTTCCCCCAGATTATTTTAGTGTCCCTTAGATTTTGTTAAAGACCATCTCCCATTCTTTCATTAAATCTCTCCATTGCCTTTCTGCAACTCATGCATGGAAAATGAATGTTGAAGATTGAAGAACCAGAAAACATTTTAAACCAGGACAAGTTTTCAATGATCTCATATGGTTCATATTACTGAATGTCTTAACATCTCACTTGTATTAAGAAAAAAATAGGCCCTGGCCGGGTAGCTCAGTTGATTAGAGCATCGTCCCAATACAACAAGGTTGCAAGTTTGATCCCCCAGGGCACATACAAGAATCGACCAGTGAATGCATCAGTAAGAGGAACAGATCGATCTCTCTCTCTCTCTCAAATCAATAAATAAAAAAGGAAAGAAATGGAAGAAGATAATTATTACCCTTGTGCCATATTCTATTAATCCTTTAGAACTACAAGTTTATTAATTATTCCATGCCCTTTCTGTAAGTAGCTGAAAAGACCCCAAAAAATCTTTTTGAGCCTGTGGTCAGAACATGCCCAGGACTAAAATATAAGCCTTATTTCCTAGAGATCCGAGTAGAAGGGACTCAGGAGCTCAAAGGCAGAGCTTACTTTTACAAACAACACACTGGGTGGGTGTGGTGGGCAAGAATATCAGTCACACACTCAGATTATTATTAAGTATAATAATCCATATTTTATTTCAAATCCCCATCCTAGTATATGGTCTGTTCATCCCATTTTCCACAGTACTGAACCTGCATTTAGGGGTGTTGGCTTAATGGGAGGAAAGCGTGGAGAGAGGTGCAGTGTACCTACTCTTTGACCCCGCCATCCATTTCACTAGCATTCACTGAGATGCCTTTGTGTCATTCCTTGTTCACCACTGTCAGCCACCCTTACCCACTTCTGTGGCATCTTGGGTGCACAGGCCCTTTCTGAGCTGTGCTGGGACAGAAAATAATCTCTAGGGCCAATTCCCTCCAGGATCTTGTCATCTTCCCAGGATTCTGACCAGGAAAGAAGACACAGGTCGCTGTGCTCTTTAATTCCACAGGGGTATTTGGGGGTTCCCAACTGATTCTGAAAAGAGGGAGGGTGTCCCCCTCTCTCCCAGGCACTCATGTCGGTGCTCCTCTGCCTGCCCTGAGATCCACTGCACCTCTCCCTCCTCTTGACAAGTCCCCATTCTGGAGAGGGGGCAGCTTCTCTGATTTATTGAATACCCTTCCTCGCCTATGCTTTTTATCCTTTGTCCCTAGAGCCTACCTAGTTCTCTCCTTTGTAACAGCCTTGTCTTGGGGCGATGAGTTTCGTGTGGTGTGGCCGAAGCAATGGGCAAACAAATAGGCCTGCTCAAGCAGAGCAAAGAAATGGGGGCTGGGGGTAGGACAGGAACATGGGTGAATATTTCAAAATATGACCTGCTACTTTGTGAAAAGACATGGCGTAGAAATGAGAAAAATCAGAATCCAGATCCTACCTCTGCAGTGGATCAACTATGTGCGACCTTAGGCAAGGACTTAATCTATATAATCCTCAGTTTCTTGACCTATAAAATGAAGGCCTGTGGTGTAGAGCTGTTGTAAGAATTAGATAAAGCACAGTGAGTAAAGAAAGCACGTAGCAGAGTAAGAGCATATGATAAGCTCTTAATAAATGTGAGCTATTGTCTTTATCAAAGTCATCATCACCTCATCACCACAGCCGACCGAGTGTGAGCAGGTTGCTTAAGCCTCAGAGTCGTGGTCCCCTTGTCTATGAATGTGACCAGGAATTTGCACTTCTAAGCCTTTATCTAGGGATCGAATGAAATAATATATATGAGAGCACTTTGTGACTTGTGATCAGTTAGGTTGTTGCTCTTAAAGTTGCAGAGTAGGGGGCTGGAACACAAACCCTGGTGTTCAGTGAAAACCAGAGAGGAACCTGGGTCGAAATCGAGTGTTTTGGGATAAAGATAACTTGGGGAATGATTATAAAGCCTTGACACTCAGGGTTTGCAAAGAGCTCACTCCTGGGGTGCTAGAACCCAGCAGTGATTGTCAGTGAACTTGACTGGGGGCCACACAGGTGCGCAGCAGTGTGATAAGGTGGTTGCTGGGACAAGGGTAATGTCACTGTTGTCGTGTGGATGAAGGTGCTGTGAAAAGATTCGGGAGTTCTTGGCATGTGCCCTGCTAGGGTTGAGTAGGTGAGGAATGACCTGACTCAGGGGTGAGAAGACTTTTTCTGCAAAGGACCAGATAGTATATATTTTAGGCTTTGCAGGCCATGTGCTCTCTATCACAACCCAATGCTGCCACGGTAGCATATAAGCAGCCATAGATAATATGTAAATAAGTAGGGATAGCTGTTTTCCAATAAAACTTTATTTACAGAAACAGGGGATGGGCTGGATATTGCTTACAGATTATTGTTGGCCACTCCTGACTGAAATAAATGAAACTTAAAGGGACTGTATCTAAATATAGTAGGACATAGAGGCAGAGAAATTAAACAGAGGGGGCTAGGGGCTTTTTTGCTAGCAATTATAGTAAAGATAAAGCAAATATTATAAACTCTGGCCATCAAAACTCCTTTTTGAAAAGTGGAGAGAGGGGAAAAAATAAGGAAATAAACAAGTAAGTAGCACAGACTTTTGTGGTGCTGTCCCCGACCTTTCCTAATGATCCCCGAAGATAGTAACTCCCATATCTTGACCCACTGAAATGTATATGCATCTTTATTATCATCTGTGCCTCACAATGTTATCATTATCTGTGAATTTGCCTTTCTTTGTCATAAGTCTGTGTATTTTTTAATGACAGGCACCAGGGTTAGGATGATACCAGCTGCTGGAATGAACTCAAAGCTGTTCAAAAGTTGAGTCACAGTAGGAGTTTGTCAACCACACAAAGTCCGTAGTGAGTGCTCCTGCGTGGAGGGTAGCTCTCTGCCTGGGCCTAATCCGGGGACCCAACCCCGACCCTCCCTGACAAACTGTAGAAGGGGGAGAGGGTAGAAAGGCCTGAGGAAGGTTTTCTGGGCCAGGCCCCAAGGCGTGAACAGCATTTCCTCTCCCCTTCCTTGGGCAAGAAACCAGCGCCAGGGGTGGATCTGCTCGTACAGGAGGCTGGACGGGGCCCGCGGGCGCCCAGGCCGAGGACGGAGCAGGTTTGCGAAGCCCACAGCCAGGCTCCGCACGGTCCTATTTTCCTAAGTATGCGGCCTTCGTGCCCGGTGCCGTGCCGGGCGTGAAATCATAAAGAGAAAAACCCTAAAAGTGAATGTAATGCTACCTGCCTTTAACAAGATTACGTACAATTTACTTTATTATTCCTTTAATCAAATCCAAATGAACTGACGACGTTTTCAGCCACTGGGCCAGAGGCAGGTCCGTTGCTCTGCTCGGGCATTCGCACGCGTTGGTTTTTACTTTGACACATCATATGTAGCAAACATCTGTCCCTCGATCAGCATCATTCACTGTGTTATCTCTCTGCTTCACTTCCACTGACTTCACAGTTCTCAGCCCCTTCATATCACTTTCGACTCCGCTCACAGGTTTAAAATGAGGTGTCTGGCACATGGTTTAAATTCCCATTCTGGAACCCACCGGCCCCCGGGCCTCGGTGCAGTGTCAGATCGTATACCCCGCATAGCCGGAGTGACATTTAAGATGAGCTCCAGCTTGCCGTTAAATTCAGTAACCTGCCTCTCCCCTGGGAAAATGCGGCGTTCGCCGCCCGTGGGGGGCTTTAAGGGCCGCGTGTGTGCCTCATGCGCGTCGTTTACCTGTGGACTGGCAGATAAGCGTGGCCCTCCTCTCCCACCCGAATCAGCATCCAGGCTTTGTGATCTCGCAGCTCCCTTCTCACGGCTCAGAGGCACGGAGCGTGATAGTGCTGCGAAGCAGACCTGAATGTGGGGGCGATAGCCTGGATCCACAGGGCGCTCCGCAGCCAGCTTTGTCAGCCTGGGCGTGTAACGGCTCTAGAGCCCTCCTGCCCCGAAAGCTTGGGAGGGGGGCTGTAGGCATTGTGTGTGAGGCCGTTTTTCATTGCAGAGCTGGCCTGGAGTGGGAGGGCATCTAGCGTCCGCGAGCCCACGCACTAAGTCCTGGGGTGCTCCCTAATCATCGGGGATGCTCCCACCCCATGAGGACCCCCCGAGAGGATTGCTAGGAAACCTGTCCAGCTTAAGCGGACTGCGATAAGCAGTGTACACATCTCGCCTTTTTCTCAAGGGAGAGCAAAGCTGCCGATGAATGGTTCCCCGGGGGGGGAACGGCCTAAGATGGCAGAATATCTATGAGACGTTGAGAAGAGAGGAGGGAGGCAATGAGGCAAGTTCCATCCCTGTTCCCAAGCAACGGAGCAGGGAGCAGGGAGGAACAGCTACCAAGAGCCGCCCTCTCCCTGCTGGGAACCCAGCTGGTGTGGCAGCGAAGACCCCGTGTTCATAAACTAAATGGTAAGACAGTTGATTTTAGTTATAAATTGAGCCTATAAAAATGAATTGGCTCATAAATCTGTAGGATGAGGCAGACAGGGATTCTTTGAACAAGTGAGATGCAAAGAGAGATTTTATACTCCCTTGCTACTCTTTTGCTACCTGTTTTTGTTGTTTTTTTCATGCAAACTGAAACTTCTAGAAGAGGCACTTGAACTAAGTTTAAAAAAAAAAAAAAAAAGGTAAAGGAAAATGGAAGCAGCTACCATTTACTAAGCTCTGCTCCGGGCCACATATATCAAATCCTAGCACATCTTTGTGATTGGGGGTAATTGGGTATATTTATAGTTAAGAAACAGGATTAGACAAGTGCAAGGCTCTCTACTAGACTAGTGAGTTCCCACCATTTGCCTAATGTCAGTTGAGCAATACTTGGTGAAGCTAGGAAGCCAACCCAGTGTCCATCTGTGGCATGCATTCTCTTATGCCATGCCGCCACTTGATGTCTAAGGGACCCTTGGACACTGAGTGGAACAGTGTACAGTGGCCGGTGTGAACTGGCCCCCGCAGGGCCTTTCCTGAATGATGAAAGCTGTGCAACAACCCCAGGGCCCTTGCATGACCTAGGCGAGAGGGGAAACCTCTCAAAACATGCCCGAGAATGTGTTTCCCACCGGCCGACTGGCCAAGAGTTCAGAGTGGGGATACGTTTTAGAAATACAAAGAAATGGGTTATTTCTTAAAACTAGTGTTATGGAGTAAAAATGTTGAACACACTACACAGTCTTATTTTTTAATGTTCACAAAATGCAGAAGTGAGGAAAATAGGGACTTTCTTTAGTGCCGGTTCTCCACTCTGAGATTCTTTTTGATTCTACATACAAACATATGAGCTCATGTCTATCAAATTGGTCTTGGTCCAAATACGATTACACTTTTATTTCAACATCTGTGTTTATTAGTATTCAGCTCAGTTTAAATCAGTCTTTATTAAGTGTGCCAAGTTATATATCACCATGAGGTAAACATTTAAAATCAGTTAATAAGCCATTTGATAACAACTTAAAAGATTAAATATAGATTCATTTCCTCTATGCAGTACATGTGTTTAGACAGAAAAGTACAAAAAAATTATAGCTCTTGTCATTCAGGCAGAAGCAATTGTAATGTATTATTATTCCAAATAAGATTTCAATTCTATTTCAACATCTTTGCTTTTTTGTATTCTGAATATTTCCAACTTAAACAACTGAGGCAAAACTTATTACCGACTCTAGGTCAAATAATAAAAGACCCAGAAAACAAAGGATTTGTTATTTTCTCCCCATGTGAGAACTTATCACTGTTAAACATCCTTCTCTCCCTTTTAGCTCCTTGCTGCTGTTCCATTTATATTTTTATGCACGAAACAATCTAAGCTCTGTGTCTAATAAATGGGATTGCTTTGTGGGTTGAGCTTTCTTAGATTCTTACAAGAAGCATGTCAGAGCTGAATTTTCATCAACGCTCTGAAACTCTACCCCAGGGTCTTATCATTTATATTTAAAGTTAAATCAAGGGTATTAGAGGTGGAACAGACTGTTATTCATTGAACCCAATCAACAGTATCAGGTCACTCTGAATTATGGAAATAACATTTGGAATGTTCTTTCTGACAGATCACTTCAGGGTATCTGAGTATCTTGGAGCTTGGTCATTTACAAATTGAATAGCCAAACACATTAGCAAAGGAAACCTCTCTTAGGGATTATAATAAAAAATACCAGCTTTGGAGAAAACTTCTAAAAGTGCAAAGATTTTTAAAAAGCATGCACATTTCTCAGCCTTTCATTTCCTGCATGTATTTTGCTTCCTAAACACAGTGAGGTACTGGTTTCCATTATTTGATAAAGTAATACAATATGTGGGAGGCCTTAAAATTAGCCTTCCACTGTAATTCGTTTCTTTTCTCCATAAAGTAAGTCCCTCCCCTGGGCCCTTAAATACACAGTATGTCTTAAAAGTAGCATAGCTGTGATTAGTAAGAGCCTTTCAGGCAGAAGTAAAATGTGATTCAAACAGATGTAAGCAAAAAAGTGAGTTGACTGGCTGATGGAGCTGAAAAGGAGGCGGGTGGAGCTTGTCAGGCATGAGGGGAGTTGGGTGTTGAGACCCCGCAGTACCAGGAATACTTGGCCCTCCATCTCATGGCTGCTTTCTCAGGAGAGCTCTCTCCAAGTAGTGTGACACTAAACCAGAACTGGCATGCTACCAGCTTAACAACACAAAGGGGTGAAAGACCAGCATTTCCCACTAAATCCAGCCAGACTTCCCAGGCAGGGCTTTCACTGGCCCAGCATGGTGACTGTCCATTCCCAAATGAATCACTGCCGCCCGGGGGGTGGACTGTGCTGGGGTTCCAGGCTCTGGGTCATGCGATGGAAATGGAGTCAACCCAAGCTGGATCTTCAGCATCTAAGGGTGGGAGAAGTTGGTTCTGCAAAGGAAATCTGGTGGCCATTACTAAAAGAAGGGTCAAGCCGAGGAAACACCTGCCATTACAACTGGTCACTGCAGGTGATTTTGGAACCATTTTATTATGGAAAATTTTGAACAGGATCATGAGTGAAGAGAACAGTGTAGTCAACCTATGTTCCCATCAACCAGCTTCAACAGTCATCAACTCAGGGCCAGTCATCCCCAAGATACTTCCCCACCCTTTGGTAATATTGGATTGGAGCAAACCTCAGCCATCACATCATTTCATTTACAATAACTCAGTATATATTTTTAAGGAAATAGCATGCTTTATAAAAAGTAAAATTCCACAGCAGCATTATTGCACCTTACAAATTAAGAATATTTTCTGAATATTGTCAAATATCAAGTTAGTATTCAGATGTCTTCCATGGTCTCATAAAATAATTCTTATTGCTGTATATTTGAATCAAGATCCATATAAAGTCTATGTACTATGATTTGTTGTGTCTTTTAAGACTCCTTTAATCTATAGTTTGTCCTCCCATTTCTTTTTTATCTTTCAGAGCAATTTATTCATATTTAAAGAAACAACTTATTTGTCCTATAGAGATTCCCTATAGAATTTTGCTAACTGCTCCCTGGGTGTCATGTCACATGATCTGTCCTCCGTTATTTCCTATAGGAGTCTGATCCGCTTTCTTAAGGAGGATGCTACGTACTTTCACCCTCTAGAGGTGCATGATACCTGGTTGTGTTTCTTTCTGTAATGTAGGCAACAATGGATAATCTTTGTTAAGATCTATCAATTCATTAATGATTACAGAGAGGTCTTACTGTAATTTCATCATTTCTTCTTCAGTTATTAGCCGAATGACTACATAAAGAGAAACTACTTGGTTACCCTGAGGAACAGTTCATATGAAAGGCAGGACAAATACTTGATCCTGTCCCTTTATTTACCATTTTTCAAAACCAGTTTTCAAAATAATGAGTTGTTTCATTGGCATTCCCAAAACACAGGGTGTTCTGTATTTTAAGTATCACTATGAACTCGTGGATTTAAGTATATTTGATTATATAAATCCATTGATATTATTATTCTTTCCAAAGCTGAATTTGTCTAATCTTTGGTAAGTGGGAACCTATTCTAGAGGGCTATTGAGTTCTCTTGACATGACCCTAATAACCTCTATTAGTGTCCTGACTTCCTAATAAGATAAGATACTCAAGGTTTGGCTTGTGTATTTATTTCTCCACATCTGGAATCAGTCATTTCTCCAAGGAGCAATAATTCCTTCTCATGGGAAATGGTAGTAATCTGAATGCTAACATGCTCATTGATAAGGACAGAACTAAGAAATTCATGTACATTTTTTAAACACAAAATACATCATGAGCTCATACCAGAATGTCTGATTCAAATTCAAGGCAAAAAGGTTTCATATAACCTCATTTATCTTAAATCTTTATTTCCTTTTACTCAAACTGTATATCCCAAATCTCAGTGACCACATCATAATTTCTCAACTTTATCCCACACTATACACACATCAGCTTCAGCGTGACACTATCACAAATAACCCAATTAGGAAACACATTTTAAAATATTTTTATTCCAGTTCTATTTGTCTTTATGGCATATCCTACAAGAATGTTCAAAATACTGTTTTAAATCACTTGGAATAGTTCTCTGTGTCCTTCAGCTTCTAACTGAATTCACAAGTGCAATTATTTTATTTTACTTACAATCTTTAAGGATGGCTCTTTTGTTTAACTTTGTTTTAACTATAACCATACCAACAATTGGATACATGGGTCTTTTATTACCCTTTACAAGCAATTTTTAGGGTTTTTATTTAACTGTGTTTTATAATTTTGTATATTTACATGATTCCCAAGTTAAATCTACAAACTGTATATTCAAAGAAGTATAAATTCTGTCCCTGTCCTCTCCTTCCATTTCCTCAAATATATATGTAACACTCATTTTTACATTTTATTTTATGACTCATTCTTCCATTGTTTAATATGAACACATACTCCAATCCCTCTCCATTCTTAGAAACAGTAGTAAATTAGGCACACTTCTATTCACTTTGCTTTTTTCACTTAACTCTATATCCTACTGATCACTACATCAGATCATGTTTTTATACATATACACAAGTAATAATTAGGAAGATATACATTTTTTAAAAATTCTAAATATACTTTTATTGATTTCAGAGAGAGGAAGGGAGAGAGGGAGAGAGAGAAACATCAATGATGAGTCATTGATCGGCTGCCTCCTGCACGCCCCCTGCTGGGGATCGAGCCCGCACCCCGGGCCTGTGCCCTGACCGGGAATCGAACCTCAATCTCCTGGAACATAGGTCAGTGCTCAACCACTGAGCCACTCTGGCCGGGCAGGAAGATGTACATTTTTGTTCCAGTGGTTGTCATTAGACTAAGGTCTTTATGTAATCCCCCCTTCCCCTATTACCCACCTTTTAAATGTCTCTGGCTGTTGTCCTACTATGAACATTATTGAAATTAGCCAGGTAACCTCTTTGCCCTTTTTGCTCTCTCCCTGAACATTTGCTTTGGACTAATATCTTCATACTCACAATGTGTCTTAATACCTAATAAGGCAAGCAGCTACCTACCCCCGCTCTTTGTAAACATTCCCCCCCCCCCCCTTTTGGGTAGATGTGCTACATCCACCTTGTCAGAGTAGAGCCAATGTGGATGCTACCATGTCACCATTTTAGCCTCAGAGGGACAACTCCACGGGGAGGTCTGTGCCGGCGCCCAACCACTCTGCCTGGGCACCGAGCGTTCTGCTTCTGATGGGTGTCTGCAGCTTGCTCTGCCTGGATGGGGCTCACCCACGTTTTGTGTAGGCCTGTGGGCAATTCCGGGGTCCTTCTAGCCTCCGAGTCATCAGATCCCCCTGCCCTCCCCCCCATTTCCTCCCACATAGATGCTGTTGGTGGTTTGTCTCAAAGCTCCCCTTTGGGCTTTCAGGGGGCTTTGTCACCATCTAGTTGGCTGGGATTGTTATCCATGGGTTTTTGGCTTTGCTGTGCTAATTGCTTTCTCTCTTGTTATGGGAGAACTCAGGGATTTTCAAACACTCTTTTACCTAATTCACAGTCCTCAGTAGCTACACATTTCATCAAAAAGTTTTATTCTAAAGAACTGTTTATAAATATTCACTCTCTCTCACGGTCATGCAGCGCTTTCATTTGAGCAATTCTCAAGCAATCCCAGCAAACAAATATAAACAAATGATAATTCTCACAGACTCAGGTGAAATGCTGCTTTTTTTTTTTTAATAAAGAAGGAATAGTCATATATTGTGGAAAAATAAAACATAACCATTCTGTTCAAAACCAAGCATTCCCCTTTCTCCTTGGAAGTGAGCAGCAGACCACTTTTTATAATGCATGTATACTTTGCTATATGAAGTTTAAATGTTGAGAATTTTACATTTGTGGACATCAAACAAAACCTGGATTTAAAAATTGACTTCCTGAAGAGCAGAGCATCTATTTATGAAGTAAGGTGGGAAATATTTGATCTACTGAAGGCATTGCCTCTGCCACTATTATTTTCATGCTATATGTTCTTCCATGATTGGTATATATGAATAAAGAATACCATTCACCTTCAAAAATAATAGACTAATAGAAAGGGTTTTCTTTTTCCTATGAATGAGGTTATAGAGGCTCAAAAAAGTATAGTATTTTTTCAGGGGTACACAGCCAGTAAAGAGCAGAGCCAGAGTCAGACATGGATGCCAAGTGAAACAGTGGCTGAGAACCATTGTGGCAGGCCACGTGGAACCCAGGCAGCACCACTCTCAACACAGAAAGGGCTTCTAACCATCACCATCGCAGAAGAAAACTTAGACTTTTCATTTGCTTAAAGGATAGTGAAGAGAGGATGGGGAAGGAGAAGGTAGTTGCCAGGCTTGTATAGTCTAAACATTATGGTTCGATAGATCTTTTTTCTTCCAAGTTTTATAAGCTATAATTCAGAGAGGCACCAGGGAGGTATCTGCCCACCTCTGGATTGAAAAAGAAACACAGAATCAAGGCTATTTTAGGCATCTGTCAGGCTGTAATTACCTCTTTGCTCAGATAAATCTTTATGTAAGACTAATACAGATTGGCATTTATTCATTTTACAAGAACACTTCAAGTTATCCTTTTAAAAGAATAAGCCTTATTAGAGATCATTATTTCAATATGTCTTCATAAAGAAAAAATGTTCACAGTATGGCCTTGACATAGGAGGTTTTACTTTTAATCTGGTCTGTTTCTTATTTACTTAAAAGTTCCAAGTACTTCGAGTTTTCTTCTCCCACTCTTTCCGGCCATCTTAGAGGTGAGGCAGTGAAGACTCAAAGAAATGAAATGTAGTTATTCAATAAATGTTTATTAGGCACCCACTGCGTGCCAGGCATAGTGGGAGGTGCTGATTGCTGGTTGTGGAGCAGCGAACACCCTCCACACCCTCGAGCATGTGGCCTAGTGAAGAAGAGGGGCAGGAAGGGGTGAAACAAGCCAATACGTAGATAATTACAAATTACAGTAAGTGTCACGAAGGACAGAATGGGACACTGTCAGGGAGGATGATGGCATGGGAGTAGGAGACTCAGGGAAGTCCTCGATGAGGAGGTGACATTTAAGCTGTGACTGAGAGGATGGGAGACATCAGCCAGGCAAAGGGGAAGGTGGCGAGCAAAGACCAGAGAAACAGGCAGGAACTGGGGGATGGAGGGCCTCCCGGAGTAGGAGCTGGGAAAGTGTGGCTTGCTGGCCAAATCTGTCCCATAACCTGGTTTTGTAAATGGAGTTTTATTAGAACATGGCCACGCCTATGCATTGACGTGTTGCCAGTGGCTACTTTTGGGCTACAACTGCAGAGTTCGAGTAGCAGCAAGAGTCTGGCCCACAAAGCCTAAAATGTTTGCTATCTGGCCCTTAACAGAAAAAAATATGCTGATCTCTGGTCTAGACCATGCAAAAATGTCTGGATTTTCTTCTAGGAAAGAGAAGGAACCATTGGAGGGTTCCTAAGCAGCACAGTAGAATAATCCAGCTTGCATGGTAAAGATACCACTCTGGCTGCACTGCATGGAGAGTGGAACATTGGGAGGCAAACGTGGAAACAGAGAAGCCGTTAGAAGTTCGTGAAAAGTCCCGGTGAGAAGTAACAGCTACAAGGCTGGGCCAGAGTGGTCCTGGGGAGTGAGAGAAAAGCGATCATAGAGGAAGAGTCAGGAGAGCTTGGCAGTGCCTTTGATGCCGAGATTGAAAGACTCAGTCAGATTTCTAGCTTGAGCTCTGGGTGCATGGTGGTGTTGATGAAATGAGCCAGCAGGAGTTGGAGGAAATGATTTAGGTGAGTAATAAGTTTAAGTTGCTCAGAGTTCTCTGTTATTGAGTCATGGAGTCTGCATTGGAGATCAAGTCATCTTGATTTTTTTGATAAACAATGTAGCCTCCGATAGGGATCATCACATGGGTTTAACTCTCAATTGAATCATTGCCTGTGACCCAGAACCACCAAAAATAAACTACCAATGTTTGGAGCAATTGTGTAGTCGGGCCACAAAGAAACAGTCAAAGTGATCTCCTTTGGGCAGATATGCATGTGATTGTGTAGCCTTGTTTTTATGTCTGGTGAATTTATATGTAATTTCTATTATGCATGAGCATGAGCTCACTTCAAGCTTCATCTTAAGAAAAATTCAGACCATTGATTAAAATGTTTCAGATGTGAATTAAATATGTATCTATATACAGTGGGCAGAGAACATCTTTGAGGACATACAGTACAGGGTTCAAAATAGTTGTGGGGCTCTTGTGGCCGCCAGAACATTGATTTTCCCTCAGGCAGCTGGGGGGCTCGCCCACCGATATCACTCGGGCCCTGGTTGGAAACCGGGAGACCCTGGAGCTGCGCTTAGCCGTGGGCTGGGCGGGAGCGGCTCGGGCCCCGCGTGAGCGAGGCCTCCCGTGGCCGGCGCGCCCCGCGCCTCGGCAGCTGAGAGCAGCAGAAATGGCCCAGGCTCGAACGTGGCACAGCTTGGAACTGGAGGGTCACTCACTTAGCTCCTTTCACATCCATGTGCAAAGTACCACTTGTATTTAATCATTTCCTGAGGACCGATATGGAGGGCTCTTATTTCCCCCTTTTTAAATGAAGAGCAGTTCATCTGCATGGAGAAACTACATGTAAAGAAGGCAAGGCGGTAAAAAGTGGGTCATTAACTGTGCAGATTGACTACTTCCCCTGTTCTGGTCACACTTCCCTTAACGATTTTATAGGGCATATGCTTAATATTCTTTAGATGATACATTGCATGAGTTTCAGAGGAGCCATTGATGTCTCATTTGGGTAAAGAAAACGCATGTTTTAAAAGAATCCCTAATGTGTGTGTATAATCATGTCTCACGGTCTTTTTAATGTTGCTACTATTCATCAAATATGAAAAATAAGACTTTACAATATTATCAAATAATACTCACAAAGTAATAATCTCCTACCTGTCGTATATTTTCTGCTAATTCCTCACCATTGTTTCCAACATGTTACTGTCCATTCAGTCCTTGTTGTGTTTTAGTTCATACTATTTTCCTGTGCATTGTATTTTGTATTATGCATCAGGTCATTTTGAAAACTCTCGGTCTTTCATTCCTTTTTTTATATTCTCTTTTTCTTAGCCCTTCACCACCCTCCAGGACTCTTTTCTATTTTACCTTGGACATTAATGAAACTGGAGAAAAAATACTTAGTATAAGAGGGGAAAAAATTGTTCATATTTTTAAGATTGTTGTGTATATTGTGGTTTACATCCCTTTAGGTTTACTCTGGTTCTGGGCATGAAGTTAAGCTTCCATTTGGTGGCAGGAATGAAACAGATACAAAGATTGAAAATGGAAATCACCAACCTCCACTTTCCCTTTCCTTATGGCCTTGAAAGTAGAAAGAATAAAAAGCGACAGTACTGTGAAAACTCACATATGTTATTATTTCAGGGTGTATGCAGGAAAGGGACCTAAGCCATGCTCTCCGGTTCTGTAGGAAGGAAGCTATTTCACTACTTCTATTTGTTTGCTTGCTTTCCTTTGTTTTTTAACCCCAATGGGTATGAGCTTTTGAAAAGTAATCTTTATATGATTCTTCACGTAGTAATTGAGTAGCTTTATTGAGTGAAACATTTTCCATATGGGCAGCCCAAGTGCAGACTGTAAACCCTATTGACACAGAGCAGAAAGGCCTCAGAGCTCAGCGGCAGGGTTAGTGTGGTTCAAGTTCGTGTTCAAAGCAGAATTTCCCAATAGACAGGAGTATGGGATTTCTCTCTGCCTTGCCATGGATAAATTATAACCATTGATTAATTTATAAATAGTTTTCCTAGGTCGAGGCTAAATTCAAACATGGACGGCACACTTTAAAAACTGAGTCTAAATCCCACGACCCCTTTCCATCAATGAAAATATTATGGTTGACTGAAGATCTGTCAACTTGCAGAGAAGATTAGGCCGTTGCGAGGTGTTCTGAGAGTTGAGGTGTCGTTTCAGGATCGCTGTACTTGAGCTATGTACCTGTCCTTTCCTAACCTGACTTTTCCTCCTGCTAGGAAGGCAGGCTCTGTCCCCAGCTGTTTGAAAGCAGTCTCTGTATGTGCCGTCTTTGAATTGTGGCTTCTTCTGTATTCCTCGCCAACATTAAAAATACGATTTCTCTCTCTTACACTTGCCCCCTCTCCCCTCACATGCATATGCAAGTTCTCAACTGAAACAAGAGTTCTGAGGCTTTACCGTTGCCCTGTTGCTAATATCCGAGGGCAAGTTCAGTCCTGGCCGAGCTCCGCACGCTCCCGCTCCGATGCGTGTAGATCGTGAAGCAGGGACGATGCCCGTTAACCCCGCCGAAGCCCCGGGAGCCCGGGCTACTTTGGGCCCCGGGCAGCCTTACGTGTGGGCTTCCTCTCACCGATTCCGCCTTTGCCTGTTACTTTTTCATTCCCGGACACCCGTCAGAGTGTGAGGCCCCTGAACCGCCCCTCGGTCCCCCGTCTTCGTCTCCATTTCTACATCCTTAGTTAAAGCCATCGCTGCGCTTCCCCTGGGGCGCAGCAGTAGCTCCATCACCAAGCCACCTCCCCATGCCCCTGACATTTGCCTGCATGGTTGTCTCTGAACTTCCAAAAATAAAACTGATTGTATCAGTCCCCAGCTTAAAGGACCCTCCTCAGGGTCACTGTCGTCTGAGATAAAGAACACACTGCTTGCAGAAGGTCAGGGCCCGCTGTGATCGCCACGATCCCAGGCAGCCTCAGACCCTGCCCGCCCCCTGGTATGACATGGCCCCAGGTGCGCCACGTTCTCTCGTATCTTGTTTTCTTTGGACTGATTCCCACTGCCTGAAATTTCTTTCATTTTCTTCCCACCTGGTAAACTGCTTCTTCATCCCTCGAGACCGTTTGGAGCATCTCCTCCTTTGCAGATGCATCCCTGAGGGTAACTTTCCTCACATATGCCCTGGGAAAAGTTGATCTCTTCCCCCTTCATGCCACCATGTGCCCAAAGATGCTTCTATGTGGCACCTTCATTGCAGTTATAGTTATCTGACAGCCTAGATCGTGAGCTTCTTGAGGACAGGAAACCTGTTACATTCTTTATATCCCTATAGCTAGCATGGTCTCAGGTACCTGAACGTTCATTGAATGAAAAATAAAAATGAATAAATGAATATATAAATCAATGAGATCCAGATTTAGCTGGTTGGTTTAAAACCATTATTTTTGTGTCTGGCTTCCTTCTCAAAAAATAATGGGTTTCTTCTACATTCTGATAGTGTCAACAGGGATTCTAGAGCATGCCTTGCTATGTGACACCCACTAAACACACAAATTACACTCACACATTTAAATTTTCACCTGTAACTCCAGTCGGTTTTCTATGCACAGGATACTTTCCGCTGACTATTACCTCCTGGCCCTCTGTAATGATCCCACCATGAATAATGGTTCTCACCAGGATTCTTTGCATTAACAGGGTCTTCCTCAGCTCTCCACAGTCCTCCTTTCCAGTCTTCTCTCTCTTAAGTGCCACCCACTCATTCTGTGTCTTAGTTATGCCTGGAAATGCAGTCTTCCCTAACCAGACCCAAAACATTCCTGCCTGTAAAACTGTTTTTGCCCCAGTGCCCCTGAAAACTACTTTCCTTGTCAAGCTCTTACCCATCCGTCAAGTTCAAGCTCAGAAGCTGCCTTCTCTGTGGTTCTCCAACAGTTGTCCTCCTATCTCCCACAAGTTGGAGTTGCTCTCCTCCCGTCCTGTGTTTGCAAGACATCTGCAGTAGCCCTGTTTACAGCTCTTACACCCTGTCCTGCTGGGTCAAGTGGGCTAATCGCTTAGCCTCTGCATCACAGTTTAGTCAGCTGCCAAGTGGGAAACACGATACTGACCTGTCCATAGCATTCTGGAGATTAAAAGGAACAATATGGGAACATGCTTTGGAGCCTGTAAAGATGAACACGGCGTGTATCTTTGTTGGGCAGCTCTAATGAGCCAACGGAGAGAGACAAAACTTTGGGATGTGGGCACTCTAAATACTGATAAGGACTATCAAGGACAGGAGAGACCATTGGTGCACTTGGCCTGGGTAGGATTCCTGACTCCACCTCGAATGAGCAGTGTGGCCTTGGACAAGATGCTTAACCTCTTGATGGGACCCTATTTCCTCACATTCAAAGTCGACATAATGACAACTATCTTGCAGAGCTCTTTGAGCGATTAGAGGTGATGGGGTCAAGCAGCCCGGGTCAGGCCTGGTGCAGGTAGTGATGAATAGTAAATGGCAGCTGGCATCGCTCTGATGACTGGAACCCAAATGGCTTCTGATGTTTTCTTATCTCCCACGTGGACCAGGCTGGTTAGACACGCACCCAGGGCAAGAGACAATGTTTTGTGACTTGAGAAGGCCTGAGACAGAGTGACTGCCGGAACAGGGAGAATGAATTTCATCCTAGAGAGCTGCCCACCTGAACAGGGGTCAGGATTCTGCTCTGCAATCCTGCTTTGCAAACCAGCACGCCCCAGGGTTCTCCGAGGCACGGCTGAGAGCAGTCTAGAGTGTCCTTCCAACTCCTGCAGGAGTTTTTCTCAGAACCTCAGGGATGGTGAACTCGCACAGAAGTTCAGAGGATGTGCAGCCTGCGTGGCCGGGGAAAGCAGTTCTTTCCACGGCAGTGAAATGAGCCACCTCCATCACTGGGCTCGACTCTCCTCTGTGTCTTCTGGAATACCCTCCCTCAGGGCTCCAGGGACAGGAATTCATGATAATAAAGACAATAATGGTTTAATGATGACAGCAGGCACCACCGTTTATGAGGAATATGGCTCAGAGCAGCATGCAAGACACCTCTCATGCCTTATCCTACCGAATCCTGCCACTTGCGACCTGGATTCTACCCGGGGTTGAGCCTGCAGCTGGGTCTGCAGCAGGGACCCTCCTCCTGTGGCAAGAGCGGGCGTGCTTTGGTAAATGAGGATTGATTTTTGTACTTCTGGCACCTGGGCTCAAATATTTTCATTTCCAGAACCTCCATATCTTCATCTCTAAATGGGAATAATGATACCTAATTACCAGCATACTTGAAGGAGTACATGGAAAATGTTGAGTGTGGAGAGCTTTGCATAGTCCCTAGCATACAGTAGACATGAAATAAATGGTCACTCATACACTTAGCTTCTCTGAGAATGTTGCTGGTTGGCTCCACACAGCTCCTCACTATCCCTCTTTCCTGTTTGTATGAAAATCTCCTGCAAAGCAACCTTGGCGGGGGGAGGGAGTAACTCCAGGTAGCCAGGTGTCATTTTCTCACATTTCCCAATTTGTTCCCTCTTCTCTTTGAGAGGCAGAGGTCCCCCACCTGACTCGGCAGAGTTGTCCCTTCATGTGGAAAGGTTGTCATGGACACCAGTAGGCAGATGGGGTAATCTGGGAAGACTTCAAAGGAGGGACTCCTGGAGAGTGTTCTGAAGAAAAGGGGTTGTTGAAGAAAAGGGCACAGGAAGTTTTAGGTGAATGACATTGAACAAAGCAGCCTGATTAATGTAAGGGACTCATCTACTGAAAGGGTACGCAGCTTTGGGTGTCCAGGAGAAATCCATGTAATTTAAGGCCTGGTCCAGTTTCTGCATCCTCTAGATGAGAACACAGATGGCTGGGGCATGGGAGGGCGGCTCAGGCCCACTCCCAGCCAGGGAGGGTATCCTCTGCTCAGATGCCCAGGTGCCTGCACAGAGTGGTCACCCCAGGAGGGCAGGGCTTACTTACTGTTCACTGGTGTATCCTTATAGCCTAGAACAGCCTTTGACGCATAGTAGGGGATTGTCACACACTTGTGAAATGAATTCCAGTGGTCTTTAAAGTTGAAATGTAAGTGGAGATAAGTGGAAAGCTACTGGGAGTGTCCCCTATTGGGGAAAAAAATGAGTTTTCCTGGAATCTGAGATGCCTTTGGAAATCATAGTGTTTTGAGAAGGGAAGCGGTGTGATGAACATAATACCTCAGATGGTTCAAATTGCTTCCACATAGATCAAAGAGAAAGGAGACAGGAGGTGGTCTAGTTCTTGATAAAAAGCTATTTTCGCCTGGCTGGCGTGGCTCAGTGGTGGAGCATAGACCTAGGATCCAGGAGATCGTGGTTCGATTCCCGGTCAGGGCACAGGCCCGGGTTGCGGGCTCGATCCCCAGCAGGGGGCGCGCAGGAGGCAGCCCATCAATGCCTCTCATCATTGATGTTTCTCTCTCTCCCTCTCCCTTCCTCTCTCGGAAATCAATGAAAACATTTTTTTAAAAAAAGTTATTTGCCTTAAATATGGTTATTGAATGAATCCTTTTGAAAAACAGTTCGTGTATTGGTTGTTGTGGAGGCCATAGCTCCTCATTCTCATCTCACCTGACAAAGACGAACATATCCGTAGAAATTTAACTTCTCTCACTAGGAATTACCAAAAAATAAATAAATAAAGCTGCCGATCAGCCTTGTCTTCTGAAATGCTCAGTTTACAACAGCAGTTGCAGTATGGTGATTCCCAGAGGGCAGGGGGTGGAAGGGGCTATGGGTGGGTGTAAACGGTGCTGGAAGGAGACTTCACTTGGGGTGATCAATACGCAATACAATATACAGATGATGGGTTATAGAATTGTGCACCTGGAACCTACATAATTTTATTAACCAATGTCACCCCAATAAATTCAATTTTGAAAAAGCAGTTGCACAGGCTGGACTTTGCATGTCACTCTCCGCGAGCACGTGGTCCCCGCGTCTGCCCTGGGGCCAGGCACGTAGAGTTGCCTGGGAAGAATGTCCTCGGTGGGCACTAAACACAGAGCCCGGTGATGGGAGTGAAGGCCACAGCCGTGTCAACACGACAGAGGATGCGCTGGGCACGTGGATGTGAAATCTAGATAGTTCCCGGACGGGAGCGAGAGGCGGGGAGCCTCACATTCTCCGCACCCCGTGCGCAGCCGTGGGGGGCAGATGGCGTTTATCCATCAGCTGCGATGGCCAGGCAGTGCTTCTCCCATCTCTTGCCTCTTTGAATTATTTCTCTCCCTTTCCTCTCTGAATCCCTGTTCTCATCCACCCACTAGGATTTTTTATTTTTTTATTTTTTGGCAGTTTTCAAGGAAAAATGATGAAAAGAAAAAGAACTGGAATTTACATAATACCTTTCTTCCAAGATACTAAAAGCAGCTCGCCCATCTATAATTTGTTCTCACAACAGTGCTCTGAACAGGACTGTTAAGATTACCATTATTATCATTTCCATTCTGCAGTCACAATTCTCACTGCTGAGACCTTCAGCTAATATCTCATTTCTTCCCCCCTCCCCCCCTTGGCATTTAAAGAAGCTTTACTGTTTTTTGTTGATATTATTTTTAATGCCAAGACATTTATCCGAAGATTAGTTACATGTATTAGACACTTGTTATATCTTAGGAATCCTACTAAGCATTTTACAAGCATTATGTCACTTAATAGAATAACCCAACTAGATAACTACTGTTGTTACTTCCTTTTTACAGATAAAGAAATTGGCACTTAGAAAGGTTGTGTATCTTGCCCCTAATCCCAAGGCGAGTGGGTGCAGAGCAGGAATTTGAAACCAGATTGCTGGGCTCTTAGGGCCCACGTGATCCTGTAGAATATTATATTGCTTCCCAAATATCAATGGCCACCATTATTTGTTGAATTATTGCTAAATGAGAAAGGTTTAATAATTGACCTAATATCTTAGTGACAGGTGAAAACAGAATTTAGCATCTCTTTGACTCCAAAGGTCAAGATCTTTCTACCACAATTTATTTTGAAAGGAAAGTCATTTAAAATGTTTCTCTGGGGCTAAGGGGTTTGTAATGAATTAAAATTAAGGTGCCTTCCCAGATGCCATCAGAATGTAGGCAAGTCGTTGTTTAAAGGTCCCTCAGGCCTAGAAAAAAATATGCTAAATATGAAAACACAAAATTGATTTGATCTGGCAACTGATTTCTTAACATCTCATTTCTTGAACAATTTCAGCCCCCTTAGCATATGTATCAAAAGGCTTCAACTGCCACCTCCCGTTTGTGATTGTGCCACATATTCCACTAGTCTCTGGCCCTCTGCTTAATTTTTTCATTTAAAATGATATTAAATTCTTATATTGTGAGAGCACTGCAGGACTGATGAACAGGGGTGAAGGAAGAGCTGAAAGAGAGCAGAATCCAACATAAATATCTTCTGAACTAAAAGGGGAATGGAAAGCAACTGTCAAGGCAAATTTATTTGAATTGCGCAAGAATGATTTTTTTTTAAAGAATTGACTTGGGATATGAACTATTGTTTCTAACAGCTTCACCTTGGCAGGTGACACTACTTGTCCCTTTCTAACCTCTTCCAGTCTCCCAGGCTCCAGATCTGCATTGGCTTCCATTTTTCTTAATGTTTGAAAGCTGTTTCCAGCTCACTGAATCCTTCCAGTCGCCTCACATACCCCCCGACGGCAGCGCAGCCATGGGAATGACCCTGAAATGGCATAAGCCACTCGCGAAAGGTCTCTTTTCATTGCTGCAACAATTGCTTCCTTCCTTGGCCTGCTACCTAATTTATTTTTAACCTGGAGAGATTTCCTTCAGCAGACCACATGTTGAGTCTGACGTTTTCCCTCTTCTCCTCTTCCTCATGTTCAGTGTTACATCAAATTCTCATCCTTCTCTCCTGTAACACCTGCCCTGTATTAGATAGAAGCTGTATCAGTCAGCTGTTGCTTCGGAACAAATACCCGCAAGATCTCAGTGGCTTATAACAATAAGCATTTCTTTTTTTATTATTGTGGTAAAATATATATAACATAAAATTTGCCACTTTTAAGTGTATAACTCAGAGGCATTAATTACACTCACAGTGTTATGCCACCATTACTACTACCTGTTTCCAAAGCTTTTTCCACCATCTAAAGCTGAAACTCTGTACACGTTAAGAAAAAACTCTGTTCTCTCCTCCACCGAGTCCCTGGTCACCTCTAATCTACTTCTGTGTGTGTGAATCTGCCTTTTCCAGATATTTCATAGCAGTGGAATCGTACAATATTTCTCCTTTTCTGTCTGGAATTAGGCATTTCTTTCTCATGTGTCTAAAAACTGATTGGGTTGGCTCTGCTGATCTTGGCTGGTCTTGACCGAAAGCCACAGGTTAGATTCACGGCTACTCCAAAGGTCTCTCATCCTCTTTGGACCGGGGTGCCAACTAGGGGATGATGCGTGTGGCGACACAGAGCAGGAGTGGGCAAGCACAAACACTCAAGGCCTCTCAAAGAGTAGGTTCTGATCTGTACCTCTTCCATCGGCCAAAGCAGGTCATTGGCCAAGCTCAAAGTCTAGGGTCAGGCAAGTAACAGCTGTCACTTTCTGGCCATGCATCTTTATTAAAAGTGCTGTAACCTATATGAGCCTCATTTCCTTATCAGTAAAAGTAGGATAATAGTATTTACTTCTCTCTGGGATGTTGTAATTATTACTGAAATGTTCAACACTTGCAATATAAAATAGAGGTGATATTATTGTCATTCTTAAAATATAAAGAGTAAAAAAGCAACCAAATCCAATAAAACTTTGTTATCTTTGTTTTTCATTGAGGAAAAGAAGTTTAAGTTAGATAGGAAGCTGGACACCTTCATGGAAATTCCGAATGTGATTTAAAATTGAAAAGGCATGTTGGAATTTGATGAACCAGTAACAATCATTTCGGCCATTGCTTTATGCACTGGGATTGTGAGTTAGGTATCTGTTGAAGAAAGGGACCCAAGCAAAAATACTCAAGGATCCCTTTCTTCGATAAAAACCTAACTCAATCCCAGTGCATAAAGCAGTAGAGGGTTTCTAGTCACAGGGGTATCCCGAGTGTCACCCTCTCCAAAGGGCTGAGAAGAGTAGCAGGGAACACAGTCTGAAAACCACTAATTTAGTTTAAGCCCCTTCCTCTTCTAGATGAACAAGGTGAAGCCCAGTGGGGTGATGTGATTTGTCCCAAATGTGTATGAGAAACAGAAGTTCCTTTTAAGTACTAATAATGCTCACCACACTTGAAAGTTACAGGGGCTGCCCCAACGCCACTCTGGCGTCTCCTAAGTTCTGTGCTTCTAGACCCGTATCTGAATTTCCACAGGACAGCTTAAGGACACAGACAAGGCTTTGGAGTCAGAAAGCACAGGTCCATGTTCTAGCTCTGCCGGTTACTGAATGTGAACTGGGGCTATTTCACTGATATCTCTGAACCTCAGTTTCCTCATCTCTGAAATGGGCATGACAATACCTTCTTTACTGGGTCATCAGAGGCTTGAATTATGCAACACAAGTAACATATATACTACAAGGTTGGACACACAGTCATCATTCAGAACATATTAGCTATTAATCTGCTTCTTGTTTTGTGGTTGTTGCTGTTCAAAGTTTTTTCCAGTTTTATGTGCACTGGGGCACAGAGGAATACACTTGGGA
Organism: Miniopterus natalensis; assembly: GCF_054644295.1. Taxonomy (NCBI): domain Eukaryota; kingdom Metazoa; phylum Chordata; class Mammalia; order Chiroptera; family Miniopteridae; genus Miniopterus; species Miniopterus natalensis. Next base: position 101,737,326 of record NC_142103.1, on the reverse strand, counting down.
AAGTACTGAAACAGTATTAGTTGAAATCTTTAGAAATCATTGCATATTTTTTGGAAAAATATAGTATTTCTTAATTTTAGGGTTAAACTATTAAAAAAAATTTTTTCAAGAGAATGGGCTGCTGCAAGGTTTATGCAGTGTTAATTTCTTGTCCCTAACCACGGTTTCTATCTCTGGGTGCCTTCCAACAATCAGATCCAGCTGGCCAAACTGCCCCCTGCTTTAGAATAAGGTAGAGATCATGCTCAAATTTTGGAAGACAATTGTCTTGGTGTTTCTTGGGAAAATATCTCTAGATGAGCATCTAGAACAGCATCGTCCAACAGATCATTTTGCAGTGATGGAATATGATAGCTTGTAATTACTGTGGCTATTGAGCACTTAAAATGTGACTAGAGCAAAAAAGGAACTAGATTTTAATTTTATTTTATTTAGTGAATTCAAATTTAAATAGCCAGAGGTCTAGCTTTGGATGTTCTGAGCCAACTATAATGCTCTTGGAAATTTCTATATTTAGCTCTTTAAATAACACATCCCTGAATATATAAACAGGCAAAAATAGAATGGAAAGACTGCTTTCATACTGAAAGCATGTCAAAGCAGCCAGAAATGAATGAGATGATGTAGATTAACCCTGTCCTTTCCCAACTCAGCCTGATGAGCTTGGACTGTTACCAACTGCTCACCAGGGCTTTGGGGCTCCCAATAATTTTAATACAGTTTCTACTATTGGATTTGGGTGAGTTGGATATTGCATTTTCATACCTGCTTGCACCCTCACTCAACTACAACGTTTTAACTATTTCTTAAGTAAGTCAAAGACATTCTTCGCCAACCTCTCCTTTGTGAGACATAAATTGATCATTTATTCAGCATGCTGTCTTTCAGCTATAACAGCATTTATCTCCACGTGCACTCAAGAATATGTGTTTAGATGACAGCAGGCACTGATGGACCACAACTTGTCCCATTAGCTGGCAGAATAGAGTGCACTCAGTCGGACACTAGGAAGAGTAAAAGGATAAGGTAAAGAAAGACTATTAGAGTTCATAGGATTAAAGAGATACTCGTGTTACAAAAGCAGGAAGGAATGATATTGCCAAATAAAATAGGATCTTTGCCTGAACACAAAGGTAGCCTAGTAGTTGCACTCCCAGGTATATATCAAAGACAAATGCATGTATAGAGTCGCCGAGACATATATAAGAATAGTAATAGCCATACTGTTCTTTCCAGCCCCAGATTGAAAATCACCCAAATGCCCATCGATGGTAAAATAGATAAAGAAGTTGTGGTGCGTTCACGCAGTGGCACATAGTTAATTTGGATGAGTCTCAAACACAATGCTGAGTGAAAGAAGAATGAAAAATAAATAGTTTATGCCATGTGATTATGTTGATACAGTGCTCCAAATGAGGTCAAGCTATTCTACGGCGTTGGAAGTTAGGAGAGCAGTTATCCTTAGGAGATATATCTGATATAGCCCAGGGTTTCACAATCTTGGCACTACTGACATTTTGAGCTGAAAATTCTTTGTTTTGGGGGTGGAGGGGGCTGTCCTGTGCACTGTACGATGTTTAGCAGCATCCCTGCCCTCTACTCACTAGATTCCAGTAGCACCCAACCTTATTATGACAGCCATAAGTGTTTCCAGATATTGCTACATGCCCCCTGTGGGGCAAAATTATTCCCCATTGAGGATCACTGATGGATCCCAAATACCTGCTAGATACTCAATAAATACTTACTGAAAGAAGGAATGAGGTGAGAGCTATTTAGTATCATACGTGTGTATAAAATAATTTCATTTTTTATCTCAAGAGATCCTGCTGCCCTTTATAAATCTTAAATATAAGTACCAGTTTCATCTAATAGTTAAAGGTAAGCGGTTCGAAGGCCAAAGACAACATTCATTCAGCAAAAAATGAATTAAAGGGACACAAAAAACTGAGGTGAAACCCAAAACAAATATTATATGCAAATGAAACTCTCTTAGCAGCAGTTTCCAAATTCAGAGTGCCTAACTGGAAATTTTACTGCAAAAGTTTGAGAAATACAATAAAAGAAAGGGTTGAAATGAGACGATTTTATTGAAATGTTAATTTTGATAAACAGTGCATTATTTATATGGATTTTAACCTAATAGCCTAATATTCTTCACAAAGTAAGGCATAGCCTGAGCCTTGAATACATTCAGTAAAATGTGAATTAGACTTTGCAAAGAAATCTGGTTTATGTTAAAGTGATTAGTTGTATGTAAGCTATTTAATTCTAAATGTAAAATTTGGATGTTCTTTCATCCTTTCTCTGCAAAGGGCAAATGTATACCTCACAGGGCGCTGCCAACGGCACCCTCGAAATTCTTTGTAGTGGAGCATGTGTGCCTAAGATCCTAATCAGTTCTTTCCCTCTCCACTAAGTTTATTATTCATTTCTCCCTTCATGCCAATCACCAAGAGTCCATAATTAATGTTACAATCATGCTAATCCCACTTGTAGCCGTTAAAACATTTCTTTTGTGCACTTTCACTAAGTATGGGTCCCCATTACAGTATTCTGCGGAGCCATGAGATTGGACACTTTTCCTTTCTTGATAAGGGAGACATGTTTGATTTCAAATCCATTTGACCCCTTTGATTCCCTGTTTTTAAAAAACAGTTTTCAACTCTTTAAGTGAAATTAGCCAGTCAGGGTCAGAGAAAGACAAGTACCATAAGATTTCACTAATATGTGGAATCTAATGAACGAAATGAACTAACAAACAAAATAGAGACAGACTCAGAGAGAGAGAGCAGGCTGACAGCTCTGGTGGGAGGAGGGGTTGGGGTGTGGAGGGATTGAGTGAAAAAGAAAAAAAAGAGAGTACTCATGGACATGGACAACAGTGTGGTGATTGTGGTTTTTATTATTTTAAATCTTTTTTATATGTTTTTATTGATTTCAGAGAGAGGGAGAGGGAGAGAGAAACATCAATGATGAGAGAGTCATGGATCGGCTGCCTCCTGCACGCCCCCTGCTGGGGACCAAGCCCGCAGCCCGGGCCTGTGCCCCGACCAGTAATCGAACCATGACCTCCTGGTTCATGGGTTGGTGCTCAACCACTGAGCCATGCCAGCTGGGCTGTTGCCTTTTATTTTTTAAAAATATATATATATTGATTTGAGAGAGAGAGAGAGAGAGAGAGAAACACCACGCTGTTATTACACTTATTTTTTTTTACTTCTTAAAAATTTATATCTATTTTTTTAAATTTATCTTTATTGTTGAGAGTATTACACATATCCCCATTTTCCCCCATTGATCCCATACACCCCACATCTCCCTCAAGGCCTTCACCACACTACTGTTTGTGTCCATGGGTTATGTATTTATGCATATAAGTTCTTTGATTAATCTCTCCCACCCACTCCCCCACCCGCCTTCCCACTGAGATTCATCAGTCTGTTCCATGCTTTTATGTCTCTGGATCTATTTTGTTCCTCAGTCTATTTTGTTTATTAGATTCCACATATGAGTGAGATTGTGTAAAACTCAATCAGAAAGAATCAGAAAACGTGAATAGGCCAAAAACAACTGATGAAATTGAAGCAGTAATAAAAAAAAAACTCCCAGCAAACAAAAGCCCTGGTCTGGATGGCTTCACAGGGGAGCTTTCTAATTCTTTAAGTTGTAGGGTTAGATAGTTTATTAAAAATTGTTCTTGCTTTTTGAGGTAGGCCTGTAGTGCTATGAACTTCCCTCTCAGGACTGCTTTCTCTGTAACCCATAGATTTTGGGTTGTTGTGTGTTCATTTTCATTTGTTTCCAGGAAGTTTCTGATTTCTTTCTTGATCTTATTGGTAACCCACTCATTGTTTTAAAACATACCATTTAGCCTCCATGTGTTTGAATGTTTTTGAGTGCTTTTACTGTAGTTTATTTCTAATTTCATGCCCTTGTGGTCCAAGAAGGTGCTTGATATGATTTCAATCTTCTTGAACTTGTAGAGACTTTTTTTGTGTCCTAACATGTGGTCTATCTTTGAGAATGACACATGTGCCCTTGAGAGGAATGTATGTTCTGCAGCTTTGAGATGAAATATTCTGTAAATGTCAATTAAATCCATCTGATCTAGTGTGCCATTTAGAGTAACTGAGTCTGTGTTGACTTTTCGTCTAGAAGACATCCAGTGAAGTCAGTGGAGTGTTAAAGTCCCTGACTATGACTATATTGATGTTGATCTCGCCCTTAAAATCCTTAAGATTATTATTGATAGGTCCTTATTTATTGCCATTTTAATTCTTTATGCCTATGTTTCTCTCTCTATTTCTTCTTATTATTACAGCAGTCCCTTTAACATTTCTTGCAATGCTGGTTTGGTGGTGATAAACTCCTTTAGCCCATTTTTGTCTGGGAAGCTCTTTGTTTCACCATCTATTTTGAATGATAGCCTTGCTGGATAGAGTAGTCTTGGTTTCAGATCCTTGTTTAGCATTACCTTGAATACTTCAGGCCATTCCCTTCTGGCCTATAGAGTTTCTGATGAGAAATCAGGTGACAGCCTTATGGGAGCTCCTTTGTAGGTAATGGATTGCTTTTCTCTAGCTGTCTTTAAGATTCTTTCTTTGAGGACAAGGACAGTGGTGTGGAGAGGGACTGGGGAGGGGTGTGGAATGGGGTGGAATGGATCATTGGGGAGAAAAAGGGACATCTGTAATATTTTGAACAAAAATAAATAAAAATAAATACATACATACATACATACATAAATAATTCTCTCTTTGTCTTGAATTTTTGGCACTTTAATTATGATGTGTCTGAGCATGGGCCTCTTAAGGTTCTTCTTGCTTGGGAATCTCTGTGCCTCCTGAACTTGTGTGACTTTTTCCTTCACCAGGTTAGGGATGTTTCTTGTTTCCTACGAACGAGGGAAACTTGAATGAGGCTAAGAAGCAGTACTTTGCTTCTGTTTGTGCTGCTTTTACATATTCGTTCCTCTCGTGGAGAGAGCTCCATGGGAAACAGTGGGAGCCCAGGGACTGTGTTACATCTGGCAATGGAGAGGTAGTTCAGTGCAGTGGGATAGGCCCAAAAGTTAGGAAGTTGGTTCTCCATTGTCTTGGTGTGCAAATTAGGGATTACTTTAGAGATCTCCCAGAGCCACCTCGCCTTAAACAGTTCATAAATTTGCTGACATATGACTACTCCAAATTTCATCTTTCTTCAAGATATGATTTTTTTATAAATCACAGCTACAGAGAGTTGAATTAAACTCATAAATTCATGCTATAAATGATTATAATCATTGACTCATGCCAAGCCCCTCTCTGATTTTATTTATTTATGCTCACACCAACTACGATCTCCCCCAAGAGAAAACCATTCTAATGTTTAGTGTGTATCCTGTCATTTTTTACTACATTATTCCAAATATATTGTTGCTGTTTTCTGTGTGTATTTTGGGCCTGTGTAAATGGTATATTACATATTTCATACTTTCTCATGTGTAGCTGCACGTGTTGATATGTTCACCAGCAATGCATGATCATGCATCTTTCGGACGGAATCCTCCTTTGATGACACTGTTGCCCTGTTACCCCACTGAATGGGCATTCTGGCTGTCTACTCCATTTACTGTGGTTTTCTGCCAATGCTTGGCAACTGGGAACTCATGGGAGCAGATGGGCCACTCAACAGTGCACCGGCCTTCCTGCAATCATCCTAAGTGTTCTCACCGCTTCTCGAGTTCCTTCCATTTTAGTCCCGTTTGTTCTGGTCCGCTGATTTCTCCCCTCTTCCTCCCCTGTCCCTCCCTCAGGGCCCACTCCCACCACTGCCACGGAAATCAGTAGAACATGATCCAACCCAGCCAGCCGTGAGTGGGCCAAACCACAGGAAATGTGATTTGTAGTGGCTTCTCCAAGGGAACAGCCCTGCAACAGATCCCCTTCACTTTATGTGTTTGGACAAAAAAATCACAAAAGCAGGGAATTAATTACAGCCTAAAGTAGGAAATGTCAGCTCCTCCTTAACAAAGTGGCAACTGACCTTTCTCCTACTCATGATAAAAAAAAGGAACAAAGGAAGGAAGGAAGAAAAACTATTATAACCGGTAATATGATTTTCCCCCAAGGGTTTGAGTTATTTGAAAGGTTTGGGTTACTTGGGGGAAATTAAATAAACCATTATATTACACTGTTCTGCCTTTAGCAACAAAGTGTTCCCTATTGTGAAAAATATTTCCCAGTGAGTGCCTGTCTGAAATATTTATCAGCCCAAGGTTGTAGGCGTCATTACCGCGGACTCAGTATGGGAAGTCTTGTTTCCTGGGATGATGTTTTTACATAAAAACCTACAGTGACATTTTCTTTCATGATGCTGATCCTGAGAAAATAATGGTTTCCATGCATTGGTAGAATTTTTTAAAATCTATCCCCCTTACAGAAAATTACACAGAAATTTTTAAGCAGCTAAAGGAAAATCCAGTGGGGAGAATCAATTTTGAGAGCAGTGAGAAGTATAAAGGACTGATGCTTCTAAAACCAATCTTCCCTCCACGAGTTTTATTTCAGGGCCCTGCAGTTGGGCACCGCAGAGAGCATCGCCCACCGTAAGCAAGCGCGGGAGGCGCTCAGTCGGGCCGCTGCACACACGGGGACACTTGGTTCTGGTTTCCTCTGGGGTCTGAAGGCCACTTCCCAGCTGCTTCATTCTCTGCCCCGTGAGCCCAAGTGACATTCACCGGTGCATCACACATTTCGTTTCCAAGGAACATGTCACTGTAAAAACTCGGGCTCTGTGCCTTTCATAAATATGTTTGTTTTTTCTCTTTTACAGAAGCTGCAAAGAATCGATACTCCTGACAGTCATTCAGCCTTACCCTGTAAGTGTCCTGTGAGTAAAAGTGCCATGGCATGAGCGCAGGTGTCTGTCTGCTCCTCCCACTCCAGTAAAACCACAATGATGAATAGCAGCCGAGGAAAGATAGAAAAAATAGCGTGCATTCAGAGTTTAAAAATCTGGAGTATTTGTATTTTTTACTTCATGCTGGCAAACCCAGTCATTGAAGAGAAAAGAAAGTAATGCATTTCCTAAATATCTTCAAAATCAACTGTTCAGTCCTATGCGACTCTAACATCTGGAAATGGCACAAAGCTCGAGACTTTCTTGAAATTTCCAGCATAAAAATCACAAATCTAATGGGAATGTCTAATTGTAGGAGGTTGAAGCATGATTGTTTTTCTTACCCCATTTAAATAATTTTGTAGAGAACTACATAGCTCTGTGAGACCTGCTTTAAAGGTGGGTATTAGAGGTAACATGGTCATCAAAATTTCATTCCACAGCCCTGGTCAGGAGGGTGGGGAGTGATTAAAATTGCACTGCCTTCAGGTCCCCTGATTTTTTTTTTTTAAACACCTTTATCATGGTATAATTCACATATCATAAATGTCACCCATTTTAAATGTACAATTCAATGAATTTTTAAAAATTTACTGAAGTGTGCAGCCTTCATCACAATCCAGTTTGAAAACACTTGTCACCCCAATTAAGATCCCTCATACCCATTTGCAATGAAACCCTTCTGACCCTCAATCCCAGGCCACTGATAGTTTACTTTCTGTTTCTATAGATTTGCCATCACTTATAAAGTTCATACATTGTCAGTTAAACTAAAATTGCTGAAGCAAATTCTTTCAGATTTTTCCCAAAACATTTACTGTCAGTCACTGTGTGGCCTTCGCTTGGAGTGGCGAAGATTCCTACCTGATTATGCTTGTATTTTCTTCCCCATAGAGTTGGAGTGTTCCTACATTAATTAAAAGGCTCTGGTACTTGCCAATCTCCATCTTATGACCAAACTCTTCATCTCATCCCAGAATTTTCCTCCTAAGTGCTATGGGTAAGGCCTTTTAGGCAGGAAACAAAATGTACTCAAAATTCTGATCAGAGCGCAAATCGAAATAGCCAAGAAAACAAATTATCCCAAGGAGGAGATAATATATGTAAAAAAACTCAGCTTCATATTGACTGTTACTTTTAGTGCCATCTTTCTAACACAACACACACACACACACACACACAACTTTTGATTTGAAATCTGAGGAGACAACAGGATGTGAAAGAACCAAGATTTGAGATCTAGCTCCCAGCCATATAATGGGTGATTCCTGCACATGCTCAGAACCCTGCTTTCCTCGTCGGAAGGAGGCTAGATCCCATCCAAGGGCCTCCCTGTTTCAGCACCTCCTGATCCCACGATGCCTTCCCTGGAAGGTAGAGCTGGCCTGGTTTTAGATTGTTTCAGTTAACCTAAATGTCACTCACACTTACTTCAATCTCTCCACCCTTCTTCATTTCTTTGCAGTGGACAGATCCATTCTGCTCAAGCCAGTGTAAATGTCCCTAACAAGCAACTGCTTGCCCAATTATAAATTCCTGGGGGAACTTCAGGCTTACATTGCCTTTCCTGAATTCTCTCTCTCCACTTTATAATCTATTAGCGATGCGGGGTCAGAACCATTTGACCCAAGCCAGGTTATTTTTGCAATGTGGGGGCAACATTTTGCCCCATGCAGTAGACTTCGAGAAAGACGGGAGTTCTGCGTTTGAGTTAAGGGTTGTCTGTGGCTCTGCTTGCTCTTTGCCATTTGAGTCTGCATGACTTGTTGTTCATATGAATACCCATCATGGGTGAGTCATGGAACTCCTTTGTAACAGGTAATCTGGAATTTTCCGGGTGTTCAGGTGGCTCTGGCTGTTGTGCTATATTGCAAGTCAACATTTAGCCACAACATTTAGGAGCAAGTGTTGCATGTTCTTGCGGCCAGCAGCTGTGCCTCTGCTCCTCAGTCACGCTCTCCCTCCCAGTAATTGCAGATGAATTCTCATCTTGGGTTTCCTTGAAGCAGACCTCCTTTCTGAAGTGCCCACAACATACCCCACCCCACCGCCTCCTTGGCCTAGTTGAACCCTTCTCACCCTTCAAGCCTCAGCACAAATTGTAAATGCCGCCTTCGACTTTTTCATTGTCGGCACCGTTGCCATTTGGGCTGGAGAATTCTCTGTTGTAGGGGACTTGCCTGTGCGCCGTAGGATGCTGAGCGGCATCCCGGGCCTCTGCGCACTAGATGGCGCTAGCACCTCCTCCCCTAGTTGTGACAACCAAAAATGCCCCAGACACCTCCCCAGTGTTGCCTGGGGAGCAAAATCTCCCCTACCTGGGATCTACTGTTCCACCAAAAGTTTTCCCTTCCTGATCTAGCCCAGAGTGCCTCTTTCTCCTCTGAATAGTAGGAGTTGAAATAAAGGAGTTGAAACTCCAAAGTTACTTAAATACATAAAATGTAGAGAGGAGAGCAGATGAGAGAAGAATTGCAAATTTTTACTTATATTTTTGTGTTTGGATTTTTCTACAAGCAAATTGTTTTTCTTTTTAATTTTTTTAATTTTTTTTTTAATTTTCCAAGCATTCTCTTGGCAGTCAGGATTGACATACAGAAACAGATGGCCCACCAGACCAAAACAAAGTCCATACATTTTATTTTTATTACAGACAATAAAAATTAGCGTTTTAATTTCTTTGTAATTTGCTGACCTGCATTTTTAATGTATTTCCTCTGCATAATAAGGTTTAGTTTAGACAGAGAGCCAATGTTTACACCTTCTTGCCATATTCTGCCTGGGCTCAGGGCAGCCCAACATGACCCACCCACAAAAATCAGTCTCCAATGAAGCCCAGGTCAAGGGGACCTGGAAGAAGATCTTAGAATCCCTGAAATTATTTGAGAAGAAATAATTCTTAATCAGTTGCTGCCTTATATTCTAAGTAATATGGAAGGCTCTGTCTCTCTACCATTTGTACTTTATTTCTTTTTTTAACAATTTTTTTAAATGTTTTTATTGATTTCAGAGAGAGGAAGGGAGAGGGAGAGAGAGAGAAACTTCAATGATGAGAGTCATTGATCAGCTGCCTCCTGCAGGCCCCCTGCTGGGGATCGAGCCCACAGCCCGGGCATGTGCCCCGACTGGGGAATCGAACCTGTGACCTCCTGGTTCATAGGTCGACAATCAACCACTGAGCCACACCAGCCAAGCTGTATTTTTTTTCTTAGGGGAAAAATGTATAAATACAGAAGGAAACATAGAAGTAGAAAAATGTGTGTGGGCAAACCTTTTCCCTAGAGACAACCAATGTAAACATTTTGACCTATTTCCTTCCAGTCTTTTGCTCTGCGCCTTGTCAACAGTTGAGATCATATTATATGTACACTTTTATTCTGTTTCTTTCACTTAGTATATCAAGCACTTTCCCATGTTATCAAGAATTCAACATAAGCATCATTTACATGGCTATAAAATATTACACTGAACCAAGATTTACGTAACTCCCTATCATTGAGCCCTTTATAATGTCTTTAATGTTTTGCTATTATAACTAATTCTACTAAGAACATCTTTGTGTATAAATTTTATTTACTAGTATTTAGTAGTATTGTCTGTATTTAGTACTATTATTATTTGTATTTCCTCAGTATAGAATTTTAGAAGGAGAATCTCATAAATTTTATTTGTTTGGCTCTGATGTACTATCTTCTTTCTTTGTACTGTTACTATACTTTATTACAGATCTTTCTGGCCAGGTTCTTTCTTCTTTCCTTTCCCTAGTTCCTGAGTCCGGAACTTCCCAGCTCAACCTTACCCGAGACGAGGAGTATTTTAAGAGTCTCTATAACCTCCCCTCACACAACCCCAACTCTGGGACTTTGGTTAAGTCACTCTCAGTTCTGCTGTCCCTGAGCTACTGTGATCCACATTCCTTCAGGTTCCTTCTAGGCCAAAATGCTGAGGGGCCTGCTTGCTTACCCCTACTTCCTGCCTACCTTCCAGCACATTCCACGCGCCTGAGGGAGGCTAAAGACCTCATCATGGAAGTCCCAGTGTAGCAGATGCCATTAGAAGTGAGACCGCATCCCCTTTGCCTGTGGGCTGCTTCTGGCCACAGGAACATGCTCATGGAGCAACTGGAAGTGCTGAGGAATTGTCACCCCCAGAAGAGCAGCCATTGCGTCACCGACTGGCAGGAGCTGGTAGACAAAGATCCCAACGTCCCCTCTTCCTCTGTCATGTGACTCAGGCCTTTAGTCGGCCTCGTTCCCTAAGGTTCGCAGCAGGGCTGAGCTCCAGTTGCTTCCAGTGGTGCCTGACAACGATGAACACTTGTTGGCCGCTCCCTTCTCCGCCTCCCTCCCCCGCTTATTACCTGTGCTTCCCAGGAGCACCTCTCAAATCAGCTCCCTGCTTGCGAATCCTTGCCTTAGGGTCTGCTTTAGGGGGCTCCAGGCTGTTATCCAGTGATAGCTATGGGCTAGTCAGTCATCAACAAGCATTTCCTCAATGCCCACTATAAAGCTACAGGGATTGCAAGGTCAAGACCTTACAGTTCAGTTTCAGAAAGTAATCTTATTTATGTAATTTTTTTTCAAGCTATGTTCTAATGACTTCTAAGAACATCTAAAAGCATCAGGAACATGCCACACATTTATCATGACCACCTTAGCCATAGGAAATTTGGAAAGGGGTTGATAAGAGGCCTTCTAATCTTAAAATTAATTAACAGGAGAATCTGATTATTCCAAATGGTAATTACTTGCCATTTCCACCACAGGGTAAGAAGTGCTTATGATCAGGTCTGCAGGTTGCTAAGAATTAATTCATCGGGTTTCTGAGTGGTGCACATAGTATATTTTTTGAGCCCCAAAGAGAGATCTTTGTGACTGGTTTGCATTTCCTGTGAACCACAAGTAACTCCAGCCACTAGGATAAGCCATGACTTGGTTGATTCTATTCAGTAACCTTCAGGCTTGAAGAGCTTATGATTTTAGTGTCAGAAAGTAATTTTTAAAATATATGGTGATTGTATGAAATAGTCACAAACCCAGAAAGAGAAAAATGAACTAGTATGGATTCTAAGTTAGACTTCAGAATATTGATAAAATATTTGCTTAACGACCTTGGCTATCTAGTTTGTTTTCTGGATTTCCTAGATTACCAGGTTTGTCATTAGTGAACAAATATGGGAATGAGGCTCCAAGCAGTGGGCACGCTCTAGCCATGGGGAGAAGAGAGATGCATCCCATCTTGACAAGTTCTGCTATGTGGGGTCACTTACCTTAGGGGCAAATAACCCTATATACTTCCATGGGAACATCACTGCATTCTAAGATTACACAGCAAATGATATGCATAAAAATTAAGTTCTGTTAAATATGTTTTTTTACTGAGGCAAGCAATTATGTAGAACATTTTAGAAAAATATGGTAAAATATTACATTAAAAAATGCAGATACATAGAAGACCAAACCTCGGTATCTGGCACGTCGAACACATATAAAGCCCTTCATTCCCGAACAATACCAGAGAAGGGGGTGTTGCTGCGTCCTGACATCTCGTCTAATTAGTAATGCCTGCTCAGGGTAGCCTGATTATAGCCGCTCCACTTGTGCTCGGCTCACTGTGCCAATGTAAATATCGCCTGCTTAACATCATTAAAGGAGAACAATGTTTTCCCTTCAGCTAAAAAATTATACATCAAAAGCAAATGAACTCACTACTGTAAGATTCGTTCGTTAATCATTACTGAACTTGGCCTATAATTACCAAGATAGCAACGAGAGCACCACTGTCTTCGCTTCGGCTCTGCAGTAGGAGTTTGAAAGTCACATTGAGTATGTTCAAAGCTGTTCTTTTTGAGGAGCAGCCACTCGGAGTTGTTTTGTTTTGTGTTGTATTGTTTTGTTTTGTTTAAAGGGCAGCCATTCTCTTGAAACATCTTGCATAAGTGGAGGAATTAAAGCTCTGGAGATCAAACCATCCATCCAGTCCTCTGACACTGCTCAGAGCAAAGGGTGGGTGGGTGGGTGTGGGGGGGAACTTTCAAAATAACAGAATACCCCAGTATTAAAGCAAAACTTCACCCAGGAATATACTCACACATCTTTTATTGTGTGTGTGTTTTTAACAGTAATTTCATTTTATTACAGTGTTTTGTATTATTATAGTAAAAATATTATTTATTATATACATATAACATAAATCTAACATTTTAACCATTTTAAAGTGTACAATTCTGTGGCATTAAATACATTCAAAATCTTTGCAACCATTGCCACTATCTAGCTCCAGAACTTATTCATTACCCCAAAAGGAAAACCCATACCCATTAAACAGTCACACCTCATTCTCCCCTCCCCTAACCTCTGGCAGCCAGTAATCTACATCTTTCTACATGGATTTGACTAATCTGGATATTTCATATAAATAGAATCAAATCATATAATATGTGGCCTTTTGTGTCTGGGTTTTTTCACTTAACATAATGTTTTTGAGGTTCATCCATGTGTAGCAAGTGTACAAACTTCATTCCTCTTTATGGCTGAATAGTATTCCATTGTATGGATAGACCACGTTTTACTTAACCATTAAATCATATTGTTTTTTAATTGGTCTCAAGTACACTTGTATTTGACAAAGATGGGAATCTTTTTTTTTTTTTTTTTCACTTTACTTGAAATTCAAAGTGTGGGATATCCTAATTGGCTTTGTGCCTTGAGATTAATGCAATGCACAGAATGTTGAGCCTCTGTGTTGATTCTAGAGTCAATTACTAGAATTCTTTACACAACATCCTCAGTCTCTTAGGACTACATATTATGAAGAACATTACATTGAACTATATACAGTGTCCAGTATTTGACCATTTTAATCTATAAAATAGCAATTGTGTGATTCAAACTAAATATTTACCTCTATGTTAGGTTCAACAGAAAATACAATTCTCTTTAAAAATAAATAAATGGTTTATACACCTACTAGATATGAATTTCCTTCCCCTCGGGCTTCATTAAAATTATGCAACAAGGATGATTCTCAGATGAAATAAGTTTACCAAGATCATGCAAGTCGGGATCTCCTTGGATCACAGCACCCTTCTAAGCAGGATTTCCCACCGCACTTTTCCATTTCTGAGGAAAAAGAACTGAGCCCCTCAGCCTTCTTTCCAATAACAGATAGTGCAGAGAACCTATAAGAAAAGGCAGAATATGAGGTCAACTTTCAATTCTAAGTCAAGGGTTCCTCCCGACCCTGCCCAGTAAGACCGCAGGATCACAGGTTACCGACAAGAGGCTGTAACTCAAGTTTCGGGCACACGCGTGTGTGCGTGTGCGTGTCTGTATTTGCCTGCGCACATGCCCGTATACCCTTAATGCGAATAACAATGAGATTGTCAGTCATTTTAGAACTATCACTGGCTCTTCTCCACCTTATTAAAAAACATAATTAGTGATCCCCTCATCATAAACCAAGCACTAGATGTGGCTACGACCTCCCCTCCCACGTGGCACTCAAGGCTCTGCATCAAAATCGGGGTTTCGGTCCTTTGACAGCCGTCATGTGCAAAGGTCCTTGGAAAGGGCTCGGGAAGAAGGTGGAACGTGCTGCTTGTAGTTCTGGGCTGGTCACTAACTCAAACTTATTACTTTGTGAGTCTGACAGGGTTTCGATTGCATCCATAATTTGTATTTCATCCTTGAATTGGGCGTGTACCAAACCCTCAAAAATATTGCATATCTGGAAGGGCAAAGATAGAAAACAACTGTCAAAAGGTTTGCACTATGTTATCAATAATAAGATAAAATGTTTTCTTTTTTTTAGTCTCCCAAATCAGCATTTATAAGTGCTGCAAAAAAGGCCAGATTAAAGTCCAATCCTGTCAAAGTGCGCTTCTCCGAGGAGGTCATCATCAACGGCCAGGTGTCGGTGAGTTGACAGTCACCTGTTTGTGACGCAGAGTGAGCCACTGAGGCACTAAGCAAAGCCAGTGGCCGCACTGGAATGGTCTATCTGAAATCGGTTGTTGGATTTCACAGGGGTGTCAAATCTCAGGATTGTAAAGGGCTTGATCCTGACGTGTCCCCTCTAGCATTTCCAGAATCCAGAATAGTCCAGTATTTCCTGAACACTTCCAGTGTTGGAGGCCTCACTATTTTGCAAAGGATTGACTTGGGGTCGCTGACGTTGCCTCATGAGTAAAATGCACCTCTTTGAAACTTCCATCTATTTCTTCCCTTTCTGCCAACTAAGCCTTTTTTCATGACAGCCCCTTGTATATTCTGGAAAAAGTCTTGTATTTCCACTAATTTTTTCCTTGTATTGGATTTCCACAATAAAATGTCTTTATTGTTTCAACTTATCAAAAGGAAAAGAAGTTAAAATGATGGAAAACTTTCATATATACAACCAGAAATGAAAAAATACTGCCAGGATTTCCAGGTCTTGATAGAAATCATGATTGCTCAGACACATAATTGATCTTCAAAATAAATAATGCAAACATTAATAGGACACTTTCGTTTCAATTTCCTCCAAAAAAAAAAAAAAATAGCATCATTTTTTAGATTTTTAGCAAGCTATCATCTAGGGCACTAATTTTATGGATCTTTGAAGTACCAGCTTTTTCTGTTGAGGTTTCATTGTTGCTGTTGGTGTTGTTTAAATAAACCCACAAGGATAAAATCCATGCCATGCTCATTATGGGTCATAAACTCTTCCCTGAGTGTTGTTCTGGATCTGAACCTGAAGGTGGAGGCCTGCGCATCCTGGGCCAGACACTCATGGTCGAAGCATCTTGAGCTCAAGCTCGCTGACCTCTGTCTGCCCTCCTTGGAGTCCAGGGGCTTAGCTGGCCCGTCTGTCATGCTATTGTGATGCTTCTGGGAGGTGGCCTAAGGCTGTCACTGTGCTGCCCTGTGAGCAGTTAGCTGTGGTCTTGTCCTCCCAGTCGCCCATCTGTCACCTCATCCCCTCTGCCTCCGCCCCACCACGGTTTGTTGTGCACAGTTCAGTGGATGTCCACCACTCCGGACGCAGAGTTACCATACATCATCACTTCAGGGCCAGACCGTTCCAGCCGCAGAGGAGTCACTGTATTGTAGGTCATGTGAAATGTCCCTCATCTTTTCTCAGGCTTCCCAGCATGAGAGAGGGCCCCCAGCTTATGCATCCTTAGAGAATATGACTCTAGAAGATGCTGTGGCCATTTCACTGTGCCCTTGTACAGAAGAGTGCTCTTTCCAGGCAGCTGGCGTGAGAGCACAGCTCTGGGGGCCATACTCTCCTGCAGGCCCTGTGCCTCGGGACAGGCCTGTGTATATCGGAGCCATTCAGGCACATGGCCCTCCCCAGCCTCTGTGGCTGGCTTCCCTTGCAGTCCGCTCTTGCTCTTCTGAATCACTCTGTGTCATCTCTTCGGGACTTGGAGCTAAACGAACTCAGTGAATTGGGCAGCAGAGAAGTCATGTGTGAAGCAGAAAAGAGAGGAAGGAATTTCAGAGAAAGAAATAGGAAGTGGAAGGCAGGAAGCCTGTCCCAGAAGTACTTAGGGATTAAACCCTCACGGACTAACTTCAGTTTCCTCGGCTGTAAAACAAGGGATGTGTGCTTTCATAATTGCTGAGTTCCCCCAGACTCCTGTGACTTCACAAGCAACCACATGTGAGTAACGCAGTTCACTCCAAGGATCCGCAGAACTCATCACACACCTTATTTCTCCCCCTTACATATCAGCCTACTTCTGCTTATAGAGAAAATTCAAATGGATACATTTATATTGCTTACTTTGGGGTGTGTTTCAAGTACCTCTTTTTGAGTTATTTTTAAACTATGATCTGTTGGTAATAGACTTAGTGTTTTACTCCATTAACACACTACCCCATTCCTTCTATGTCCCCTTTGAGTTTGGGGAATCTTCCTAAATGAGCTAAAGATGGTTTCACAAAATAACTTCACATTTGAGGCTGATTAATGCTTGTGATCTGCTGTTATGACCTCTGCCAGGCGCCAACAGGCAAAACATACAGCTCTGCTAAAGTCTGGGCTTCTGGTCCCACACATTGTGGCTTAGTTACAAAGGATTCATTTCTGTAATTGCATTTTCCAGTAGTACACCTTGATTTAAGAAAAATTCATCTGATTGATTTTCTGATGGCAAAAGATCTTTTATTTGAATCAACTGAGTTATTTGTAGCTGGAAAAGAATTTTCCTATGAACAGCTGAACTTGGATATCACCAAAGGAACACTTTGGTTGGCCTCACAGAGTTCAATTTTTTTATGTTGTGTTAAAATAAATTGTAGATATCTGTGACCACTGCAAAGAGCAGAACTGTAATTCAACTGACTTAAACCCTTCCTTCTTTTTTGTTGTTGCTGTTAAACAGGAAACTGTTAAGGATAATTCACTTCTTTTTATGCCAAATGTTTTGAAAGTCTATCTGGAAAATGGGCAGACCAAATCATTTCGCTTTGACTCGAGCACCTCCATAAAGGTAAGAGGACCCCTGAACTGCAGACCTGGACATGCCAGGTAGGAAGTGAAAGCTGCGCTGTCAGGCCCGTGTGACGGCGCCTTCTTTCAGGACTATCTGTTTATTGCTGATCATTATTTTGGCTGCTTCCAGATACGGTAGCATGTGAATACTTCAAACCAAAACAAAACAAAAAGCTTAAACTAAGAAGGTTCTTTTGTGTGTGTGTGTGTGTGTGTGTGTGTGTGTGTGTGTGTTGCAAAACAATCTAATATGCCATCAGCGATGAGCCACTACAGCTAGTCATTTTGATGCAACTGCAGATTAATTAAAATAGCCTGACTGTCACCAAGAAGGCTTGGCACCCTGCCCGAAGCCAGCGTGATTTCTCAGCAATGTTAGCCACCAAGAAGATTAAGATGTTAGTTGTTAATTGAGTATCTGCTACTTTGGTGTCCGGCAAAAATGAGGGATAGTATAATGTAAAGATAACATTCACTTTTAATTACTGTAACTACTCTCATGGAAGTGACGCATAAAAGGCAGAAATGAGGCACGCATTTTAGGAGAAGAGGTGAAAAGGAAGAGCCACAAAGCAGTTCTATTCCAGTAGGCCCCCTTATCCACGGGGACACCCTCAAAGGTCCCCAGGGGTGCCTGAAACCTGGAATGGCAGTGAGCCCTGTACATCCTCCGCTTTTCCCTGTGCCTGGCCTTCCCACCGAGAGGAAGCGCTTCGTGCCTTCCTTTGGCATATCTCCGTTGCCAGCGCCTCTGCTCTTGCGCTTCGGGGCCATTATTAAGTAAAATGCGGGTGCCTTGAACACAAGCTCTGTGATGCCATCCCAGCCCACCCGGTACCCAAGGCGTCTCCTAAGTGGCTAACGGGAGGGAGCGTGTGCAGCGTGGTCACATCCCGGGGGGGGCGAGATTTCACCACACTCCTCAGAACAGGGTGCGCTTTCAAACTTATGAATTGTTTATTTCTGGCATTTTCAATATTTTGGAAATTATTTCAATATTTTGGACTGCAGTTGACCGTGGGTAACTGAAACCCCGGAAAGTGAAACTGCAAGTAAGGGGGAGCTACTGTATTTCAGGGCCGCAGGTGAGTTTGCGTCATGCGTATTAGAACAAAGCATATAGGGTTTTCTCCCCATGCTTCCTTCCTGGGGGAAAAAAACACATATTTTCTTTTTTATTGAACAAACATATGTTCAGAAATTGATTGCTCCCTAATGCTCCATCAGCCTAAAATAGACTTTCTTCAAATGCACAGTAAAAAAGATTTTATTGAGGTTAAAAAAAAAAAAAAAAGTACCTAGTGATGATTTTGTACAATCATGTATCAAGAGAATATCAACTGTGTATTTAAAACGTCTATTAATAGTCAACCCCGAATTCTCAATTTTTAAAATTAATCAGCATAAACTTTATGAGTGGAAAGCTTTCGGCAAAGGCCCATTCACTGTGCATTCTTATGATCATGATAACAGCAAACAGCTTGTTTTGAGCTGCTTTAAATAGGTAGTGATTTAGCAGGTAATAGAGCAGACAATAAGAGTAGATTGATGATAGAGCATTTAAATTATCCTTAAATCATTCCAGATGAAATATGAACTTCCTTCACACAAGACTGCTAATTTAAATAGTGATAACTAGAAAAGTCCTTTGCCATTATTCCTACTCAAAATCAATTTATAATGAGTTGTTACTCTAATTATTGATCAACTAACCTAGTGGTTGGCAGACTTTCTCTGTAAAGGGCTCGAGAGTAAATATTGTAGGCTTTGTAGGACATTTGACCTCTGTTGCAACTACTCAGCTCTGCTATTATATCATGAAAACAGTCATAGAACCCACTCTCAGGTTCAACAATTCCCTCGAAGGACCCACAGAACTCAGCAAATTGTTATACTGACAGTTACAGTTTATTATAGCAAAAGGCTACAAACTGAAATCAACAACAGGAAAAAGAACAAAGGGAATAGACTGGGCATAGGGCTTCCCGCTGTCCTCGCCCCGTGGAGTTGTGCCAGATGGGGGGGCTCGCCCGAGATGTGGTGTTCACACACAGCTGGCCGCCTGGGTGGCTCACCTTAGTACCCAGCCCCTCCAAAGGTCCAGCTGATACCACATGGCCCGAGGGCCCACCATAAGTCACATTGCTAGCACAGACTATCTGGTGTGGCCCCAGGTCCCCAGGTAAACAAAGCTACTCCTATCAGGCAGGACACTCCAAGGTCACAGAAGTTACCACCCAAGAGCCAGGAGCAAAGAGGCAAACCTTTGTTTAGGCTGGGTGGATTTTTCTACTACACAGACACTGTATAAATGAATGGGCATGGCCAGATTTGGCCCACAAGCCACAGTTTGCAGACCCCTGACCGCACCCACAGAGCTTCATTATTCTAGATCCCTCAGACACAACCACCTTATTCTGTGACACCAGCTGGTCAGAAAAGCTCCTTGCCATGGATGAGAGGGAGAAATACCACCAACTGGCTGCTCCTGCACGCCCCCTGCTGGGGACCAAGCTGCAACCCAGCCACGTGCCCTGACACAATCAAACCAGCAACCTCTCGGTGCAGGGGCCACATTCAGCCCACTGAGCCACACCAGCTGGGCTTGAATGCATTTTTTAACTGAAGGAAATCTGAATATAGAAGAGACTGACTCCTGTTGTAAATTCCCTCTGGCCTCTTTATTACAGGAACACACACTAGACTAAGTTTGATTTCCCCGAGGATGGCAGATGACAATGAGAAGACAGGAAGCAATGCAAAAAGTTCACATGAAATTATAGTTATCTTATCTTGTACCTAACAGCCTTATGATCACAATAGGCACGGGCTGCTAGGCATAAAATGGAAATAGTATAGTTATGAAAGGGATATGACAATGTTTAATAAAAATTGCCAAAATTCTTGCTGCAGAGTCGCAATAGGAACAAAGTATTGCTATTGATTTCCCAGCGTCCTCCCTGGTGATTCAGGAGGTTTTATAAAGTATATGTTGCTACACAAAGACTGGTCTTGTTTTCTCTTTTCTGGGCCTTGAGCAAAAAATTATGAAACAGAAAATCTTTTTATGAAATTCAATATAGTCAAGGCATTTCTGTTGAATGATTATTTTTGGTGGTGGGTAGGTGTGTGCATCTTTGTTCTACAGGGGCCTGAAGACATTATAAAAAGTCCACAGAGAAGAATCTAAACCTTACAAAGATCAGTAAAAAAAACAAGCAAGCAATTCTATATATGGAAGGGTTGCTCTATCTTGGTGTTGTTGATACTTTGGACAAGCTAAATATTTGTTGTGAGCACTGTCTTGTACATTGCAAGGTACTTAGTAGTACCCCTCCATGCCTAGCATCCCCAATCCCACTGTGACAACCAAAAATATCTCCAGAAGTTGCCAAATGTTGCTGTGGGACAAAATCGGCCCGGCTGAATACCACTGCTCTTAGGAATTTTTAGCACTTGAGTATAAATGATCTTGAAGAGAGATCATTGACTAGTTTTCAGGTACATGAAAAAAGCAGTGGTTGAGGACATTAGCTTTGCATTAGGGTGAACATGTGTTTGTGTATGGAACAGCTTTCTGATCACAGATGTTTACTCTTTTGAAGGATTGCTGCCAAAGCTTGCTCATTCCGCCTTCCCCCAGAGACTGAAAATAACAGCTAATATATGTACATTGTTACAGTGCCCTAACTCTGTGCCACTCTGTGGAATAGGTGCTTTCTGTGTATGAACTTATGGAGTCCTTATATGTATCCTGAGGCAGGTATTATTATGCCCAGTTTACAGAGAGAGACACTGAGACACTCGGAGGTTAAACAGCTTGTCCTAAGCTGCACAGCTAATACTGGGTAGAGCAGGACTTAGGAGCCAGACTATTTTCAGAGCCCACATTCCTTACCACTTTACAAAAGAGTAGGTGAAGGGTTGGCAAGTGTTTTTTTGCTTTTTCTGTGAAGGACCAGATAGCAAGTATTGTACGTTTCGAAGGCCATTCGAGAGTCTCTGTGGTAACTACTCAACTCACAGGAAGGCAGCCAGAGACAATGCATAAATTGATGGGCATGACGGTGTGCCAATAAAACTTTATATACACAGACAGATGGTGGGCTGGATTTGACATGCAGGCATTATTTTGCCGACCTCTGGGTAGACCACTTTCAGAGGGGATTTAATTACCACCCCATTTAGAAGAAAAGGGAATCAAACTGACTACACTGCCCAACCTATTGATAACCTTTCTAGAGTAAGACCTTAAGTTACAGGCAAGCACCTCCCCCAGCTATTCACCTTGTTGCCTGTTTCTGAATCCCATAAAGATTTGGGGGTGAGGGAGGCCAATAAAAAGGGAGAAGAGAGAAGACCTCGTTTCTGTATCTTTTTGGATCTTTGGAGCATCCAGCTTCAGACTCAGCCAGAGGTATCGCATCTGAAGATCTGAAGCCCGTTTGCATGACCCTTTGCGGTCGCAGTGGACTCCACAGGACTCCCTCGGTTCTGATTGCCTCTTGTCAATGTCTCCTCTGTAAGGATGTCATCTTAACCCTTCAAGAGAAGCTCTCCATCAAAGGCATCGAGCACTTCTCGCTCATGCTGGAGCAGAGGACAGAGGGGGCGGGAACCAAGCTGCTGTTGCTGCACGAGCAGGAGACCCTCACTCAGGTGCGTGAGTCACGGCGCTGCTGCGGTGAGCAGACTGCGGGCCCCAGAACCCCCGCCCCCCCCGCAGTGTGTTCGCTGCACCGCTGGGTGGCCCCACGAAGGGAAGCGATGGCATTAATAATGGATTTTGTACTTCCAGGTGATGTTTCCCTTTTTGTGCATTTTTCATAGGCTGTCAGCTGGTCTCAGAAACAGATCTGTCATTCAAAGGCTCAGCAGCCACTCTTTGAGAATGTGGCTCTGTAGAATTTTATTTTATGGCATGATAATGACTTGTTCACCTGTTTTCATAATTGATCTCCTGACACCATTGAAAGGAGATGGTTTCTGAGACCATTTAAATTAGCGTGAAATTGTATTCGTTGCTTTAAGTTCTGGGTGTATACTTCAGACTATTTTCGGAAGCCTGCAGTCCCTGCCCGAGTCCTGCCCACTGTAAATATGTGATCCACCAATGTGTCCCAGTTCCTGCTTGTCAAGATGCCA
Organism: Miniopterus natalensis; assembly: GCF_054644295.1. NCBI lineage: Eukaryota > Metazoa > Chordata > Mammalia > Chiroptera > Miniopteridae > Miniopterus > Miniopterus natalensis. The sequence continues at coordinate 101,714,814 of NC_142103.1, read as the reverse complement.
CCCCCATCTGTTCTCTGGGGAGGCAAGCAGACTGCCTGGCTGCTAAATTCGGCTCCACACCCTGACTCTTCTGTAATTCCACACAGCAGAGTCTTTGTTGGATGTGTAAGGGATTTCAATCAATTCCCCTCATGTAGGAGAGCTCAAGGATGAGGGAACTTTAGGCTCCTAGGTTCCTGCTTTCCTTCGCTCTGCAAGGGATGAGCAGCCACAGCCCTTAGGCTCAAGGGTCCACGCCGCTTTGCAACCCCGCCCGCGGCCAGAAAACTGGGTCAGTGTTACTACCTCCCAGGGTGCCCCGTATACCTTTCAAAGTAGGGTGTCTTTCCCTATTGAAATTCTTCTACTCAGCGAAGGCAGCCATGTAAACTGTAAGCAAACACACACACACACACACACACACACACACACACGTGCCATGGCGCTCAATAAAGCTGTTGCTGTATTTACTTTGAATTTCTAATTGCAGTTCACAAACATTTTTATTTTTCCAGATTTGTTCCCTGCATAAAAGTAGTTACAAGTACACGAAACTACATACATGTGCATAAAAAGTACATACAAGTGCCTAAAACTACAGGTAGAGCAGCTGTACTGGCCGGGCTCAGGCTGCGTGTCCTTAGTGTCTACCTGTGGCTGCTTTCGGGGAACTGAAGCGCTCCTACCTGCTCTCTTGGAATCCAGTGTCTTTTCAGTCACCCTCCTGTGTGCTAAGTACCTAATCGCTGACTGACCCTCTTGTTACAAGAGGAGTTAAGAAACTAACACCCAGTAGTTGGCACATACTGTGCTGGCAAAAAAGGAAAACAAATAATGATCCCTGACCTTCAACCTTGAGGAACGTGTGTTGTATTCCAAGCAACTTTAAGAAATTTGAACAGTGTCACGGTTTCAGAAGTTTGTGGTAGTCTGGAAATTTCTGGACTCCAGATTCAGTGCATGGGCCCAAACTTGTGTCTTCCTACTTTCCCATGCGACGTCATTCGCGGTTTTAAACTGTCATTACTGTCACTGCTACAGTCCATCTGAAGTCTAATTTAGAAAAAGCCCACAGTAGTGTCATACAGTAATAAACTGTAGTGGGTAGTCTCTGGGTCCCCTTGGGTGCCTCCCACCCCACCCTAGCTTTGGCGTGCTCCCCGACATCTTCAGGGTACTGCTCTCAGACTCCTCGCAGAGATTCTGCCCACCCTGAAATGCATGTTCCCCTGGGGCAGTCTGAAGCTAGGGCTTGTCTGTGCTACTTTGGCTCAGGTCCCATGGCCCTGTAGTGTCCCCCAAGGGACAGGCTGTCGCTAAGCCCCATGGGCACCATGCGCTTGTCCAGCATCTTCTCCTGCCTGCCCTGCTTGCACATCTCCTTTTTTAAAAATATGTTTTGATTGAATTTAGAGAGAAATGAAGGGAGAGGAGAGGGAGAAACATCGATGAGAGAGAAAAACATTGATTGGCCGCCTCCTGCACGCCCCCTACTGGGGATCAAGCCCCCAACCCGGGCATGTGCCCTGACCGGGAATTGAACCGGTGACCTCTTGGCGCAACCACTGAGCCACACCAGCCAGGGCTTCCCCCACCTCCTCGCTGGCCTTTCCTGGGAGCAGTTCCTTAGTAAGTCCCTCAGGGCCTGCTTCTGGGGGACTCAATTTAAGTCACAGGGTCTGTGCAGTTTTCCGGGAATGTGTATGTGACAAATACTAAAAGAACTTCAACCACTTCTTTCCTCAATGTCCAAAGAAAGTTGCCTTTGCTTCTGTGTCCCTCAACCATTTCTCAGTCACCACTGAGCAAGCTTGCAATTGGTCTGCTCTTCTTCTAGGTGACGCAGCGGCCCAGCTCCCACAAGATGAGGTGTCTCTTCCGAATTAGCTTTGTCCCAAAGGATCCAATTGACCTATTAAGGAGAGATCCAGTTGCTTTCGAGTATCTCTATGTTCAGGTATGTGAGAATTTCAGCGTGTTTTATATGAATGTCAGTGGTCTTTGTGAGAAACCATGGTACTTACAGCTCAGGAGGACGCCTGATGTCCCTGAAGATAACCTGAGCTCTCAAGATAAGGCACATCCTTTTCAGTATACCCTGCTTATCAAGTAAAGAAATGTGTAGTGGACTTCACACCAGTTTTCACCCAGAACAGTGAAACTGTCACGACTTGGGTTTTTTAAATGTTGAACGTTAGTCACCTGGACCTCTCAACAATGTCCCTTGTGCCCCAACAGGCCAGCTAACCCACATGTAACTGCACGAAACAGCCTGATTGTCAGCTGATCTGTTACTGCATCTTCCCCATATTCCTGCTGAGAACCGACCCAGGGCTTTGCCACTGCAGCTCAGGCCTGGTGCTATGTTTTTTAGCTTGTTAGTTGCAAGTAAATAGTTACAGGTGTTGGTCAGGGCCCGGTGGGTCAGTGAGACACACTCGGTTGTCATTCTCTACAATGATGTACTCATCCCATTAACAAGATGGTGCTTTAAAACCATTCTGTTCTGCTTCTGTTTTAAACATCACAAGCCCATTGAATTTGTAAGAGAGCGTGGTTGCAGCTGTCTTGAGGAAGAGAGACTACTGAAGCAGACCAGGAGTACTGCTGAACGTGGTTCTATAGGTGTGTTTGCCCAGATCTAATGCAGTTCATGGAGATCATTCTGATTCAAAAGATGCATCTTTTTATACCCTGGGGTTGTTCTGAGAACAGAGAACCAACCTGTCCAGGGATCTTGCCCCGGGACTAGGCTTTCCCACCTTGGGTGTTGCACGGGTGGTGGATTTGCTATCCCTTCAACCAGTAGCCAGTGGGGGAGGTGGAAAGCCATGTATGGTGGGCGATAGAGATGCAGATTAAGCTACCATCATCTTCTTTATCTTCCACTGGTAATTGGAAACGAGAATTTCGTGGGCTCAGACCCTCTGCTTCAAAATGCCTTGTATCAGAATGTGTAGTATGTCTAAAGTAGCATCTGTCTGACATAAGTCAGTGGGTCTGCAGATGGTACTGTGGGCCCATGTTGATTTTCAGGTACTAAAAAGATGCAATAAAATTAGTCTAGAAAACAAAAGAGTAGGCAGAAACAATATATTTCACATGACAAAGAAAACAATGAATGCAACCTAGAGGGCTCCTAATGAGGACAGGAGCTGTTGACTAGATGGACCATGACAATGAAAACAGGTTCTGTAGTGATAATATCTATTAATCTCCTAGTCAGTACTGGAACATGAGGTACTTCCCAGATTGCAGCATGTGTAATAGCGGTAAACCCTAACTCATAAGTATAAGGAGCCATGCTCACGTTTACATGTCCACTGTCCATTAAGAAAAAGACTGTTACACCAATTAGTAAACAGGGTAACACCTGAGGCTACAAAATGTTTTTAAACACTTTAGCAGTATCTGTTTCCTTTTAAACATCTAACATGTTCCTTATCAGTGAATTTTTTGTAGGACTAAACTGGAGTCTGTCAGGACCTCTAGTAGCAAAACAATGACCACCACTTGCTTGTGTAACTATTTTAAATAATGTACTTGAGGGTAATAAAATCATGATTAGTACCAAAATATGTAAGTCAGGCTTCACGCTAATTCTCCAGGAGCAGTCGGGACTAATTAAATATAACCACATTATATGTAATGTAATTAAGTGACTAATCACCTGGATAAGACATTCACCCAGCCCTGGCCCATTTGGCTCAGTGGTTAGAGCGTCAGCCCGTGGACTAAAGAGTCCCGGGTTCGATTGCTGCCAAGGTCACGTACTTCGGTTGCAGGCTCCAGCCCCAGCCCTGGTCAGGTACATGCGGGAGGCAACCAATCGACGTGTCTCTCTCACATCCGTGTTTCTCTCTCTCTCCCTTCCACTCTCTCTGAAAAGCAATGGAAAAAAATATGCTCTGGTGAAGATTAAAAAAAAAAAAAAAATTCACCCAGAAGTCCAGTTAAAATACAGGAGATACGCATACACACACACACACACACACACACACACACATACATGTGCCCATATAATGGGGATGGAATAAAACTGTTCCAGTCACAATTCTTAGGAGAAGTAAGAGTGATGACTCATGTTTATAAAGCACATTACATTTTACGAAACACCCTTAGAAGTATAGCAGCAACCTTGAGTTAGCTGTTTTAGCCCATTTTTCATATGAGAAAACTGAGACTTAAGAGAGATGAAATAGCAAGTCCAAGATCATTTGATTAGTAGTTGACAGAGCCTAGGCTTGAACCTGGAGCTTTTGTCTCTAAATATGATGCTAACATCCTGTTTCAAATAGCAGCCATAGGGAAAGTGATTGATCAAAAAGCTGACCCGAGTGCCTGTTACGGCCTGGCACTGCGCTCAGTGGCTTCCTTACCTCCATCCCTCCTGAGACTATAGAAGGAGCCTATCTGGGCCCTCAACCCCATGGTGCTCCATTATGGATCAGACTGGGCACTTGGAAATAACGGGTAAGCCCAAGACTAGCAAAACAAAACACTCTCAGTGTCTGCCTTCAGTCAGAAGGCCCATCTCCAGCTCATGTCAGACGCACTTCCAACAAGCACGCCCAAGAGGTGTCAGATTTTAAGGAGAAGCAGAGGGGGAGGACCATGTTAGGGATGGAAGGGGAGAGAATGACTTCTCTCTTAGGGGTGCAGGGCTGAGGGGCATATCAAGAGCATGCAGATAGGACGGGCATTGCTAGCGCCAGTACACATGGATAAGTATTTGAAGGGTAAACACTGTGTGCAGAAACCATACAGGGCTGTGTGTCCCCATTTAGTAAAATCAATATATTTCAAAAGGAGGCAAACACATCCTGACACAGGTTTCCACTGAAAATCTTCTTGGGACAAGGTGAAGAAGCAGCAGCTAGATATTTTCTAACCCAAAGCCTAGTTTCCAGGAACAAAAATAAGTAAACACACATGTGCAGAATGTACTTAGGTAACGCTGTGCTTCCCATGAGCGTGTGGCTTGGTCCTTTGCTCCTAATGAGTGAGGAGAATGCCACCCAAACCCAGTCACTGTGGTCACATAGGACGTTACACTTTACAACATGCTCTCAGCCGCTCTTCAGTATGATGCTCCCCACAAACCCTGTGGGCTAGATGGCTCCCTTTTACAGGTGAGCAAACTGAGGTCGAGAGGCATGGAATGACTGCCAACATCACAGTGGGGGCAGTTATCATCGAACTGAGGAATTTTTATTTTTTTGATTTTAGAAGAAGGGAGAAGGGAGAGAGAGAAACATCAATGATGAGAGAGAATCATCCACCAGCTGCCTCCTGCATCCCCCTACGGGGGATCAAGCCAGCAACCCAGGCATGTGCCCCAACTGGGAATCAAACTGTGACCCAGGTTCATGGGTTGACACTCAACCACTGTGCAACACCAACTGGGCCTGAACTGAGGATTTTAATAGCTACCTTTTCCTGAGTGCACCAGGGCATCTCATCTAACCCACCACCACTACGGTGAGGTAGTTAGTGTGAATCCCCATCACACAGATGAGGAAACTGAGGCTGCAAGAGAAAGTAAACGGGTCCAAGTTACATACACAGGTAGTCATGGGCCAAGCCAGGACTCTGAAGTAGGTGGGTAAGTCCGGAGCTGCTGCTCTCCATTGCCTTGCTGATGCCACCTCCCCGAAGCTGCTCTGAATGTTAACAAAGAGGAAGATGACGGTGACGGCTGTTAACACCTATAAGTGCTTTCAGTTTACCAGGTAGAGTTTTAAGGGCTTTACATTGCTGATTCATTTCATCCTCACAACAACCCTGTGAATAGGGAGAGAGGTATTAACCCCAGCTTACAGAAGGGGAAACTGAGGCACAGAACAAGGAACTTTCCCAATTTCATGCCCCTGTGAAGTGGGGGAACAGGATTGGAACCCAGGATCCCAAGTCCAGCAGCCTAACTCCAGAAGCCACCATGCTGTCGGGGCTTCCTGTGTTCAATTGCAGCACCTGTGTTTGGAAATTCCATACCTTAATTCCTAATTATTTTTACAAAAAGCTAAATATTTAAATAGCAGTTCGCTTGTAGATGGGTGTTAAATGTTTTGTGTGGTCTCTGTTTGTGAGTGCGATTAAATATTGACTCAGTTCCAAAGCGGCGCCGTGGAGATGTTTCCACATTTAGCGCCTCGCCTCTGAATGAGGGGGGCCGGTGTCACCTGTTCCATCGGGCAGCACCTGGGCCCATTCTTTGACAGGCTGCGCCCCCTGCTGGTCTCTTTGCAGAGCTGTAACGATGTCGTACAGGAGCGGTTTGGGCCGGAGCTGAAATACGACATAGCCCTGCGGCTGGCGGCCTTGCAAATGTACATCGCAACCGTTACCACCAAGCAAACACAGAAAATCTCCCTCAAATACATCGAGTAAGTGCTTATGGGAGCCATTTTGGAGACAAAGTCACTGCCCCCCTTAACGACCAAGTGTATTTGTTATCCATGTCTCTATTTCCAAAATTGATCTTGGTTGTGGCAGACCACTCGTTAAACATGGGAAAAATAGCGTGTGAAAAGCATGTTCGCTTTTGGTGGAAGAGATCCATTTCTTACATAATCCACATTTAGAGAATTGTGGTTAAAGTGAGGGTCATATTTAAAATGAAACACATTTTAAAACTCCTAGATGGACTTGGTTCCAAGGAAAGCTTTGGTCTCAGTGCTTTTCAGAGAGTAAGCTGTTTAATTCTCACCACATCCCTATGAGATAAATAGGATTTTTGCTCCATTTTATCGAAGAGCAAGCCAAGACACAGAAGGGTTAAGTAATTTGCCCAAGTCACACAGGCTGTTTATTAGGGGGGCAGAATTCAATCCCAGGCACTGAGGCGCAACGTTGCACTAGAGGCTGTGTGATCATTTGGAGCACCTGTGTTTAGAAAGTGGCCTGCATAAGCCGAGATTACTTTTAGGTGATCAAAACAGGGCACAAACAGCAATGTTCTAAGACAGTCAGGAAGGCGAGCGTCTGGAGTGAACTGTGGCAGGGAGGGGAAGGGTGCTGCAGGCTCGCCCTGGCTTGTGAATGGGGTGTTCTTCGGGAAATGTGAATGCCCGCCTCGCCGAGGGCGCACTTACAGCGCCAGCGTACTACCGCTTGGACCCGAGACGATCCCCTCCTCTTAACAAAAAGCAGCTTGTGTTGCCTTCAGTTGAGGAGTCTGTTGAAGGGTCGTCCTTGCAAAGAGAACCCTCTGTCACCCCGTCTGTACGCTCCCCGTTGGCAAGCAATTCAATACCCTAAAGCAGCCATACTTGCTTAACCCTGGCAGCTCTAATGCCCAGGCAAAGGAACACACATATTTCAAAGTTCATGGCAGGGCTGAAGCCGCATCTCCACCTAACACTAAAAGCCTTAGAGTCCCCTCCATCTCTGCCTCCGAGAGATGTACAAGCTGACTGAAACCCTGCCTTCCAATCCCAGGGGCTGCCTATAAAGCCATTCTAACGTCCATAGTGCCGGGATGACCCCCAGGGGGCACAATGGCTTCTTCTCCACAGGCCCATGAGCCTGTTTTAGGGAGGATTAGGTCTCCACTTTGCTGACTCCAACGCCACTGTTCTTGCAACACAGTTCCCCTTCAACACCTTCAACAAATTATTGTGTGCAGTCTGAGAACCTCAGGTCTCCCAGTCCCAGTCCACCCCTTTTCACAGATGATTTCTCTCTTTCTCTTTTGCCACACGTGCTGTGACTGTAGCCTGAGAGAGTCACTCACAAAGAGGTCTCACATTCATATGACACATCCATACCCTCATCCACTCCCCTCCCCGAAGTCGTTGGGCACGGATGAAAATGGCTTGCAGTTGAAAGGCGGCCTGCACAAATTGAGATGGCCTTCAGGCAACCGAAGTGCATTTCTGTTCCTTCTCTCTGGACCCACATTTTACCAGGTTGAACATGGCAGTCCAGAACTTCCAGGATAACTTAGCTTGATTAAGAAGCCTGCAGCATCTACAATAATGTTTTCATTAATTACTTCATACACCAACAAATGTTCATTGAGCATTTTATATGACATTCACACTGGGGCAGTATAAAGTATAAATGATAATCTTAACCATCCATTAACCTGTGACCTGATTATAAAGATAAGACATAAAGAAACATAATGATTTAAAATAATAATACAAGTAGAATTATAAGGTAGCCCCTAAGGAGTGCCAAATGATGGGTGAAGACAGCAAGTTCAAGCTGAGGAGGAAGAGGAGGAAAATGGTGATTAAGAAAAACACCATCTAGGTTAATATATTTTTAATATGTTAAAATTTTATTTTAATATGATTTTAAGTCATTTTTAATATATTTTTACCCAGTAAAAAGGTGTCACATTTGCATCTTAATAGAAAATGGATTTTAAAGAGAGAGGTTTGCATGCATTTTAAAAAATGTTTAAAATTAGCCCATGAATAAAATACTTAGCACCATATTTTCAGAAGCAGTAACATTCTAACCTTTTTATTTTTAATTATTACCTTGTTTCTAAGACTAATGAAAAATCTGAACTAGCAAAGAAAAGCTTGAATGGTCAAGTGGAAGAAGGTTGTCTTCCTACCCTTCTTCAGAGAGGGTCTGGAGCAGGAGAAATAACCAGAACCTTCTCGAAGTTTTTCACATAATTTAGAAGACACTGGTTTGGGCACACGATCAACCAGGATAGAGTTCCTAAAATTCAAAATATGGAACCTTCTTAGGATAGGGTTGTCATCATAGGGAAATGGCCTCTTGGCAAAAAATATATTAACCCAGTCCCATTTGTTTGTTTTCTCTTATTATGAGATGTTTGTGCCTTCCCATCAGTACCAGATGGGCTTACAGGCCATGAACCCCACCCTGACTCCACACCAGCAGCGCCCCCCTCCATCCCCCACCCCAAGCAGAAGAAGTTGCTGGAAGGAGACATGAACTGGCTGAGAGAAAAGAGAGCTGTGTGTTTCCAGGGAAATGGCCACTGGTGAGGGAGATGGGAAGGGGACGTGGTTCGGGGCATGAAGAAGCTGCATCCGTCCTTCCAAGAGGGGAGAGAGTGCGCACAGGCAGGGGGTGGTGAGAGTGGGAATAAACAAAGAAATGGAGAGAAAGTGGTGCTGGAAATACAAACTCAGATATGTGAGCGAATTCGAAGAGACTCAGAGGTGGGTTGGGTGAAGTCTCTTCCATTCCCACTGATCCCAAGTGCCTGTTTCCTTTCTCTCTGGAGAGTGAGCAATACGTTTCTTTTAATATGAGACACGTGTATTAAAGATCAAATAGTGTTTCTCCAGTGCAAATTAAAAGTCTCCTTTCCCTGCCTTGCCAAGACTTCACTTGTTCCAGCAAACATCAGAGTGCCATTTTGTTTTAGATAGCTCCTCATCAGAAGAATGTGAAATTAAAGATGTGCTCTTTATTGCAGAAAAGAATGGGGATTAGAGACTTTTCTTCCCTCTGCTGTGCTGCAAAGCATGAAAGAGAAGAACATAAAGAAAGCACTTTCACACCTTGTCAAAGCAAATCAAAACTTGGTACCACCCGGTAAAAAGGTATCACATTTGCATCTTAATAGAAAATGGATTTTAAAGAGAGAGGCTTGCATGCATTTTTTAAAATGTTTAAAATTAGCCCATGAATAAAATACTTAGCACCATATTTTCAAAAGAAGTAACATTCTAAACTTCTTTTTAACTATTACCTTGTTTCTAAGACTAATGAAAAAGAAGTATTCTTATGGAAACCTACTTATTTCTTGCAAGCTATAGACTTGTATTGAAGGGGGTGTTCACATGGGCACGCAGGAGGGCCTGGCATAACCTCTGGTTAGAAGACAAAGTCGTAAGGAAACCTTACATTTCCATCACGCCCTCGCTTTGCGCTCAGACCAGCTCTCGGTTGCACAGCAGCCTGCACAGTTCCTTGCAGACCAGATACACATTAGTTACACCGGTGTTCTCTACCTCAGGACCACTGACCTTTGGGACCAGATCATTCTTTGCTGTGAGGGGCTGTCCTGTGCACTGTAGGATGTTTAGCAGCACCCCTGGCCTCTACCTGCGAGAGGCCAGTAGCAGCCTCAATTGTGACAAACAAAAATGTCTCCAGACATGTGCCCTGGGGAACAAAATCACCCTAGGTTGACAACCACTGAATTAAATCTTACTTTTGGAAGGAAGAGAAAATTATTTCTGTCATTCAACATCATTAGTGTTAAAATATATTTTTTATCAAGTAGGAGGAACACAAAGGATATTTTAAATAAATAAAGAGCTGATTATAGGTAATACAAAGCAAAGGGTTTCAGGAATCAAAAAGAGAAGGAGCTTTAAAATACTGGCACCATAAAATTGGAAGCAGTCTAACCCAAGAGCATTTTCCAATTGATATTGGCCATAGAAACTTGGGAGACTCCAGTACAAATCACTGTTTATGCGGGCAATTCTTTGGTCTTAGGATGTGATTTTTTAAGTCATTTTTACTGGCTAAGACATGCTTATTTCTATTCCCTCCTCACCTCATGGCTTTTTAAAACAAATAATCAGGTTCAACACACTATCAGCACCTTTTACTTACTTCCAGTTTCTGGAAGCATTCAGCTCACAGAAATGTAGCAGGACATCATGATCAAGATTTTTAAAATTTCAGTTCTGATTTGCCCAAAGTTAATTTCTTTTAACGAACTTGGTAGGATTTTTTCCCAAGCCTGGCCTACTGGTTTTCTAATTTGGATACCTGCTCTAAAATCGATCTATCTACCTATCCATCACTGTCTATAAAGGTCATTCCTTCTAGCCAAGGGTGAATGCTTTGCTTTCGAATCTATCTGCAAAGTGCTTAGGGTTTTTAAAAGAAGTAGGATGGATGAATAGTCCTAAATATCAGTTACATAAAGGGTAATGCACTTAGGTGTGGTTAACAAATGAGTTGGCAAGTCACCTGCAATTGAAAACAGAATTTGACAGTCACTGCTACTCAGGGTCCATACCTCGTTGGAAAATCTCACCCCCAACAAACATTCCTGGCACATTCAGTATGAACCATGGACTTTTTAAAAATCAAGTACTTTCTTATGATGTGGGAATCTGCATATTTAAGTCTTTATGAAGATAAATTTTATCTGGATAAAACTTTTTTTGTAAATCATTCATGAATCTCAATAGATTCTTAGAGGTGAAGGAATAAAACAGGGACTTAGTTCAAGCATTTCCACAATGATTGGAGTTCAAAAAGTTCATTTTCCCTCAAAACTTCCAAAGAGTTGAGGAAACTTGAGATGGGCATGTACAGCCTGTTTGAAGGCTTTATATAGATTGCAGGTGTGTATTCAAAACAGCCCCCACAAACTCTGCAGACAGGTAAGTCTCCCGTGTGATGGGAGGATGTGTACAACCTGCCTTTGTCCCTAATTGCAAGTGGAAACCACCACTCGCCTCTTGAAGTCTCCTCATGAGCACCTGTTCCAGTGGAAGAGTTTATCATCTTGTTCTCCCTTTGTTGAGTGCCCTGGCCCAGCACATCTGTTCTTATGAGTCCCCACACATTTCTCCAAAATAAAACAAATTTAATCCAAATGTCCTGTTGCTGCCCTTCCTCAGGAAACCAAATACAGAGCTTTTTTTTTTCATTCCTCTTGAAGAGTCCTTGTCACACACCTATTGGCAGTAGAGTCATCTTTTCATTTGCCCTTGTTTTCAGCTGGTTTCCAGCAGGAACGGAGTCACACCTAATGGAGTTAACACCTGACATTTCTTCTCTCTCCACAGCTCTCTGCCCTGCAAGCCAAGGTCCATTATCTCAAGTTCCTCAGTGACCTTCGTTTGTATGGGGGCCGTGTGTTCAAGGCAACACTAGTGGTAATTTCTTTTTTCTTGCTTTTTCTGGGAATCCATGGAGGCCTGCAAAATGTCACTGCATTGGCTGTGTTGAATGAGCTACTTTTGATGACAAAAATCAGCTATGAATATTTTCCAGCCTTTATTTTAATCGACTGCACAGTCTGAAACTATAGGAAGAAATGTTAATTAGATAACGGACTGCAGAGTGCCCTAGAGAAAGAAATGAGAAGAATGAAGAGAATTGATACTCTGACCATGGCCTTCCTTTAAATCGTTGGGCCAAAAGTTGCTTTCGCATTTAAAAAAATTCTCATTTCTAAAAGTCTCTCATGATTATGAATGTATGTGCTATGATAACATTTACTTTCTACACTATTCTTAATTTTGCAGAGCCTCAATGCAATCATATACCTGGTTCTTCTAATTGGGTCACTTAGTATAGTATAACCCAGAAATACTTTCTAAGGAAAATGCAATTTAATAAAAAACATTCTCTTAGTCTTAGAAGTATAATATTTTTACGTTTTGTCAATGTCCCTTTTTCAGCAGGCAGAAAAGCGCTCAGAAGTGACTCTCCTGGTTGGGCCCCGATATGGCATAAGCCACGTCATAAACACCAAAACCAATCTGGTGGCCCTTTTAGCTGACTTCAGCCATGTGAACAGGATTGAGATGTTTACTGAAGAGGAAAGCTTGGTGAGGGTGGAGCTCCATGTGCTGGATGTGAAGGTAAGTCGTTCAAATGTTGATACATGGCCTTGATTTGAACAGCTCATTTGTGATACACTGATGATATTTACAAAGCAGGTACAATTTCTTTGTGTACAGGGTGTCAAAGGTGTGATGTGGTACAGAAAAAAGTCCACCCAACTCAGGCCTGAGGGCTCCAGTCCTCACTAAATAACCATGTGTCTTAGGGACAAGTAGCTCTTCTTCTCTGGGCTCAGTTTCTTCATCTACATATAAGAAAACAAGTGACTTCATTTCTGAGGTCCCTTTAGCTCCAGAATACATGAGTCATAGGTAGAGAGTGGGAGAGATTTTTCACTACTAACTTTTTAGAATATATGAGTCTTGTATAGATAGGGAGATTTTTCCCAACTTTGATTAGTACGCCCACTCCCTTTTGTTAGATCAGGTCCCATGTGTTTATTCTTTTGGAAAAGCTGAGTATTTTATTCAGTCTATCTTTTCATACTTTAGCAATTGGTAGTGGCTGAACATCTGGCTCCTATGAATGTCATGACCATTCCATTTAAAATAACAATCTGAGATCATCCTCAAAGGATACAACTTTACTCCTAAAACAGAAGTTGATAGGAAATAATCCAGGTCCCCTGTCCCCACCTTCTTGTCCCAGTAATAAATGAGCCATTGGATTTGGGCAGTGTTGATATATCCAGTGTTGCTATGAAGAGGCACTGGACTGGAAGAGAGGCAGTGGCTCCACAAAAGAAACAATGTTGACCTGAAGTGCTCTGAGAACAGGCGGGGGGACCCACTCCCACTAGGGTGGCATGGGAGGAGCGTATTAAGAGGAAATGAGCCCAGCCAGGTATGGCTCAGCGGTTGAGTGTTGACCTGGGATCCAGGCAATCGGGGTTCGATTCCCGGTCCGGGCACATGCCTGGGTTGCGGGTTCGATCAATGACTCTCTCATCATTGATGTTTCTCTTTCTCTCTCCCTCTCTTTTCCTCTCTCTGAAATCAATAAAGATTTAAAAAAAAAAAAAAAAAGAGGAAGTGAGAATATGGGAAAGGGTTTCTACACAGTAGATTGGACAGCATCAGTGTGCTCTGCAACAGGAAGACGATGACCGTGAGGATGTGGAGCTCTGCCATGTTGGCCATGGCCCATGGGATTTCATGGGCTGAACCCAGGGGACTCTATTTGACTTCAAAGTACAAGAGTAGACTTGGAATGCCTTCCCTAGGCTATGACCAAAGATGCTGAAAACAATTGCTCCGTCATGGAAAAAGGGCGAATTGGCTGCAGTCATCACAGACCTGCTAAACAGAGATCTGTCCCAAACAGAAGCAGGTGGTTCCTTGCCTGGGTAAAAGAATTGTGGGGTGGCTTGAGGTGAGGCCTCAATTGAAATGGAAGGAAAAGGCAGTTCATTAAGTAGTACAGAGGCTTTGTATGGGAAGTTAGATTCTTCCAGCAGGGCCATCAGACCTGGCTGGTGTCCTACAGCTGGAGTGAAAGCAAGAAGCCTATCACCTCCCTGTTTCTGTGTCTCTCTGGGTGTCTGCTTTTTTGTTGTTTCCTTATTTCCCTCTCATTCTGTCTCTCTTTCAACAAGAGCACACCAGCCACTCTACCCTTCCTAACTCCATGAGAATAATTGTGGTGTTTTTTTAAAATACATTTTTATTGATTTTTAGAGAGAGAGGAAGGGAGAGGGATAGAAAAAGATAGAAACATCAATGATGAGAGAAACGTTGATTGGCTGCCTCCTGCACACCTCCTACTGGGGATCAAGCCTACAACCTGGGCATGCGCCCTGATCTGGAATTGCACAGTGACATCTTGGTTCCTAGGTCGAGGCTCACCCACTGAGCCACAGTGGCCAGGCTCCATGAGAATAACTCTTCAAATTGAACACTTCCTTCCCTATATGCCCAAGGTCCATGTCCAATGAAATAATAACCTCATTGTTTCCAAAAGTTTTAGCGAGGCCTTTTCTCAACTCCCATCTCTCTTCTGACCTCCTGTTAATTTACAATTTCTTTTAGAAGCACCCTCTTTCTGGATGTCTTTGACACTTTTCTTTCAGTCTTAGCAGTGATTTCCCCTGAAGTTTTACTTCTCTTCAACACTAATTTTCATCACAAACACAAACTTAACTTCCTATGATTTTTCAGATTGTGGGTTCATATCTGGTAACAAACTCCTTAACTATCACTTTTTTAAAATGTTAACTATTTGGGAACAAAACCAATGCTATTTTCTTTTTAAAATGATGTCACCTAAATGTTTTTCAGTTAGACTCTCTGTGTTACACCTGACCTTTTCCCCACATTTACGTTTCTCCAATGAAATGGTTGCTCAATTACTTCTGTTGTTTACATTTCATAAGCACAAATACAGTCATTGTCACCTGAGAGTAGTTATTACAGAGAGATGGCTTTAACCAGAACATTCTCTTTTGTGTAGCCCATCACGCTGCTGATGGAGTCATCAGATGCCATGAACTTGGCCTGCCTAACAGCTGGATACTACAGGCTACTTGTGGATTCCAGGAGGTCGATATTTAACATGGCCAACAAGAAAAATGCAGGGACCCAGGACACAGGTATTCTCTTCCTAACTCATGAAGCACTGACATTCCCTCCCCACCCCACCTGACAAAATAATAAGGACCTTTCTTGAAAAGTTAAAATTACATGCATAAAAATCTAATGTCCAAATTTTACACAAGAGCCTTCAAATACATCCAATATGGTCTAATTTTTTCTCTCTGAAAATGCTGATTTTCTTTTTCATCACATTTTGCACGTCACTCGGGAATGCCGGGACATATCTTCAAAGGCAGTGATTTGATTACTGTGATGGGAGTGAGCACAGTCCCTACGGCTGGGTCTTCATCTCTCCCTCTCGCAGGAGTCAGGATGCAGAGAGCTAACAATGGAATGCCCAGCAGGAAGTGTGAGCCCAAGCTTGAGGCCTTGTCCCTCGAGGTGCCCAAGGCCCAGAGGCCTGCGACCCTCCTCCTGCATCACACACCTCCAGGATCTGGGAACTCCCAACAGGACGACTTGGGTACTGCCCAGCACTGCATTTGGGGCTTTAGGAGGGACCCTGGCAGCCATCCTAGCTCTGTACTGGGAGCTTTGAGATAGCAAAGACATCAGATACTTCAATCCTGCCACTTGACGGGACTAATAGCCCACAGTGAGGACAAGGAGGGCTGCAAGTGTTACACTGATCATTCCTTTGAGGGTGGGTGACTTTCATTTGTTTTAGAACTTTTTTCTTCAGTGTTTGACATTTCCTCCATCCCCAGTGGGCACTCAGTAAATGTGGCTGATGGCCAGACACAGTGATTTGAGCCAAAGTTACTGACCATGAAAAATGTCTAATCAGGGGTCCTGTAATCAAGATTGCTTTTAAAAGCAAGGGAAATTCTTAAGAACACATTTCATTGTCACTGTTTCTGAGAGAAAAGGCAGCGAGGCAAAAGAAGGGGAGAAAAATCCTCTTACTTTGAAACTTAGCAGAAAACAAAAATGATTATTCCATAAATATATTGTGATGTGTAAATAGACACACAGAGACAGACTCACACGAAGTTTATGATGACAGTTGGTTAAGTGGAAGCAATTACAGTCACAGGGTAAAGGGAAACCAGAGAGAAAGAGAGGGACAGGCATGCCAGAAGGCAACTTTGACTTGTGACGAGATTTAATCCAGCCCCACCTTGAAATGACTGTGTGTGTGTTTTTAATTTCTCTAAATTTGGGTTTTTTTCATTTGTAGAATTGGTATTAAAAACCTAGTTTGCAAGGTAAGGATTAGAAAAAAAATAAATTTATGTACCACAGGTAAAACAATGGCCACTACCTCTACTAATAATTGGCAAGGCGGGGGGGACAGAAATGGAAAAAATTCAGAATGAAAGTGACAGAAACACAGAAAAAAAAATGGAAAACAGACACATGGCAAAGAAAGATCCTGAGAGACACAAATGATTAGAAATAAATAGGGAAGGAACGAAAAGGAGGTAGTGAGTATGTGCTGGGTTTGGTGGTGAACATTTTTATGACCACCTGTTTCCACTGAGCTAGGAGATTTAGAGCAATTTAATGCTGACCTTTGAAATTCCGAAGAGCAGTTCAGCAATTTAACACAATCCTTTAACATTGGAAAACTAGTTTTTGGCTTTTTATTTTAAATCTTAAAGTTTGTCCTGAAAATAAAACCTTTCCCCGTGGACTGTTAAGGTTGTACAGATGCACGAAAAAACCAGACATACCACTCTAAAACTGGTTACAGTGATAAGAGCCTCAGTTCTGTCCACTTTATAGTGACTCACAACGTAACGTTTAATGAAGTTTCAAGAGGCAAAGACTTAGTTCCAGAAAGCATTATCACCACAGGGAAAGAACGGAACTTCAACCTTACAGTAATTTCTCCCATCTTTACAGTGAGAATGAGGGTGAGGGCACATGTTCCAGGTATCTCTTTCCACTCTGAGATAGAGAGAGGTTGAGAGGGAGAGCACGTGCACATGCACGTGTGTGTGTGTGTGTGTGTGTGTGTGTGTGTGTGTGTAAGGCAGGACAGGGAGAGAGATGGCACACTCTAATAAGCAACTGGTTGACTCAAGCTGAGCAGCAGCCCAATACTTAGCACCCTCTGGTGGCAGAAAGTCCTCTCTTCCCTGCAGAAACTCCCAAAAGGCATCATGACCCTCAAGAAATAGAGAGTGAAGTCTGCTTAGGCCAGTTCATCCCTAGTCCATTCTTTCCTTCCATTCTGTGAGAAACTGGACAACGGTAGACATCCTAATTTCCAATCCACATCCTCTGTGTCTCCAAAATCATTCCAGATCAGTTCACTTTTCTGGAAGGCAGGAAGGAAGGAAGGGAGGGAGGGAGGGAGGGAGGGAGGGAGGGAGGGAGGGAGGGAGGGAGGAAGGAAGGAAGGAAGGAAGGAAGGAAGGAAGGAAGGAAGGAAAGCCAAAATGAGTGTGTATTCTCTTCTTGTCTCAAATTGACCAAAGACCTTACTCAAGATTTCTAACAAGGAAAAGTGAGCCCCTATTTCTTCTTCTCTATGTTGAAAATTAACCTTCAAGTACTTTCAAAATTCCCAAACCCACATATTTATGCATCTCTAGGTCTTAGGAGGATCTGAGTAAGCATCTCTTACCTTGCTTTTAGTGTGCTGACCTATTCAGTTTTCTTGTTTGTTCAATCTAGGAATTGGCAAACTATGGCCCATGGGCCAAATCTTGTTCTTGTAAATAAAGTTATATTGGAACTCAGCCATGCACATTGTATTAGTTTCTTAGGGCTCTGTAACAGTGACGTATAAACTTGGAGGCTTAACATAACAGAAACTTATTCTCTCACACTTTTGGAAGCTAGAGGTTCAAAACCTAGGTGTTGGCAGGGCCATGCTCCCTCCAAAGGCTCTAGGGGAGAAACTTTTCTTGTCTCTTCCTGCTTCTCAGGGCCATCAGCATTCCTTGTGGCTGCATAACTCCAATCTCTGCCTCTGTCTTCACATGGCCCTCCCCTCTTCTCTATGTGGCACAAGTCTCCTTCTGCTTTTCTCTTATAAGGACACTTGCCATTGGACTTAGGGCTCCTACAATAGTTCCGGATGATCTCATCTCACAATCCTTAATTTAATGATATCTACAAATACTTTTTCCAAGTAAGGTCACATTCACAGAATGAACATACCTTTTGGGGCCACTATTCAACCCACTATATCCATTTGATTATGAATGATCCCTGGCTACTTTTGTGTTATAATAACAGGGTTGAGTAGTTGCTCAGCTGAGCAGTTGGCCTGCAAAACCTAAAGTATTTACTATCTGGCCCTCCCTTTACAGAAAGTGTTTGCTGACCCTGGTTTAAAGCCATCACAATTTTTCTGAAACACTTTAGCTCCCCCTGATAATCCATACTCCTGACACACATGTGCATGCATGTGTGCATGTGCACACACACACAGCCAGTTATAATGTGGTTTGTTCTTAATAAAACAATGCTGAACCCCCACAGGTATATTTATTATAAGATAACATGCAAATATGGCTGGAGTGTAACTCAATGTGTTCAAAATGATATGTTTTATTTGCTATTCATGAAAAATAATATGTATTTAGTAAAATTACTTGGGACATTGTTCAGCACTGTATAATTTGGGGGGAGCAAAAACCTCTTCAGTAAATTGATTTTTTCCCTTGTCTTGTATATATGATGTCAGCATTATACAAACTTGGGCCAGGGGGCAATTTGAGGGAACAGATGGGAGAATAGGTGTCCCTAAATTTCCTCAAAATGTTGTCTCTGAAATCTACATAGCAGTACAGGCAGAATGACACACTGACTTGTCTTGTTAAATATCAGGAGCAAAATCTCCACTGCAAAAATCCCTGTTCAAAGACCCTTGAAGAGCAAACTAAACAACAGTTTTTAAATTAGGATTTTGCTGTTTTAATTCATGAGAACCCTCAAGCAAGTCTTCAGAAAGTTCTCATGACACAAATAAAAATTGAAAATAGTCAAAGTATTAACTATGCTTCGAAATAGCAGAGAGAAGTATATTACCTCGGAATGCTCCACATTCTGCACTACATGCAGGTGCACGCATACAGGCTCGGATACTGACATTCATGCATTGATATATAAACATCCACTAGGATATTGTAATGATCATGTAATAATGTAATATTATATTTTATTGATATATTTTATTATTACATTATTACATGACCATTACAATCTCTTCTAAAGTATGTGGTAGAAGGATGTGGATCCTTGACTTTCTCTTAACTCAATAAGGAAAAAGTTCCACATTTTCCTCTACAAAGTGGACGATATTAGATCTTGCTTTACGAAGGGCATTCTATTTTCTGGAATAACAGCCTACTGGATTACCACCTTTAAGGATTTTAAAAGGCATGTTTTATATTCACATTCACAGATGTAAATGAGGTCTTTTAATAATAGAACTAAGGGTCAGATGGAATTAAGCTATAGTTCTCTACTCTCAGATGGTATTATATTTTATCAAAGAGCAATTATAATTTATGCAATATCAATTCTATTAAGGTCAGTTCTCTTAACCAAGAAATCCTTACACCTGAAGCCTAAATCAACCACTACCATATTTGGAAATCTGAATAACCCTGTTTTTACAAAAGTGATGCTGTAAGTCATTAAATTAAGAAACCGAGACAAGGACCCCAGAAACCAGACAACACTGTAATGTGTCTTTGCATGATTCTTTCCCTTTAGGAACTGAGAATAAAGGAAAGCATAACCTCCTTGGCTCTGATTGGAACTGTATACCCCAAATGACCACCTTTATTGGCGAAGGGGAACAAGAAGCCCAGATAACATATATAGATTCAAAACAGAAGACCGTTGAGATTACAGATGGCACCTCATGTCCAAAAGACCACCGGCACTTGTACATTGCCAACACCTATAATTCAGATGAGCTCAACCAACAGCTGACTCAGCCCGAAGATGCTCCACTTGAGGCAGACTACAGAAGCCTAGCTCAGCGGTCCCTTTTGACCTTCTCAGGACCAGAAACTCTAAAGCAAGCACAGGAGTCTCCGAGAGGAGCTAAAGTGTCCTTTATTTTTGGAGATCTCGCCATGGATGATGGTATTAATCCCCCAACTCTCAGCTATGATAGGCTGCTGGACGAGAGTCCGGAGCTGCTGGAGAAGCAGACGGATCTGTACATGAGAAGTGCCAATGACATGAAGAGCCTAGATCTCGCCCCGGAGGCGGAGAGCCTCCAGTTTGTGGAAAGTTCCGTTTATGCGAACATAGGTGACGTGAAGAACTTTGAGGCCCCGCAGGGCATGGAGGAGCCCCTTCTCCACGACATCTGCTATGCGGAAAACGCCGACGACGCAGAGGACGAAGACGAGGTGAGCTGCGAGGAGGACCTCATGGTGGCGGCCATGGACCAGCCGGCCATCCTCAGCCTGTCCGGGTCAAGCGATGACATCATTGACCTCACGTCCCTGCCACCTCCAGAAGGGGACGATAACGAGGACGACTTCCTGCTGCGCTCCTTGAACATGGCCATCGCTGCCCCGCCGCCGGGCTTTAGGGACAGCTCCGATGAGGAGGACTCTCAGAGCCAGGCAGCTTCCTTCCACGAGAACAAGGAGCCAGGCAGCAGCCTGCAAAGTGATGACATCCCCGTGTCCCTCATTGACGCCGTGCCCACCAGCAGCGAGGGCACGTGTGAGAAGGGACTGGACAACACCGTTGGCTCCCCGCTGGAAGCTCTAGAAGCTCTGTCCGTGTCCGAAGAGCAGCAGACCAGTAACAATTCAGGTTCTTTCACGATTGTTACATTTATTCACTGATAACCATGTCATCATTCATCCCATCAAGCCATTTGTCCCTGGAGTCCTGTTATGTGCTGTCCTCCATTTCACGCATGTCCCATTCCATAAATGTGCAGACACGACCATCATGGCTTTTTTGTGTATGTGGTTTCCTTTGTTACTTTTTTTTAAACATGTGGCACATTTTTTCCCCCCATTTCTGGAACAACTGTGCAATAAACTCAAAGTCCTTACTGAAAAGGGAAAACCTTGTTTTATTTTGTTCTAAATAATGAGTCCCATTATCGTACATGTCTCCTGGTGCCTCTGATGCCTCTATTAATCGGTTCTTGTTCTTTACGGCATGCAGGTGTAGCCATCATGAGGGCTTATAGTCCTGAGTCTTCCTCAGACTCGGGCAATGAAACTAACTCTTCCGAAATGACTGAGAGCTCTGAACTGGCCACAGCACAGAAGCAGTCAGAGAACCTCTCCCGCATGTTCTTGGCTGCTCATGAAGGCTACCACCCCCTTGCAGAAGAGCAGACAGAGTTCTCCACCTCCAAAACCCCTGCTGGGGGCTTGCCTGCAAAGGCCTCTCGCACCCTAGCCGCCCGTCCAGCGACTGACCTGCCGCCCAAAGTTGTGCCTTCCAAGCAGATGCTTCACTCAGACCACATGGAGATGGAGCCCGAAACAATGGAGACCAAGTCAGTCACTGACTATTTTAGCAAACTGCACATGGGGTCGGTGGCGTATTCCTGCACCAGCAAAAGGAAAAGCAAGTTGGCCGATGGGGAGGGGAAAGCACCCCTTACTGGGAACCTACCAGGGAAAAAACAGCAGGGGGCCAAAACAGCTGAGGCAGAGGACGACGCCAAAGGTAAATTTGGTACCGTGTCTTCAAGGGACAATCAACACCTGAGCACTTTTAACCTGGAGAGAACTGCCTTTCGCAAGGACAGCCAAAGATGGTATGTGGCCACTGATGGCGGGGTGGCTGAAAAAAGTGGATTGGAAACAGCAACAGGGATAATCTTTCCAAGAGCTTCTGGTCTGGGAACCAGGGAGGCCGAAGGGAAGAATGAAGGGGTTCCCGATGGGGAAGCCAATGAGGTTTCAGGACTTGGCCAACGGGACCACTTCTTAACTGACATGACCTGTGTCTCTTCAGCCAAAGACTTAGATAACCCAGAGGATGCTGACCCATCTACCTGTGACCATCCTTCCAAGCTTCCTGTGGCAGAAGAGAGTGTGGCCCATCTTTGTGACTACCACCTGGCCAAGCGGATGTCATCATTACAGAGTGAGGGCCACTTTTCTCTACAGAGCTCTCAAGGCTCTTCGGTGGATGCAGGCTGTGGCACTGGCAGCAGCAGCAGCACCTGCGCCACACCCGTGGAGTCCCCACTCTGTCCCTCCATGGGGAAGCACTTGATTCCTGAGACTTCGGGAAAAGGCGTGGCTTATGTTCCTTCAGAGGAGAGAGCCACTGGGCTTCCCAACCACGGAGCCCCCTTTAAGGAATTACACCCACAGACAGAAGGGGTGTGTCCACGGATGACAGTGCCCGCTCTGCACACAGCCATTAATGCTGAACCCTTGTTTGGCACTTTGAGAGACGGATGCCATCGACTCCCCAAGATTAAGGAAACCACAGGTACAGCAATGAGGGATTTAGCATTTTGCCTTATACACCAGAGACACGAAAACCAAATTTACCACAAACCTAAAAGCATGAAATCTGGAAGAAAATCAAAAGTTAGAATATTTAAAAAGGCTGCAGGCAGGACTGACCAGGTTAGGTATCAACCATTAATCCCTCAGTGTTTAAAAAATACTCAAGTTTCCAGATCTAAAACAATGGCCAAGATGGCATTTGCTCTTTAGAATCTTGCTCTGTCCTTGCTTTTAGAATCTGATGGAGCAATATTTTTTTTCTAAAATCTAAATGTAGACTTTTAGCAGTACGCATTGTGACTTTTGGTTACAAGATCGTATTGCTTAGTCACAAAATGGTTTGTTTTCCTTTTCAAGACATCGAATTTCTAAATTTGCCATTTCATTTTTGAGAGGCAAGGATCATAGAGCAGGGTGTCAGAGAAATTGGAGGGACTAGGGAAGATCATTTGCCTTTCATCAGTACCTACAGATTCCTCTTGACTCTGTAAGACTCTCCTAGAGGAGTATTCTGAAATGTTAATGAGATCTTATAGTGGTTAATTTCTATTCCTGCTCTTTTAAGATTATATACTTTCTCAAAACCCACCACTCAATTAAAAAAAAAAAGGCTCTGGCTAGGTAGCTCAGTTGGTTAGAGCATCATCCCCATACACCAAGGTTTCAGGTTCAGTCAGGGCACATACAAGAATCAACCAATGAATGCCTCAATAAGTGGAACAACAAATCAATGTTTCTCTTTCTCTCTCTCTCTCTCTCTCTCTCTCTCTCTTTCTCTCCTCCTCCTATCTCTCTCTCTCATATCTAAAATCAGTTTTTTTAAAAAACCACCACTAGCTTCACCTGCCGTAGGAAACCCGCCTATGAATTTATGTAACTCATCACCCAGCTAGTATCTTTCTCTCTAAACTAATTGAAGCATGCTGTTTAATCCTTTGCAGTTTACAGAGAGCTTTTATCTAACTTACCCCTTGCTTCTCACAAAAATTCTGTGAAATGGAGATTTTCTTCACATGACAACTTTTCTGACAAAAGTTGAGTAATTTGCCCAGTGTCTCCACTTTACAACCTATACCAGGAAAATTTCTCAGGGTCCTCTTTAAAAGGCGAGCTGATTTAATTTGCATTGATTACATTAGGTCACTTCTTTATAAAAATTAACAGATGCCAGGATTAACCTAACTCCCTTGAAATGAAACTTAAATGTCATAAATATGTTTAAATAATCTATATGTAGGATGTATGTTTTGTAATTAGTGTCTAAGCTTTGACAGATAAATGTTTGGGAGCAAAGTAATTAATGTAATTCCATTATCGCCCTGAAAACATTGGGGATTTCTAGACAATTCCAAATGAATCAATAGTTTAAGAAATAACAGGTCACAGTATTTTTTGAAATGTATTGAAATGGAAATCTTTTATGTGATGTCAGGAAGCAGTCTTTGGAAAGTGGGGTGACCCTGATGAATGGCACCCCTTCTAGAATGCATCCTTGGGAAACAACAGACATCACAGAGAGATGCGGTGAAATTGACCACCCATGAGATGTTTAATGATTCTCTCTGTTTTTCTACTACCCCTAGTGTAGCTTTGACAGAGTCTGAGAAGGAGAGACAAGGAGGCATGACTTCAGTTTGGTCTCAATATCCTGAAGCTGATCCCATCCTGCTACCATCAAACATTCACTCGGAATCAAAAGTGCCAATTCCAAATCAAGACCCCAATGATTTCTCCCAAGCATACCAGGCCTACGGAGAGGCTGTGAGCTGGCAGCCACTGGATCTGAGAGGAGAGAGCCATGGGACACCCCCCAGCCAGAGGGCTCTGAGACGTAGCAGCAGTATCCTCTCAGGGTGTGTAGGTTTGGAGACCTTCCGAGGAAGAACCAAGGGTACAGTCAGCTTAAAGTGTCCAGGTATCACAGAAGCACAGGAAGCCAGTTCAGAAAAGCAAGCAGAACTGCCCCTGGGAAAGAAGCTCACTAAAAGTTTTTCCCAAAGCTCGATGCACTTTAGCTCTGACATGAAGGTTCACAAAAGGTCCCCAGGGGCTCTCAAAGACTCAAAGCTGTATAAGACATTACCATTGAGGAAGCTGGAAGGCAGCAATTGGAGATGCCGGGGACCTTTCAGCTACTGCTTCCTAAGCCGAGGGCAGGGTGAGGGTGAGGATGAAGGGGAGGAGGAGGAGGAGGAAGAGGAAGGAGAGCCCACCCACCGGGTCTCTTGCCTCTTTCCACTACAGATGACTCAAGCCATGCAAGAACCAGCCAGCCTGCCCCTGGCTGTTGGGATTCAGAAGCAAGCAGGGGAGCTGTCCAGATGTCCAGTGCTGAAGGGCTGGGCAGAAGACCTGAGTGGCCCAGATGACATGGACTTCAGCAACCTGGCTTTTGATGCCCAGATTGCGAGAATAAGTGCCCTAAAGCAGAGCACATATGCAATGCCTGATGGGTTCCTCGCAGCCCAAAATGATGCCAATGAGCTGCTCTGCCTTGTCAGGGCAACCAAGGGGAAGAGAGAGGAGTCACGCCCTGAAGCATATGACCTTACACTTTCTCAGTACAAGCAACTGTTATCCATTGAGTCCAGACAGTTGGGAAGTGCCTGTAGGAAAATGGCAATGGCTGAGAAAAGCCCAGAGGAGATGCTCCTAGCTATGACTTCCAGCTTTCAAGTGCTCTGTTGCCTAACAGAAGCTTGCATGCGATTAGTTAAAGTCGTGAGCTCAGAAACACAGCGGCAGGAAATCGTAGTGAAAATCGATGAAGTGGTCATAAACTACATTTGTCTCCTGAAAGCTGCCGAGGCAGCCACCGGAAAGACCACTGAGGATCCCAGTGTTGGACTCTCGACTCGACATTCAACCACCATGGCCGCTCTCGTAAGCACACTAACACGTTCTCTCAAGATGCTTTTAAATAAATAAAGTGTGAAAGTCACATCATAATCTACCTTTGCAAAGCCATACATGAACTTTTATTTACTTTCTGTGTACGATGAACAGATGTCTCCTTTCTTCTCTCTGTATATTTTGTTATTTTGTATAAAATAGGAGATAAAAGTCACATTGGTGAAACGTTGAAATGTACTAATCAGATGTATTCTGTTTATATTACACATATATACATGTAAAAGAAATATACAAGAAAGTGAGGACATTTGGCTATTTTTCGTATAGTCAAAACTTGGGATATATGAAGTGAAATTTTAAATTCTACCATGTTAGAGCAAAA
Source organism: Miniopterus natalensis (assembly GCF_054644295.1). Taxonomy (NCBI): domain Eukaryota; kingdom Metazoa; phylum Chordata; class Mammalia; order Chiroptera; family Miniopteridae; genus Miniopterus; species Miniopterus natalensis. The sequence continues at coordinate 101,689,057 of NC_142103.1, read as the reverse complement.
CAATGAATCCCATCTCCTTTCCTTCCAAGTAGATACTTGGAGACCATATCATTCATATTTAGAAGTCAAAAAAACAAAAATCACAGTGTATATAAAACAGTACTTATGTTTTAAAAGTATGATTTTTAAGCATTGGAAATAGCAAAAATACATTTAAAATTCAAGAAGCTATTATGAATTATTAGAGAATATATATAATAAATTAATTTTTTGCTCATAGTATTTGTCTATCTGATGCTTTCTTCCAAGAATCCTACATATTTCATTTTGGCTTATTCCATTTGGGTTAAAAAAGGGTGGAGGTGGATTCTATTGTGTCAACACAAATGCTCTTCATGATGTTCCTAGAATTAAAATACTTCCCAAATAGAAGAACAGAGGGAATGATGGGCAGGTTCCTGGGTAATACCTAGTTATAGATTATCTAATTACATAAAATGAATGAATTAATAATACCAAAATTTAATTTTTTGATGAAAAGACTGATCTGCTTTGACTAAATGTCAAAATACATAAACCAAAGACATCATCCACCCCCCACCCCCACCCCCACCCCCCGCTCAACCATGAAACTTAGAATTCCCTTAAGAGTGACAGAACATTTAGTAAAGTATTTGCAAAACTACAAAAAAGGAACATTTAATGATCATTGAAAGTAAGTACAGATCCAGTCATGTAAAGCAGACTGCACAACAACCTGATTCACATCTCAGATCACAGCTCTCAGGATCACAGAGCTCCATGCCACACCTCCACTACCAGGGCCAGTACTTCCAACCCAATTTGGAATTACAGCCTAACAGGGACAAAATTTCAAATCTGGAATGTTCAGGAAATCAGAGAGAGATGGCTACTCTCATATAGAAGCCATGATTAAATAAATAATTAGGTATTTATGAAATGATCTAATCTGGATTGGCTTGTAGACATATGAAAGCTGAAATAGAAAAAAGAAAAAACAAGTGCTAAATTTGACCACTTTAGGTAAAACTGATGGAATGCAAAAAAGTTTTCAGAACTGTCGTCTCTCTCAAAATGTATCTTTGGGTCAAAGCAAAAGAATGCAAACTCTGCAATTGTAAAATAAAATTGACATGTACATATATACTTCATGGGTTATTTAGTGCTCAAGCTACACACACTCCTATTTATGTATGTGGCTCCTTAAAATATGACAGGAGTATATGCCAAGTACAAATATTTCCATTTTTGTAGCCTACTGGACAGGAGGCATAACTCAGTCTACAGTCGCTATCTTTCATCAGTTGTTCTATAGAGACTCAATAACAAAAGTCACACGTAGTTGTAGATGGTAGCATACAAAAGGAGTTTAGACATGTGTTATTAAAAAATAATGTTTAAATAATAAAACATTATTTTATTACAATTCTAAATACTGATGTTTGATATTGAGAAATAATGGTGTTTACTGTGGAAATTTTTGGTAAATATTCTGTGTACTAAAATACATTAATAGGATGTGTGTTCTATGTCAGACAATGTGCTAAACATATCACATGTATTATCTCATTTAATCATCACAAAATCTTATGGTTTGGACACTGCCATTAATTCCCTATGGAGGCAGTATTGTTAAGTACTTAAGGACATGGGGTTTGAGGTCAGAAACTTCTTGATTTAAGTTTGAACTCTGCCATTTTCTAGCCCTTTTATCTTGGGAAACCCAACCAATTTTTTCTGTGTCTCATAGGGTTGTCATGAGTTTTCAGTAAAATTATGTATGTAAAGTTCTTACCACAATACCTGGCAGATTAAATAATTAATGTTAGATATTATTATCATAAATATTGTGTTACATATAGTGCCCAAGATAATATGTGGGGATGTTTGCTTTATATGCATATTGTATCCTGACAATATGTACAGAATACATTATGTGTATTGTATGTGTATGAAAGAAATGTGCAAGGACGTGATGATCCTTGTTCAAATCACATATCCAGTTGGAACTACTTCTTTGTTTATTTCAATTATTTGAGAGGCCTCAGTGAAATATCTCTGGGCCTTTCTAATCAATTTCCCATTACTTATGGGTGCTCCAATAAATTTCTGTTTCTTGTAAACAAACACTTTATTACTTAGAAAACCTCAAGGGGCCCATCATTCACTAAACATAGGATCCCTAAGTGGGGTCCATGTCCATTAGAGTATAGGAAGAACATATTAAAATGATACTTGTGTTTATTTTTATCTAGCCTTTTTATGTTCGTGTATGTTTTATAATGGCATAATAGTACAGTGGTATATGTACATTGTTTTAAATAAATAAATGAATTAACAAGCATATGCCTGGTGCATGTATGCAAAAAGAGTGTTGCAGGTAAGGTTGCATTTACTAAAGTTTGGAGATCGCTGAACTAGAGAATAAAAATTCTTTGTATTTGAGGTTCTTTACATTTATTCCCCAGCCTCATTTTTCAGTTGTATCACCTATCATTTTTATTAATTTTTTATTATAAAACTTTCAAGCATACACAGAAGTAAATACAATAATAGAATGAATCAATATGTACTCATCACATACCAACTCATGTCTAATCTTATTTTCTCTATTTCTACACATCTCCTCCCACACTGTATGTCTTAGCAAATCTCAGACATCATAGTATTTAATCCATGAATATTTCAGTAAGAAATCTCTATAGATAAGAACTTTTAAACTTAATCACAATGCCATTTTCATACTTTTAAAAATTAATAATTCCCTAATGTTATCAAGTTATAAATATTAGAGAAATAAATGATGAAGAAAGTGAAAATCCCTATAAACCCAACCCCAAGGATAGTCACTGTCAACAATTTAGGGCACCTTTTTTCCATTTCTCTCTATATATTTATACTAAAGTATTATTGTATGTGTTTATGAGTTTAACTTTTGACTTAGAAACTTGTCTTGACCACATTTGCCTTCTGTTTGAGTCTCAGTTGCACCATATTTTATGTAAGTGGATTGGCCAGAAAGGATATGATTGACACGCAGAAAGGCAGAATACTCAGATAAACCACCACCACAGCATTAGGCTTATAGTAAATCCAACAACTAATGCAATTGCCTCAGACATTAACATTAACACAGACTCCCAGGCCCAGCTGGAATTAGACTAATCACAAAATAAATTATTTTTTCAGAAAAGAAAGACACAATATTGAAATGACCAGCTACAGCAGCACTGCAATGGATTAATTGCTTTTGCTTCCTTTTGCTGTGAATTTGATCTTTCATTATGACTTATCTTAGGAAAGACAATCTTCATTTGTTTATGTTCCTGTTACATACATTTCTAAATGCCAGTTTGTTTGTTTGTTTTTGTTTTGTTTGTTTTTTTAGTGTTACTCCTGAGCAGCTCAGTATGTCACTAATTTATTTCGCCTGGGTTACTCCTAATTTGGCAATGGGAGGAGTTTGCGCTCTGTGACTGGTTCTCACCATTCATAATTGTGTTAACTGTTTTCGAAATTGAAAAAAAAGCAAAATCAATCATGTTTAGGTGATTCCTATCGCTTCCAAACGTTTAGAAATCTTCACAGGGATAAAAAATACATAGATAGCACATTGTTTCTCTCTAACCTGATTTTGTCTCTGCTTGGAAAGTGGTCATTTTTGGTGTGTGTTTGTGTGTGTGTTTTGGTGTATAGAGGTTTGACTGTATAGAGGTGTCAGGGAGATGTTTGAGTGGATAGTTGTGTGTGTGTGTTTGGGTGTACAGAGGTGTAGGGGAGGTGTATGAGTAGAGGCGTGTGTGTATGTGCATGTGTCCATGTACCTGTGAGACTAGTTTTCAGTTTGGCTTCATGGATTTCAGAGCTAGTTTACCCTCTGGCAGTCCCAAAATGATGATAAAACTTTCTCTTTACAACATCCCAAATCTTCCTTTAAAGTCAGATTGCAGAAATATCTTCTCAGCTTTGAAAGATCAAAGAGGCAGAATCTTACCTTTTAAACTGAATTTTCATTCATAGCAACCTAAACCACAGAAGTTGAATACTTTTTCATTATTTCACCTATTCCCTGGCCTACCCCTCTCATTTTTTAATTTCAAAGTCTATACATAGGAAATCTATGGAAGAACAATTCATGTTTTTAATCAAATATTTCTGCTGCACAGAATAATAGGATGAATTAAATCCTGTATCTCTGAAAGAAGTAGATAACCCAGTAGCGTATCCCCAGTAGCTTATTTCACCATTCAACTTGAAACTAACCTGCTGCCTTCATCTGAACTGGCTCTAATCTTTCCTCCACACTTATAATTGCATCTCTATTTTCTGTTACACATTAATTCTAAAGCATTGAGGTGTGTGTTTTTTTCATTGTACCTGTTAATTCTCATTTTCCACTCCACAGTTTGGACCAAAATTCTGTGCCATTTGCAGCAACATCATCCACAACTTTAGGCAGAATTAGCTATGGGATTCAGGGAGCTAAGCCTTCTTGGTAACCTCCAACCAGGTAACGTTTCTCCTGTTTCCATTTTGATTAGCACCCTTTGCACATCTTGCCATTTTGCTAAATGATCCATGACTCTTTTCTGCCACGCACTTAAAGAGGCCACATATGTCTATTCGTTCATTCAAATTGCTATTAAAAACTTCCTCATCTGGGCAAATATTGTGCTAGGTGCTGGAGGCAGGGTGCAATGGAGAACATAATTGACATGGTCCCTGCCAAATATGGAGCACCCATTCTAGAATGGGTAATCCCTTGTCGCTTGTAAAGAAAGGAAGGGATCAGAGTGAGTCAGCACACACAGGCCGTCTTCACTTTGCATGATGGTGTGGGACTGTAAAGATAACCATGCCAGCCCAAAGTGTGCAAAGTGATCTTAATAATCTGAACACAAATTACAATTGTGCCATGACCTATACTGAATTTTTAAAACATTACTTTCTTACTGTCAGTTATAAATGTATAGAGACGTGAAAAAATATTGTGAAACACTTATTTAGTATACAGCAATTTAAAACATTGGAAACTTTGAGAATTAAAGTGGGTCTTCTTTATAAAACCTTATAATGAGTAATTTGAACAGTGCTTGCCTTCTTTGGTTCATCATATAACTTACAATATGGAGTGAGCATCTTTTCTGTGTTTTGGCAAATTGTCATACTCCTCTCTAAACTAGAATCAGCTTCCAACATTTTATCGTTGATGCTTCCAATGTTGTGAAATATCTGCAAGAGTTCCTGTCATGTGAGTGTCTTTTCCCAGCGTTACGTCCTCTGGGACAGCTTCATCCTTTTCGTCACAGCCACCGTCCTGACGCCCATCAGTAACCGTGCCGTCACTGCACTCCTCTGGCCTGCCTGTCTCCAGTCTCAAAGGAGGGCCATGTAACGGTCCCATAGTCAGCTATCTTCTATTACGCCATTTACATTTGCTTTTCCTTTTGCTTCCAGCATTATCACTTTTTGTTTCTTTGCTGCACTTTCATCTTTGTTGGCCAGTTCCCTCTTTAAATCCTTCATTTTTATGAAATGTTATGTGGCTGCCCTCAGGTAGTAAAGGGAACCCACAGTTCCTTGCCACAGGGCCTTCTCCAATATTGCTGCTCATTTTATCAAGCCTGCAAGGAGAATCTCTGGCCTCAAAGAGGGCCTAGTCCCTCCCCTTTTATGGGTTTTCACCTGATCAAGCCAGGCCCATCCAGGATAATCTCCCTTTTGGTTTACTCAAAATTAACGGATTCAGGACCTTAAGTACATCTCCAGAATTCCTTCACTGTTGGATACTCTGCTGGTTAGAGGCATGTCACAGGTCCTGTTCATCCTCAAGGGGAGAAGGCTGGACAGGGCATGACACCGGGAGGTAAGAACCATGGGGACCACCTAAGGGTCTGTCTGCCATGCTCTCTAAGGCTCTTCCCTCAGTGTAGACACTTGAAATACAGACTTGAAAGGCTTTCATGACCCAAGTCCTGACATAAGCCATCAAAATCCTCATGGACAGCCTCCAACTTTCTCTGCCCTGGCCCAGGACCATTCTATAAATATATTTTTGTGTTAATATGGCAAGTTGCTCTGGGGTTGGAAACTCCAATAATTATGATGTACTGGCCTGTCTGCACATCATAATTGGGATTTTATTAGTGCTTAGTCTTTAGGTAAGTTATGACTTCGAGATCAGGTTAGCCTGAATAATTCAACTGGCAGATGAATTACTAAAGATGCTGAACTTTAACCAGTGTGGTCATGTCTTTCTCAAGCATTTATGGGAAGGGGGATGAGTCAACTCAGGTTGTTTGCTCCTAAATTGTTCATCTGGAATTTGGTCTCCAATGTATTGCCCATATGATTATAATGACAATAATAATGTCTAATATTTATTCATGAAAATCTGCCAGGTACTGTGCTAAATGATCTTCATGCATAATTATCACATCTATTTCCTAGAACAACCTATGAGAAATTGCTATTATCATCCCTTTTTTACAAAAGGAAATTGAGTTTAGAGACTCCAAATAGCTTGCCTAAAATCATGGATGCTAGTCAGAATCAAGATTTGAATTCAGTAATTGAAGTTTTGTATATCAGTTTTTGACCAAGTAAATAGCTTCATTTTTTTAATCTAACAAATACCAGCATGTGTTCTTTAAAAATTTAAATTCCACCAAAGAACTTAGAACAAAAAACAACCATCTCCTGTCCTGTAACTCCCCACACTCCTTCCCAGTTCCAAGGGACAACGAATTTCACCAGTTTCTGTTTTTAGTTTTTCTAGTGGTTTTCTCCTTAATTCTAAGTAATATAATTTTTTGACTTATCAACTTTGGGTGATTTCTACCAACTACCTCGAAAAATAAGGAATTCACTTATTTATGTTACTCCTCGCCTTTCATTCTACCTTCCTAACCAATGTTTGATAGGGAGATTATTATTATGTTCTATTCTTGGTTACCTATTTAACTTTAAAAATTATCATTGCAACTCTGCTGCTTGTTCAATTATCTTTAGACAGTCTCTCTCGAATCATCATCTATGTGGAATGAAGCTGTGTGTTTCCCCAGCCTGTCTTTCCCTCTTCTCACCACTCTTCACGTCTTCCTCCTATCTTAGGCCACCAGTACCTTCACATTTACATCATTGACAGTGTCATTAAGAACAGTTAAGGATCAAAATTTTGTAAACCACTGCAGCCTGGGAAAACAGCATAGTTGACTGCTTTCTCGAGAAGCAAAATTATCATGAGCTCTTCCAGAGGTTGGAAGAAAGAACCCTACATGTGAAAGGAAAGGAGAAAGATCAAGTAGAGTTTCCTGTGACTTCGTTCTCTCTCAAATTGGGGCCTCTCAAAGTGTCGCCCCCGAGCCAGCAGCATGAGCATCAGCTGGGAGCTTGTCGGACACAGACTCCTGTGCTCTACCCAGACCTGCTCAGAGACGCTGGGGGCGGGGCCAGCAACCTGTGCTTAAATAAGCCTTCCAGGTAATTCTCATGCATGCTCAAGTTTGAGAATCACTGTTAAGTGATTAACAAAATTTCTCGAAATCATGCCATATTTAGATCCCTTTGTATTTACTTCCTAGGCTTAAAATTTGTTCCTTGAGTTTCTATGGGTTTTCCTTTTTTCTTACCAACAAAATGAACATGTGCTGTTCTGAATATCTATTGCTGCATTAAAAACCACCCCCAAATGCAGAAGCTTAAAGAACTTATTATTGTATCTCCTGGCTCTAGGACTGGGCTCAGCTGGGTGGTTCTCAGGTGCAATCTCTCACACAGTTGCAGTCGGATGGTGAGGAGGCCACAGGAGGTTTGACAGGGCTTCAAGATGGCTTCTCATGTGGTTAGCAATTGGCTGGGGAGCTTACTTGAGGCTGTCAAGCAGGGTCTTACATGTGACTTCTCTATGAGGCTTGGGCTTCTCATAGCATAGTATTCTCAGAATAGCAGCACCTCCTACATGGGAGCTGACCTCCAACATGAAGCATCTCAAGAGCAAGTGTTCACAGAAGAGCAGGCAGAAGCTACAATTCTTATGACCTAAGAGCCTTTTGACTTCATTTTCTAGTATAAACCTGTTTTTATCTTAATAAATACCATCCTAAGACTTCCCTTCCCAGCATTATTAGAACTTAGACTCCACGGTTTCCTGTATCCTATATTACCTAGAGAAATTTTTGCCATAAAGATTACATGGAACATAACCTTGTTGAACCTAGCCTGTCTGAAAATGCCTTCACTTTGTCCTTATGCTTCATTGATCATTTGGGATTCCAGGTTCAAAATGACGTTCCTTGAGAACCTGGCTGTCATTGCCCCATCATCTCTTTGCATCATTTTGCTAAATGTTATTCTTGTTCCTTTAAAGGTCCTCCCCACACTTCACCTAGAAGACCTATTTCTTCTGTACCCTCACAGTGTGAATTTCACAAGGGTGCGTGTAGGTCTGAAATTTTCCTTCATTCATTCTGTCTGGAATTTAGTACATCTTTTCCTTCTGAGAGCTCATGCCTTTCTTCAATTCTAGATAGTTTTCCTACTATTATTTTTTTCCCTCTCCGTTTTCTCTGTAGCCAATACCTAGCGTTCAGTGAAGAAAGCAAACCAGGCACAGGTATTTGTTCAGAGATATCAGCTATCTTGTTTCCATAAAATTCTTTTCAGAGCACTACAGAGCCCCAGTTTGGCATTTTTGTAATTTTGGTTTCAACGTGAGCAAATGGAACATGTGGAGGTCATGGAGGGACAGTAGAGTTTCCGCCCTGGCCGTAATCTAGGTGTGCATAACTAGGTGTGCAAGTAACCTTGTTTATATCTCTACTTTAGCACAAGTTGATTTATATTGTGATTTTTGTATACTTGAAGCATACATTATTCACTGTAATTGTATGAAATCAATTCCTGTGTACCTGCCACCCAGATTTGCCAGATCCTAGCAACTTACCATATTGGTTTTGGTCTTTGTTTTAAGGAAATAAACATGAAACAGGATTGAAATGCTCTGAGTAACCTTCCCTTCCCAAGTCCCATGGTTCTTTTGTCCTTTTGGATATCACCGAGCCTGACTTTGCTTTTGTATTATTCCCATGCAGCTCTTCGTATGTTGACCACATAATTAGATGTCCTTAACAATGTGTGATATCGTTTGGCATGTTTTGGAACTTGATGTAAATGGAATCATACTGTACATATCCTTCCACACTTTGATTTTGTTACTTAACATTCATTTTCTAAGAACTATACCTTTTAATAGATATAGTTTTCATTCACTTATCTTTATTGCTTTATAGTAGTCTATTGCATATTAGAATTGAGATTCTGCTGTTAATGGACATTTAGGTTGTTTACAATTTTTTGCTATTAAAAACACTGCTGCGATGAACATTCTTGTACCTGTCTCTTTGTGCATATCTGTTGTGATTTTTCCCTAGGATGTATCCCCAGGTGCGGAACTTGAGAAATAGATAACTATTCTTCAGCTTTACTAGATGGTGATTCCCCTCCACTGGGCAGGCCCAACAATCCATGCTGAGGGCAAGAGCAAGGGACATAATCCAAGCTAAGTTGCTCTTGAATGTTCTTTCTCCAGCGTCAGTTCCTGAGTGTCTAAGGTTTCTTTCTAAGCAGGGTACCAAAACAGACTGGCTGATTTTACAAAAAGAGAGATAAGCAGAGAGATATAGAGACACAGAGGTATATTGATTGCTCTCTCTGCCATAAATTATGTATCCCCTAACACCGACTGAAACCAAAAGACCCAGAAGTACTCTTGAGTACCTAGGCTCACTTCAACCACTTGTATAAGTTCCTCCTCACGACAGTATGACTACAGCTTAGAAAAATGTTGGTAGCGGGTTTATACTGACACTCAAAGACACACCCTGGATAAATCAGACAAAGAGATGAGAGAAGGAAGGGCAGAGAAGTGGAAGATTTTGTTTAAAAGTCCTCCTCAATTCTGTATGTGAAATGCATTTGCCCACATTCTCTTCTGTTTACTTTGTACTTTTACCATTCATATTTAGGTCTTTAATATATCTGAAATCCACTTTTTACATGAAGTCAGGTACGAATCCACTTTTCATTTCCTTCACAACATAGACAATTTCCTCCTCATCAAATTTCTGATCAGCTCCCATGGGACAAGCAGCATGTTGAGACTTAGATGGCAAAGGGTAGTCCGATTGAGGATGGTGATTGGTATCACTTCTAAGTTATACACAGTCTACCTCTGGTTCACTTGGGACTCTGTGGAAGGAACACCACCCTGGGCATGGCACAGATTCCATTGTGGCGATGTGGCATGGGGAAAGGCTGAGGTGTTCTCCACCAGTTTAGAGGGAGTAGATCACAGCAAGGATGCACTGAGGCAGAAAACCACGGTGGGTGTCACAGATCCAAATAGAACCGTTGGTGCACTCATGTGAGATACCATAAAGAACCCCCAGGAAAAACTGGGTAAGACAGTAACAGGAAAGAAAAGTCCTACATTACTAAGTGGGCACAAGAGCAGCCAAGCCACGGTAAATTTCCATTCATTTGATCCCTTCCATAATCACACAGCTGACGGGCCAGGAGAAATAGAATACAGGGTGGGATGAAAATAGGCTTACAATTGTGAGTACACAAAGCACAGAGTTTATTCTTGTTTTATTTTTTATTAATTATTGTATTATTTTCCATACCAACAACTGTAAACCTACTTTTGCCCACCCCATATATGTAAAATGCATTCGCTGCTGTGTAATGGGATGAAACTACCTTTTATTTTCAGGTTCATTAAATAAAAATTACATTCCTGGGAGTAGATTGCAGTTGAAAACAGAAAAATTTATTTTTGAAACCAAGCCTATATATATCACATGTTGTTATAAGTGAAGGATTACTCTATATTTTAGAATTATTTTTATATTACACAAGATAGTACTGTTAAAGGTGAATAGATATGAAATAAGACATTATAACATTATGTGAAAATATCCCTAAGTCACGGTTGGACGTATCTTTCTTTCTTCTTTTTTTTTTTTTTTCTTAACCCTCACCCGAGGATATTCTTTCCATTAATTTTTAGAGAGTGGGAAGGAGGGAGGGGGAGAAACATCGATGTGAGAGAGACACATCAATTAGCCGCCTCCCGACCGGGCTGAGCGATGGAACCTGCAACCCAGGAATGTGCCCTTAACCAGAAATCAGGCCCATGACCCTTCAGTTCAAGGGCTGATGCTCTAACTACTGAGCCACACTGGCCAGGGTGACACTTGAACATATCTTTTTTTTTTTTTTTTAAATATATCTTTATTGATTTCAGAGAGAGGAAAGGAGAGGGAGAGAGAGAGATAGAAACATCAATGACGAGAGTCATTGATCGAGCCCACAACCTGGGCACGTGCCCTGACCGGGAATGGAACCCTGATTGCCTGGATCCCAGGTCAACTCTCAACCGCTGAGCCACGCCCAGCAGGGCTGAACATATCTTAAATAAAATAGCATAATAGAAAGAATGGCTCAATCCAGTCAGACATTTTTATGTCTTTAAGAATATGGAACAGAAGGCAGAGTGGAGATCATGAATGCCTGAGGCAACATAGGTATAAATGAAGATCAAAATATAATAATGATTGATTCTGATAAACACTTGAATTTGGAATTAGTTTTAAGTGATCTTTTTTATGGAAATTAGCTCTCCATCTTGAATTCCTTCCTCTGCTTTGTCCAAATAATGAAGTCGTCATTTTTGCACCTCAGAGGTCACCTCCCCAGACTGCCCTCCATGATTGCCCCTCCAACCCCACTCCAGAGCAGCACTTCCTCTTTTGAGCTCCCTGTGTCTTATTAATGCTTCTGTTACTGCATTTCTCACATAGTATTATTGGGGGGAATGGGGGGTTAATCTGCTCTGCTTAGGGAAGTACCTGCATCTTATATTTGTATTCTCTGCACTTAGAACAATACCTGCCACACAGGGTTATTGGACAGGGAACCTGGCCCTGTACAAGTCTGCCTAGAGCCGGGCCAGTAGTGTATAGGGTCTTGACATGCAGGAAAAATTTCACGAGTCCAGGTGAATTTTAGAGACGGTGAAATAAGGGCCTAGGATAGAAGAAGCAATAGGAGGATTAGGTGGGAAATGAGCCTAGACTGGGCTGCTTTGGCTCACTAAGAAGTCAGAGAAAAGGGGGCTTTGGGAACAGGGTCAGGGGGCTTTCCTGAGATGAACTGCCACTGCCTGTTTCTCCCCTGGTTACAAGTCCCATGGGATCCCTTAGATTTTAGGAGATGAATTCCTTTGGGGGAGTGGAAGGGGAAAGGGTTAGGTTGTGCTCCCGGGAGGGAGAGCATGCACTGGGACCTTTGTTTTTTGAGGGCTTTTAAAGGCTTGGGACATTAGGGGAGGTCTTAGGGGAGGATCTCAACAGAATATTCATCAGTTTTATGGGGATGTGCCAAAATGAGACTTATTTCCCTGACTTCATCTGTCCTTGGGTGCAGGTGGCACAAATGACACTAATTGGATTTCTACTGTCTGTCTCCCTGAGTAGGGTAATTTAAGCTATTTACCTTCTGGTTGGGGAGGAGAAGTGAACAACGTTTACTCTTAAGTGTCCTTGGTTTAGGAAAAATAGGATTTACTAGGTGGCTGCAAACTGCTGTTTAACTATCTGTCTCAGTTTCCCTATTCCGCTTGTCCTGGCTTCCTGGCCTGTCTCACTAAGACTCCAAGTTCCTTGAAGACAAAGATGAGTTTTATTTAGATTTATTTTTCAAGCAACTAGAAGTACTCCTGGCAAAGAGTAGGTACTAACTAAATGTTTATTAGTGAACGAATGAAAATAATAAACCCTGGGCTCCAAATAGCCCTTTAGGACCTGGCTTTATGCTAATTTTCTAATTTTAGCTGCTTTGAAGTATTACAATAGAACCTCCACCAAGTAGAGCTGGGAATGAGAGACACAATTTAGTGCTTAATACAACTCTCCAGGGATGAACCCATGGTTAGGTTGCTGAGCTATAAGTGTGTGTGTGTTTTGTTTTTTTAATTTTCAGACTTAATGATACATAGAATTATTTTTGTAGGAAGTATTTCCACTGCTGCTCTTTATCACAAGCTGTATTAAGGCATGCTTTCCTATAGGGCCTTGCTTTTATAAGTAAACTGTGTCTTTTATTACCATAAAAGTTTTCATTAATAAAAGAAATCCTTTTGTGCTTAGGTGTGGTTTTTTAAAATTTTAGAAGTTACGTTTTAGTTAGAAACACTTTTCTGGTTAATAGAATAAGAAATCCATACTTTGCCTGGCCAGCATGGCTCAGTGGTTGAGCATCAACCTATAAACCAGGAGATCGGGGCTCGATTCCCAGTCAGGGCACATGCCCAGGTTGCAGGCTCGGTCCCCGGTGGGGGGCGTGCAGGAGGCAGTGGATCAGTGACTCTCTCATCATTGATGTTTCTATCTCTCTCTCTTCCTCTCCTTTCCTTTTTCTGAAATCAGTAAAGACATATTTAAAAAAAAAAAAAAAGAAAAAGAAATACATATTTCTCCTTTATTCAGCTTGTTAAACAAAAACTTTCACAGCTGAAAGCATTTCTAAAAGAAAGGTTTATTGAGCCGCGCTAGCCAGAAAAAGGAGCAGGTGCCTGGCATGCAGTCTACCCACCAGCAGCCGGGTAGGTGGGGAAGGCTACATGGCCTCGTCTCGGGGCTGCCTGGCTCCTGTGCTCAGTCTGGGGAAGAAAGATGCAAGGATTTAGGGTGGGGGGATTTACACTGGCTACAGATAAAAGGGTGGGAGAAGGTGAAGCAGGGCTAGTTCTGGGATAGGTGCAGCGTTGGTAAGGAAGAAGTGTTTGCTCTTTAGGATTGGTGTGGGCAACAGTCCGGAAGGCTCATGTGTAAGCAAGAAGCAGTGACTCCTGGTAGTGGGCTACTCACTTATTCTCTTTAGATAATTGTGGAAATAGCCACCTGGAAGTTAATTCAAAGTTTCAACATACATGCAGAAACATAAGCAGTTTTTCGTTGGTGTTCCCTGCAGCTGTCTCTTCCTGCCACCCTCCCACCCGGTGTAATTTAGGCCATCTCAGGATTCTCTCCTTGCCAAGCTCTACCGCATTACAGCCGTGACTTTGGTGAGTGACTTTGGGTGAGGCGTCTAATGTTTATGTGCCTCACTTTTCTTATCCGTAAGTTAGGGATAAAACAGTTCCTATCTTACAGTTTCCATAAGAAATACAAGAGTTAATAGATGTCATTAGAAGAGTATCTAACATATAATAAGCCCGAATAAATGTTAAATGTTATTTTAAGATTGAGTAAAATGAACACATTTGCAGGAATGTGCCGGCTTTCTAAGCATAGCCAGATGCTTAGGTGCTTCCAGGGGCAGGAAAAGGACTGGTTTGGGTAGTTCTCGTGAGCGCATACAAGGATGAGCTCCCCTGCATAATTCAGTGGGTAGAGTCATTTTCTTCATGGCTTCAGAGAAGACAGAGTGCTTCACCAGGTCTTACTTTTTTTCCTAATTCTGCGTGTCTTAATGATTCATTAGATCTGAACTCCCATGTTCACAGCAACACTATTCACAATAGCCACGATATGGAAACAACTTAATTGTCTATCAGTGAATAAATGGATAAAGAAAATGAGATGGATATATAATATATAGGTGTATGGCTATATATTATATAGATATAGTATATGTAGATATATAGGGTGTCCCAAAAAAATGTATACACATACTTTGAATAATTTTAAAGCCATGTGTTTATTAAAATACATTTCATTTTCAAAGTTGAGCTATCAGCTGTTAGTGTGTAGACATTTTTTGGGACATCCTGTAAAATACGTAGATATATAATATATAGATATATGAGGATATATAATATATAGATATATTTAGATATATATAATAGAATATTATGCAGCCATTTAAAACAGATCCTGCCATTTGCAACAACACGAATGAACCTGGAAGACATTATACTAAGTGAAATAAGCCAGCCACATGAGGACAAAAATTGTATGATTCCAATTATATGAGGTACCTAAAGCAGTCAAACTCATAGAAGCAGAGAGCAGAATGGTGGTTTCCGAGTGCTCATGGAGGGAGAAATGGGGAGTTGCTGAAGAAGTGTAAAGTTTCCACTGAGCTAGATGAGTAGGTTCTAGAGCTCTGTGTACAACACGTGCCTGCAGTTAACAATACTGTGCTATAGCGCACTTAACAATTTGTTAAGAGGATAGATCTCATGTAAAGTGCTCTTACTACAATTTAAACAAATGATTCAGTCGGCTTATATAGTGTTTTCATCTGCAAAAGGGATCCTCAATTGTCCTCCTTGAGTCCCCCAAATAATTCTGTTGTTATCCCCATTTCCCGCTGAGGAAATGACCTCTAACAGGTCAGAGGACCTCCCCAGGGGCCTATGAGAAGGGAAATGTGGGAGGCAGAACGTGGCCCTGGTCTTTGAATCAGAGACGCAAGCTCACATCCTGAAACCACCCCGTGTTATATTACAAGTCATAGTGATGTCAAAGAAATTAATGGGCCACATTTCCCAGACATGAGTGGGAATGAGGTAGAGGTTCTTGGGGCGCTGCTGAAATAAGCATTTTCAGAAGCCCCCATGGGAGGATAGATGTAGAAGATTTTATTGGTGTGGCGTTACATTTCTCAGGTTGTAATGTCCCATTTCCCCCAAGCCAGTCCTGAAAAAGGTGCAGTTGGAGTTCCAGCAGAGCTAGAAGCAAGGCCAGTGTCCAGGGTTTTTGTTCCACGTTGTAGCCAAGTGAAGTTCAGTATCCCAAGCTAATTAAGTCTATTAGTCCATGGGTATGGAGTCCAACATGGCCATGCACCATGTGGGCACAAGGGAGAGCATCCTTCTGCCACAGGAGTCCCAAGAGAGAAGAGAGAGAACTTAGAGAGGGGACAACTTCCACTGTTTGAAAGTTTAAATAGTTAGATTTGCCACCCTCTAGTGCCTACACCCATCCTGGCCAATTACCTGTTTCCAGGTGTGATTAATGGGTAAGCATCTTACTGGGGAGGTGTCTAAACTACCTTTGTCTAGTCCCTTCCCCCATCAATCATCAGGGAACAGACTTGGAAAGTGTTAAATGCAGGCTTTTTGGCAAAGATGTATAAATGGCATGTCTATATCTGGTCTTCCCCTTCTTTCCTATTAAATAGTAAACAGGTTACTGCAATGGCATCAATAACATGTGGACAAATGATGGATGTCAACATGTTTCCCAATGTAAAAATTCACATATTGACTAATATCCCTCATTTGAATCCACCAAAATTTCCTCTGTAGTTTTCTTCACTTACTGCATGGTAAGAGGCAAGTGGGGAGAGGGGAGAGGAAGGTCAGGCTGGGTAGAATGGAATTAAGGACTAAAGGGGGTGGTTGCAGCTAACCTAATAGTCAGTCTGAGCCCCACAAATCAAGGGAAGTGGGTAGCCTTGTAGCCTGCAGGTTGGGGCTTTGGCTACACTTGTGTGGCTAGGTGGTGTTGGCTTCCGTCATTATGAACACTGCCTCCTGGGGCTGCATGGCTTACGGCCAGGAGCAGCTGCCAAAAGTGCACACGCAGACAAAGGAAGGAAAACCAGCTAGAAGCACATGCTGCCTGAAAACGCTGTATCCTGCAGGTCAGATGTGTTTTTCAGGTTCAAGGGGTTGCCATGGTGGGTAATTAGATAATGAAGAAATGAAGCTAATGGAAAACCAGAGATGAAGACCCAGGAGACAGCAGTGACAACAGAGAAGAGAAGGCTGCCCGCAGGCTAACTAGTTAGGACATGGGAAATCTCAGACAAGCCTGCTAGGTGAGGGGACTCAGAGCCTAGTTGCCCCCAACACCCCACCCAGCTCATGGCCAGGCAACCTGCAGAGCCAGAAAGGCCCAGCCGACCTGTGGCTGACCAAAGCTTCACGAGAGAACCCAACTGAAGCCATAACTGCCCAGCCCAGCCTACAGCGCGAAACTGGAGACTCATGAGCTAAGTAAACAACTCTAACGTGAACACACTAAATTTTGGGGTGGGCAACTTATACAGGGAATAGTTATGGTAATTCACATACGGACTAGATATAATATATTAGGATGTTATTAATTTTAAGTGTGATAATGCTATTGTGATTACATATAAATATGTTCTTATTTTCAGAAGATATAGGAGATGTTATAACATTTGCAACTTTCAAAAGATTCAGCAAAATATATAGGTAGCTTGATAAATAGATAAAGCAAACATGACAAAATGTCATCAATTGTTGAATCTAGATGATGAGTATAATGGTGATCGTTGCACTATTTTTTCAAGTTTCCTGTATATTTGAAAATTTCATAGTAAAAGTTGGAAAATTTTTAAAAATTACCAAGAGGAAACAAGATGGTGGCGTAGGTCACAGCCACACCCGCCGCCTCCCGCAACCGCATCACAATCACAACTAAAACACAGACCCACCGTCCCTCAGAGCCTCCTGAGATCCGGCTGCACAGAAGCCCCGCAACCAGGGAGCTGAGGAAGCACCGAGACGGGAGGAGGGGGAGACGCGGGCAGGTCGGGGCTGGATCCCGGAGACGCGGCCGGGCCCACACCCGGGGCCGCGGGGAAACCCGGGAGGGAATCTCGGCGGCGGGGGTTTCCCGGAGGAGCAGGGGTCCCAGCCCCACAGCAGCCCCCAGCCCAGGGCTCCAGGCCGGGAAGAGACGTCCCCACACTCCGGGCTGTGAAACCAGCGGGGACTGTCCCTGAGGGTCGCGGAGGCCGCGGGAGCCCCAGCAGCTCCTCTCAAGGGCCCGGCGCGGACTCACTCGGACGCTCCCTCTGAGCCCAGCGCCGGGAGCAGCCTGAAAGGACCCGGGACACTCGGGGAGGGACTGACCTGCCTGAGATCCGGGCGACAGGCGGAGGGCGGCTTCCTCCCAGGCAGAAGGGCTGGCGGAGGCCATGGCTCCTGTGGCGAGTCCTCCCCGCACAGCCCGCAGGCAGGCGCCATGTTTGAATCGCCAGCACCTGACTCACCCTTGGCCCCGCCCCGTGATTCCCGGAGGCCCCGCCCCTCCCCACCTGCAGCTCATCCGGGCCATTTCCAGGGGCTTTTCTGTGCAAGTGGCCCCTAGAGCCCCATGCTTAGGACTTTCCTAAAATCTCTCAAACAAGCAGCAGCTGCCCCATGCGGCTTGATAAGCGGCCCCAGGCCTGGCACTAGCGGCAGCTGCACTGGCTCATAGCTGGGCCTCTCCTGGGCTCCTCCAGGCCCAGCACAAGCAGCAGCCAACTACGGTTTGCTGAGTAGCTCATGCTGGGGGGCCCTGGACAAGGCACTGGCACAGGCTGACTGTGCACCTCCCGGGAGGCCCCAGGGACAGTGCACCTGGTGGTCAGACTCGACCACGCTGGATTACAACCCTGCCACATCCACGAGTGACACTCAAGGGGCGCCCTTGGTGAACACCAAAGCCCCACTGAAGTAAATCCTGCTCCATGGGGGTGTCTCCGGCACAGCAGCTCTCTGGCTGTAGCTGCAGCGGGTCCTCACAGCCTATTGGCCTGGGGTCAGTTCCTCCCAGGGACGCCAACAGCAGCCAAGGCTCAGCTACAACAGGACAGTGCACACAGCCCACACAGGGGAGCACCTAGAAGGCCCAGCTCAGGGGACTGGGGAGGCGGAGCCACTGGACCCTCCAGGACACCTACTACACAAAGCCACTCTACAAATTCTAGGAGACAGCAGCTCTACCTAATACATAGAAACAAACACCAGGAAGCAGCCAAAATGGGGAGGCAAAGAAACATGTCACAAAGGAAAGAACAGGAGAAATCTCTAGAAGAGGAACTAAATGAAATAGATCCAAGCAAGCTAACAGATACAGAGTTCAGAATAATGGTTATAAGGATGCTCAAGGATATTAGTAAGACTATGACGAAAATAACTGAGAAAATCGATGACATAATAAAGGACCAATTTAAAATGAAGGCTACACGAACTGAAATGAATAATTTACAGGGAATCAACAGTAGAGTAGAGGACGCTGAGAATCAAATCAGCAATTTGGAACATGAAGAAACAAAAAACACCCAACCAGAAGAGCAAAAAGAAAAAAGAATCCAGAAATATGAAGATAGCATAAGGAGCCTCTGGGACAACTTCAAGAGGCCCAACATTGGTATTATTGGGATCCAGAAGGAGAGGAAAGAGACCAAGAAGTTGAAAACCTATTTGAATAAACAATGACAGAAAACTTCCTCTGCCTGGGGAAAGAAATCGACTTACAGTCCAGGAAGCACAGAGGGTCCCAAACAAGAGGAACCCAAAGAGCCCCACAGCAAGACACATTATCATTAAAATGCCAAAGGTTAAAGACAAAGAGAATCTTAAAAGCAGCAAGAGACAAGCAGTTAGTTCCCTACAAGGGAGCACCCATACGACTGTCAGCTGATTTCTCAACAGAAACCTTGCAGGCCAGAAGGGAGTGGCAAGAAATATTCAAAGTGATGAAAAACATGGAACTACAACCAAGATTGCTCTACCCAGCAAAGATATCATTTAGAATTGAAGGTCAGATAAAGAGCTTCTCAGACAAGGAAAAGCTAAAGGAGTTCATCACCACCAGACCAGCACTACAGGAAATGTTGAAGGGTCTTCTTTAAGAAGAAGCTAATGAGGAAAAGAATCTGATGAACTAAATAGATCCAGAGACATTGACACAGGCAACAGATGATCATATTTCAGAGGGAAGAGGGAAGGGGATGGAGGGTGGGAAGAGATTAACCAAAGAAGTTATATGCATATATGCATAACCCATGGACACAGACAATGGTGGGGTGAAGGCCTGGGGAGGGGGTGGGAGCGAGGTGAAGGGGGTCAATTGGGAGGAAAAAAATGGGACATCTGTAATACTTTCAACAATAAAGGTAAATTTTAAAAAATTACCCATATCCCACAGTAAACATATATTTATATTTAAAATAACATTTTTAATAATTTTCTTTTGAAATTAATTAGCTATGAGTAATCATTTAATCAGCTTTTGGCTATGACTTCTTGACTCTTCTCATGAACATGCAGGAGTTTCATGAAGAATAAAATCCAATTTATAAATTGTTTCCAAATATATAGGAATTTCTACAAAACATATGAATTTTTATGAATTTTTGAGCTCTAAATTTGTTTACCAAGTTTAACAATGTATAAAGTTAGCATATTAAATCTCACAGCCATTTAACAAGACACTTATTGATGAATTAATTTTTTTTTTTTTTGGCAGCTTTGTTTTTCCATTTAGGGCCCAGTAATTTTCCCTCAGACCTCTAATGCTCATAGGCTATGTATGAATAGTGGTTAAAGGATAAATAAAACAACCAGTTCTGCTCCTTCATCTTTACCGAGGTAGTAAAGAGAGTCATTCCTTGTCGGGGAACTGTGGTCATGGGAATTTGGTCGTGGGAGCCAGAGAGACCTGAGTTCAAATCCCAGTGATGACATTTTTCAAGCAACCACTTAACCACTCTGAGCCTCAACCACTCTGAAGTTTGGAATGGAGATACTATTGACTATGTGACTAGATTGTCATGATGACAAAATGAGGGAATCACATGTAATCCTGGTGCCACTGTTATTGGACCTCATGGTTTTATTCCTCTGAAATCAAATGACTGCAGAGAAGGAAGGCATCAGGTAGGGCTTTCAGCTTGGCCCTACATGGGTCTTGGTGAGCTTGCCGCAGAGCCCAGCAAGAGGATGTGCGACTTTGCCTTCCAGGTCACTGCATGTCCAACCCAGAACAGTGGGCCCGCTCCTTGGGAGAACCTCAATAAATGGCTGTAAAAGAAATTAATGGGACTTGTCGCTATACTCTACATTCCTTAGAGGGAGTGTTGTATTTGAGGGATGATCGAGAGGCAAGAGCAGAAGTAGCTAAAGCACAACCACTTAATTAACCCAGTCACCACTAAAATTGCCATTAGTCCATATGACATCTTTGTGCAAATTAGAAAAAGGTATTACCTCCTGAGATACTTTAGGAGTTGGAAATTTGCTGAAACATACTGAATTTTTTTTTCAGACCAAGACAATTTAGTATTGTCTGCTAGAAAATTGTCATAATAAATATACAAATTAATTATATCCATCTCGTGAGTTATACATAGAAACGATGCTTACTTTTTTGTGGCAATTACTAGATATTCAAAGTTGGAACACACACACACACCACTATGCTCAAGAGTGAAAGTGAAATTTAATTCATGGTCAGCTCTTCCCTGAGCAGCTGGGAAAGTATAAAAAGCTCAATCTCAGTAAAAGAGGTTTGGGGTACTAAATCCAGAGTAAAAAAAAGCAAAATCAATTTTTAAAAAAATACTGCGTTTGTTATTAAATTATTCTTTTTTGAACGTTTTTGAGCACAGACCAGCATTTGTTCCTGGTTTTATTTTTAACCTTCCTGAAAAAATATGTTTTAGTTTTCATTCCTATTAAGCTGTGATCATTCACAAAAAACATCAGAAAGCAGTCTAATCTAGGCCAGTAGTTTTCCAAAGTGACTAAACATCATAATCACCTGGAAAACTATAGAAGAAAAAAAAAAGGTACAGCAAAGAAAGAAATACATACACACAAAAAGAAAGAAATACACAGGCCCAAGCTTCTCACTTCAGCTAGGTTTGGGACCCATTGGTCTAATCAAAGAATAAAATATGAAGAGATAAGATGGTGGTGTCAACTGGAGACCCCGAGTCCTTCCTCTCCCAATTCTCATTCAGTTTCCTCTCTAGAGCCAGCAGGCTGCTGTAGAATCAGGAAGAGTCAATGTCCAGTTCAAAGGCCAGCAGGCAGAAAGAGCCCCTGTTCTAGTTTGAAGACCATCAGGAGAGAGAGGTCTCTCTTATTTGGGGGTGGGTCAGCCTTTTGTTCCATTCAGGCCTTCAACTGATTAGATGAAGTGCACCCACATTAGGGAGGACAATCCGCTTTACTTAGTCTACCCATTCAAATGTTAATGTCACCCCAAAAACACCTACACAAAAACACCCAGAATAATGTCTGACCAAAGGTCTGGGCACTGCATGGCCCAGTCTGGTTGACACATTAAAATAACCATCATAGGACGCTGCAGGGATGGGCTGAGCCCTTCCAGTGGGGTTGCTTCCAGTTATGGCATTCCATTCCCAAGTACCAATTTAAGCTTCTGTGATCATCATTTTTTTAATCCTCACCTGAGGAGTGAGGATATTTTTCCATTGGTTTTGAGAGCGAGTGGAAGGGAGGTGGGAGGGGGAGAGAGAGAGAGGAGAGAGAAAGAGAGAACATCAATGTTAGAGAGACACATCGACTGGTTGCCTCCCACTTGTTCCCTGACCAGGGCCAGGGGATGAAGCCTGCAACCCAGGTACATGCCCTTGAACAAGAATCGAACCCAAGACCCTTAGGTGCCTGGGTTGAGGCTCTAACCACTGACCCACACAGGCCAGGGTGTGATCACCATTTTTAATTGCTTCTGCCATTGTTAGTCCTACTCCTTTTTCAGCCCCCCAAGTGGCCACAGTTCAAGTCCTGCTGTCTCTCACTGAAAAGTGAGACTAAAGAGAACTTATTCATAAACAATGGGTTAAATTTTTGAATTGCCTAAAGGTTTTAGCTTATTTTAGAGCCAGCTTTTGCAGCATTTCACACAACTTTTCTTATCAGGAACAGAATGAGCACAATATGTTCTAACGGAGAATGCAGAGGTAGTAAATGTAACTAAATCTTCTACAGTTGCTGGTGCGTGGATACCCCCAGGAAGCGTGTTATCTGCCTCTGCGTATTAACCTAGAGGGGCCTCTGGCCCTTCTCCCAAAGGCACAGCCGGTGCTAGCTGCGCAGTTGAGCGTGTGTGCCCCTATTTCTGAGCTGAGGAAAACAACGAAACAATCGGCAGAAAGACCGCAACAGCAGCAACTGGAAAGAGCTGGGAACAGAAAGGCTTTCTCTCCCAGTGGCTGACCTGAGGGTCAGCATTATCCCGAAAGAGCGGAGGCTTGGCTGCATGACCTGAGCTCTCGGCAACTGGAGCCCAGTAGCCAGGGAGAGGGAAGCCGAGCAGACATCCTAGAACAGGGAGCTTCTGGGGAACAATAATAGGTGGGAGAGACACCACCCCCAACCGAAAAGAAAAGGAAAGCGAAGGCCTAAGGAAATTCAATTTCAGCATTAGAAAAAGACTTTCTGGAGCTACAATTAAACAAAACAAATGACTTCCAAGTCTTAAAAGAGAATGTGTAGGTTTTATTCACTGCTCCATGTCCTTATTCATTACACATTCACACAAATATTCAATGAATAGATAAAATTCAAAGGATAAAATAGAAGAGGCAATGGGAGCCGATGATCACAGAATTAGTGGCCTCAAAGTGGACTAAAGATACTAAAACAATTAAGGAAACAAAAATCAAAACCACAATGAGATACCACTTCATACCCATTAGGATGATGGCTATTATTAAAAAATAAAACAAGACAGAAGACACCAAGTATTGATGAGGATATGGATAAATTGGAATCCTTCTGCATTGATGGTGGGAACATAAAATGGCACAGCTACTGTGGAAAACAGCATGGGGGTTCCTTAAAAAACTAAACATAGAAATACCATATGATCCAGCAATTCCACTTCTGGGTATGCAACCAAAATAAATGAAGGCAGGGACTCAAACAGGTATATGTACACCAATGTTCAAAGCAGTGTTATTCACAGTAGTCCAATGGTGGAAACAACACAGCTGTCTGTGGACAGACAAATGGATAACTAGGTGTTATCTGATTGTATGAGGCCCACCCAGATTAGGGAGGGCAATCTGTGTGCATCCTATCAATACAGTGGAATATTGCTCTGTTTTAAAAAGGAGGGAAATATAACACATGCTACTACATGGATGAACCATGAGGATGTTACACTAATCAAAATAAGCAGACACAAAAGGACAAATACTGTATGATTCCACTTAACATGAGGTATCAAGAATAGTCAAATTCATAGAGACAGAAAGTAGAATAGGGCTGGAGGTGCAGGGGATTGTTCAATGGGCATAGAGTTTCAGTTTGGGAAGATTAAATCATTCTCCAGAAAAGATATCAAAGCAGAATTTATGAGGAACAAAATAAGACACATGAAGACAAGAGATTGGGGAAACCTAATATGTAAGTAACAGGAGTTCTGAAGGAGAAAAAGAACAAAAGGAAGGTGAATAATTAAAAATATAATAGAAGGATGGCTTTCCTTGTCTGAAGAAAGACAAGTCTGAAGATTGAAAGGGCCCAGGGGTCCAGGTAGGATTAATGAAAAATCAAAGGTCCTTGCTTCCTGGACTTGTAAGTCAATTTCTTTCCCCAGGTAGGGGAAGTTTCCTGTAATTATTTTTTCAAATTGGTTTTTGATTTCTTGGTCTCTTTCCTCTCCTTCTGGCACCCCAATAATACAAATGCTGGGCCTCTTCTTGAAGTTGTCCCAGAGGCTCCTTATGCTATCTGCATATTTCTGGATTCTTTTTTCTTTTTGCTCTTCTGGTTGGGTGTTTTTTGTTTCTTTGTGTTCCAAATTGCTGATTTGATTCTCAGCGTCCTCTACTCTACTGTTGATTCCCTGTAAATTATTCTTCATTTCAGTTCATGTAGCCTTCATTTCAAATTGGTCCTTTATTATATCCTCGATTTTCTCAATTATTTTCATCATACTCTTACTAATGTCCTTGAGCATCCTTATAACCATTATTCTGAACTCTGTATCTGTTAGCTTGCTTGGATCTATTTCATTTAGTTCCTCTTCTAGAGATTTCTCCTGTTCTTTCCTTTGTGACATGTTTCTTTGCCTCCGCATTTTGGCTGCTTCCTGGTGTTTGTTTCTGTGTATTAGGTAGAGCTGCTGTCTCCTGGAATTTGTAGAGTGGCTTTGTGTAGTAGGTGTCCTGTGGGGTGCAGTGGCTCAGCCTCCCCAGTCCCCTGAGCTGGGCCTTCTAGGTGCTCCCCTGTGTGGGCTGTGTGCACTGTCCTGTTGCCGTTGAGCCTTGGTTGCTGTTGGCGTCCCTGGGAGGATCTGACCCCCAGGACAATCGGCTGTGAGGACCCGCTGCAGCTACAGCCAGAGAGCTGCTGTGCTGGAGACACCCCCATGGAGCAGGATTTACTTCAGTGGGGCTTTGGTGTTCACCAAGTGCGCCCCTTGAGTGTCACTCGTGGCTGTGGCAGGGTTGTAATCCAGCGTGGTCGAGTCTGACCACCAGGTGCACTGTCCCTGGGGCCTCCGGGGAGGTGCACAGTCAGCCTGTGCCAGTGCCTTGCCCAGGGCCCCCCAGCATGAGCTACTCAGCAAACCGTAGTTGGCTGCTCCTTGTGCTGGGCCTGGAGGAGCCCAGGAGAGGCCCAGCTATGAGCCAATGCAGCTGCCGCTAGTGCCAGGCCTGGGGCCGCTTATCAAGCCGCATGGGGCAGCTGCTGCTTGTCTGAGAGATTGTAGGAAAGTCCTAAGCATGGGGCTCTAGGGGCCACTTGCACAGAAAAGCCCCTGGAAATGGCCCGGATGAGCTGCAGGTGGGGAGGGCGGGGCCTCCGGGAATCACGGGGCGGGGCCAAAGGTGAGTCAGGTGCTGGCGTCTCAAACATGGCGCCTGCCTGCGGGCTGTGCGGGGAGGACTCGCCACAGGAGCCATGGCCTCCGCCAGCCCTTCTGCCCGGGAGGAAGCCGCCCTCCGCCTCTCGCCCGGATTTCAGGCAGGTTAGTCCCTCCCCGTGTGTCCCAGGTCCTTTCAGGCCGCTGCCCGGCGCTGGGCTCAGAGGGAGCGTCCGAGTGAGTCCGCGCCGGGCCCTTGAGAGGAGCTGCTGGGGCTCCCGCGGCCTCCGCGACCCTCAGGGACAGTCCTCGCTGGTTTCACAGCCCGGAGTGTGGGGACGTCTCTTCCCGGCCTGGAGCCCTGGGCCGGGGCCTGCTGTGGGGCTGGGACCCCTGCTCCTCCGGGAAACCCCCGCCGCCGAGATTCCCTCCCGGGTTTCCCCTCGGCACCGGGTGTGGGCCCGGCCGCGTCTCCGGGATCCAGCCCCGCCCCGCCCGCGTCTCCCCCTCCTCCCGTCTCGGTGCTGCCTCAGCTCCCTGGTTGCGGGGCTTCTGTGCAGCCGGATCTCAGGAGGCTCTGAGGGACGGTGGTTCTGGGTTTTAGTTGTGATTTTGATGCAGTTGCGGGAGGCGGCGGGGGCAGCTGTTTCCGGCGCCGCCATCTTGTTTCTCCCTTAACATCTTGATACTCTGAGTTCCAGAGGTACAGAGAAAATCTTATAAGCATTGTTCCGACTGAAATAATACATTACTTACAAAGGCAAAAGAATCAGACAAGCATCAGACTTCTCATAAACATTAAAAATTAGAAGGAAGTGAAATAGCGTCCATAAACCACTAATGAAATGGAAGGAAGGGGGGGAAGGGAGGGAGGGAGGGAGGGAGGGCTGTAGTTGAAGAACCCAATAGCCAGCCAAGATTGCACTGAACTGTCAGGGTGAAATATACATAGCAATAGGTAATATATAAATAGCAAGTGCACTGGGCACTTCCTATGTTCCAGGTACTCTTGCATCAGCAGTTTAGATGATACTCATTTCAGTCTCAGAACAATCCTATGAGGTAAACACTTTTATAATGATCCCAATATTACAGATGAGGAAATGGAAAAGGAATGAAGTAAGTTGCCTGAGATCACACAAGCCCAGAAGTAGCAGAGCTAAAACTCAAATTCTGGTTTTCACGTGCTCGCAGCATTGTACCATTTCTAAAATTAGTTGTCTTCATGAGAGGTAGAGAAAGGGCAGAAAAAGGAAGATTTGCAGAGTTGAGGATTGTGAGAGAAGACCAGCAGATGGAAGAAAATGCATGTTGTAATGCACATAGTATATATCAAACATAAAATGTTATAAGGCATTTTATTGCAAATATATAAAAATTGCATGTACATATTGAGAAGTAGAAGGTAATAAGGCATATGAAGACATGGATTTGATCCTGACCAGTCAATGAGTCATTTAATTCTTGGATTTCTGTTATTTCAATATTTTGTCTATAATCAAGAGTTCAGAAAGAATCGAGTGCTGACTTGGGGGACAGGCTACCTGGGTTCCAATTCTCATTCTAGTTACTTAGTTGCTGAGTGATCTTGGGGGAGCTCTGGGATATAAATATCACCTTGGGGTTTGTTCCACTTTGAGGGAAAGGCGTTAGGTCCTCAGACTCCTGCTGCCACCCATCACTCATTAGCTGTGGCTGCCCGAGAGGCATGTCTGTTATAATGTCTCTTGTGGTCAAGCTGCTAGGGCTCCAGTAGCCTTATTGGTAGACATCAAAAAGAGGTCACAGGTATGAATAGTGAGAGGCAACGTGCACCAAAACTGGAGAAGTAGCCTTAGAACCAAGAAAGTGTATCCAAGGAAATATGAGCAGAATACTATAGCATCCATATGCTGTTTATTTTTCTCCCATAGCAAAAACGACAGAGGGAAACAGTTGGAAGAGTGGGATTAGGGGGGTGGTAATGCTAGCAAGAAACAAAGCGCTTTTAATGTGGTGGTTCCCCCATGCTTAGTATGTTGGCGTTTTGCTTTAGGGGTTGAGATGCTGCTCAACCTCCAGACATAATGTGCATGTTTCAAGCAGGAAAAAGTGAGAAAGAGTGACAGCCTTTTAAAAGGTCTTCCCTGCTAAGGCTTTTACATTTTTGTAATTTCTTTATATGGAAAGGAAAGCTCCCCGCTTCAGCTCATTAGCCAGAACTGGGAGAAAAGCTTACCCCAAAGCAATCACTGGCCAAAGGAATGAGAACCCATTTTGATTTAGACTAATCATGATCAGTCCCTGGTTCAGGGGTAGGAACCCACCCTCATTGAGATCAAGGGCTGCCACCAGCAACCTGAACATGTCACTGTTCTTTCAGCAGCACTGATGGCCAATGGGTTGGCTCTCAGCAGTACCTGCCACCACCCTGTACCTTAATTGAGGTCATGTGAGTCATGGGAATTATCCAATTCAGGGAAAGGGCAAAGAGTGGAAAGAATAGAAGATGGGAGCTTGAAGAAGCAGGCTATGGAGAGAATGGCAGAGGAAGAAGTACCCATAGAGGAGTCTGGAAGAGGAGCCACACGGAGGAGGAGAACCCGAGGAGTCTGATCTCACACGAGGCGAGAGACAAAAAGTGTCCCGCTCATGCTGCACTTATGCCACGTAACAGACCACCTAAACTTTGTGCCTCAGTCAGCACCCACGTATTATTACAATCTCTCATGGTCAGGGGGACTGACTGGGTTCAGCTGGGTGATTCTAGCTGAGGTTTCCCATGTTGTTACCAGGAAGCCCCCGGTGGGGCTGGGGGCTGCCTGTCGCTGTGTCCAATTCAGTGGAGGTAGGGTTGAATCATATAAGGTGTTTATTGAGAAGGCCAGCCAACCAAGAAGACAGAGAGCATATGAGCATCCAAACTCTGTCTTAGGGAGTGGCCTGAGGGATCAGGTTATATGGGGCAAACTGAGGCTGGGAATGGAATGCAGCTACGTGCAATCCTGGAAGTCATTCTTTTGATCCTGGTGTCTGGGGATGTCTTGATAAGGTGATATCTTAACCCATTGTTCACAGCTTCCCCACCTCCTTAATTGCTTCAGTCCTGGATCAAGGGGAGTGCAGGGTGCAAAGGCCTAGGAGAAAGAAGCCTAAGGAAAAATTAATTTAAATCCTTGTTTACATAACTATATGTGTTGTACAATTTTATAAGTAATATAATTATATTTCGGATTTATTCAGGTGCTCAATCTTTAAAATTATAAGTGCCCCTATCAGTGTGACTGCAGTCAGCCAGTGGCTGAGGCTGGAGTTGTCTCAAAGGCTTCTTCACTCCCACATCTGGTGCTGGGGCTGGGAAGATGCAAACAGTTGGAGCCTGGAAAAGCTGAGCAAGCATCTCTGTCTCTGTGGTCTTTCTACAGTCTCCTCCCCGTGACTGCTTCACAGTAGCCCAACCTCTGACACCTTCCTAAAGTGTGGGGTCCAAGGAGAGAACCGGGTAGAGGTAGTATCAAGTTTTATGACCTAGCCTCAGAAATCATGAAGCGTCACCTCCTGTTGCATTTTTACGAGAGGCAAGTGGCAAAGGCCCACCTCTATTCAGTGGCTCTTGATGGGAACCAAAACCAAGAATTTCCAGGTGTGTTTTAAAACCCCATCTCAGTCATTTTTGTTTTAAACTACTGCTTGCTTATCACAAGAGGACAAAGATACAATTGCTAGAAAGGTCCCAGGCCAAGGATACAAGTTTCTTCAATGTAGCTACAGGATATAAAAAAATCCAAGAGTAATCTACCCACAGGAGCCCAGGCACACCTCCCACTGGAGGGACGAGTGTCTCGCTAAGCTTTCCAGTCCCCAAGTCGCCCAGCTGATCACGTGCTCATGAAGTTCAGGTTTGCCATTCCCTCAAGGATTTTCATGCTCTCTTGCTTGCACCCCTGTCTCACCAAACCTTCTGGAGTCCGAGCCAAGCTGCCCAGCTCTCAGGTGCAAGCTACTGATAATAACCCCACACATTGCTTTGTTGTCAGTGCTTACAGCAAGCCTGAGTGATCAAAGGTTACTTCTCCAGTCCGGCTTCCACTAGCTTCCCCTGGTGTGCAGCCCTCCTAGCCCCTTCTTATCTAAAATCTCTACCCTGCCTGATTCCAAAGGTTCACGCTACTCCCATGATCAAGCAAAAGGCAAGTGGGATAATTAGTGAGCAAAGACGCCCAAGTGAAGAGCACAAAGCGAGCAGAGAATCACCTGCAGCTCTCAGCTTCCTGATAGTGAAGCCAAAAGGCAAATCTTGCCTTCTGTGTGTTTTTCATTCCTCTGCAAAGACACACTTTTTCCTAAAGTAAGCTCATTTATCATAGCATGGTCATGAATAAGTGGACACTTGGTTACTAAGTCCATGTAACACCTTTAACTACAGTTATGCAAGAGTCATTGGCTGTCCGAATGACAGATTCTTCTATTGATCCTTTATAAAGATTAAAGATATACCATGTCCATTAGGCTGTCTCTTCCAATATTAAGTGTCTTAAGTAAGTCTTTTTTGGTTCCTTCTCTGAAAAATTGACTGAGTGTCTTCAATATGTCAGAAACGGTGCCTGGTGCTAAAAAGGCAGTCAATTTATTCTGAGGTCCTTCTGCCAGGACAGTACTTCTCAAACTTGAGTGGGCAGCACCATCTCCTGGGGAGCTTGCTAAAACTCTAGGCCCCACCCCCAAGGTTTCTGATTCCCTCGGTCTGGGCAAGGCCCAGGAATAAGCATTTCTTTTTTAAAAAATATGTTTTTATTGATTTTAGAGAGAAAGGAAGGGAAAGGGATAGAGAGATAGAAATATTGATTGGTTGCACACCCCCTGCTGGGGATTGAGCCCACAACCCAAGCATATGCCCTAACTGGGAATCAAACCGGTAACCTCTTGGTTCATGGGTCAACGTTCAACCACCGAGCCACACTGGCTGGGCTGGAATTTGCATTTCTAACACATTCCCAGGGCCCACATTTGAGAACCACTACTCTAAGAGTCACTGTACAGATAGGTATTCTAAAATGGTTTTATGTTTGTTTCATGCTTTGGATGTGAGATTTGAGAGGGAAGGAGTGGTAGAATACACATGCATCTGAGAAAGATTAAGAATCAGGCTTTATTTCCAGCTATAAGGAATAGCAATTCACTTCATGAAAAGCATAGGAAATAGTAGGGCACTTTATAAGAGCTGCAGGAATTTTTCTCAACCAAGAACTTGGGATCTTTTTAAAAAATAAGTAAGGCCCTAAAGTTACTGCCAAATAGAATGGAAGACATGCTATTTGGGCAGAAAAGCATTTGAAACATCTGTTTCCTTCTCATAGCTTGGTCCATACAAGAACCCCAGTGTTACCTGTAAGAATATTATAGCTTTTTGGAGAGTATCATCTTGATGAATTTGTGAGACTGAATTAAGTGCAAAATGCTGTCTGAAGCATGTGAAATTGTCATCCTAGGGTCAAAGACAAGCTCATAGAAGCTTCCAGAGAGGGAACGCAGAGAAAAAGCAACCTCATACAAAAGAATAGGAATTGAAATAATTTGAATATCTAACAGAGTAATGAAAGCTAGAAGTGTATAGAATAAAGCCTTTAAAATGTTGAGACAAAACGATTTCCAATTAGGAATTCTGCAACCAGCCAAGTCGAAGTTAAGTGTAAATGTATAGTAAAGACATTTATAGACTTCAGAACTGCAAAATTGTTCTTCCTATACCCCATTTCTCAGGAAGTGCCTGGAAGAGGGACTCCCCCCAAATGAGGGAGTGAGTCCAAAAGAAAGAGAAACAGATGTGGTTCCAGGAAAATGTTGAACTGGTGGTAAAGGTGAGGCTGGGAACAGGAAGACTGTGCTTAAGACAAAGCAAATATATTTTAAAATAATATTCTTCATATATTTTAAGTAACAGAGAAAATCCTCTGGAGCCAGGGTCTCAAACTTTAATGTGAATCACCTAGAGGGCTAGTTGAATCAGTGCAGGCTTACTGGGCAGAAATTGTTCAGTATCACATTGTTGTGAGATATAGAGGTTAATTCTGAAAAAAGGGAAGTGCTGAAAGGTGTATTGAAGGAGGAAAAACTGGGGCCACAGGTGGTGGGGACTTGGGGGAGGGGTGTCCGGTGCAGGTTGCTATTGTAACTAACCATTGTAGGCAATTGCAGAAAAAGATTTTGCCCTAGCCCTGGCCAGTGTGGCTCAGTGGTAGAGCATTGGCCTATGCACTGAAGGGTCTTGGGTTGGATTTCTGGTCAAGGACACCTACCTGGGTTGCGGGTTCACTCCCTGTCCCTGGTCAGGGCTCGTATGGGAGGCAACCAATCAATGTGTCTCTCTCACATCTCTCTCCCTCTCCCTCCCTCCCTCTCCCTCTCCCTCTCCCTCTCCCCCTCCCCCTCCCTCCCTCTCCCTTCCCCCTCCCTCCCTTTCTTCTACTCTCTGAAAAGCAACGGAGGGAATATCCTCTGGTGAGGTTTAACCTAAATAAATTAATTAATTAAAGATTTGGCCCTTTAAAGCAGGCATCAGCAATTATGACCAGACAGCCAGCTGCTTATTATTGTAAATAAGGTGGGATTTTTTTGTTAATCCTACCCAGGGATATTTTTTCCATTGATTTTTAGAGAGACTGGAAGGGATAGAGGGAGGGAGAGAGAGAGAAACATCGATGTGAGAGAGACACACATCAATTGGCTGCCTCCCGCACACAGCCCAACTGGAGCCTGGGATTGAACCTGCAACCCAGGTACACGCCCTTGACAAGGAATCCAGCCCACGACCCTTTGGTGCGCAGGCTCATGCTCTAACCACTGAGCAACACTGGCCAGGGCTGTAAATAAGGTTTTATTGGCACGTTCTCTGGCTACTTTCCCACTACAAGGACAGAGTTAAGCAGTTGGGGCAGAGTCCCTGTGGCTCGCGAAGCCTAAAATATGTACTAGCTGGTCCTCTGCAGGAAAAGTTGGCCAAGCCCTGTTTTAAACCATCAGTGTTTAGCTGATAAAAATAAAAACTGAATGAAAAAAAAGTAAAACCCCAAAATGACTGACTATAGAATCATAAAATGTGAGAGCTAGGAGAGATCACCTGCAGTTGCATTGATTTACCGGTGAGGAGATAGGTTCAGGGAGGTGAACTAGCTTGTCCAAGGGCCAGAGATCACGGGAAATCTGGAGTATTCTCCAGGCCACTGATTCCCCTCTCAGAGCCATGCTGCTATCTCCCTCTAATCTAGTGCTGTGTTTCAATGTTTTCCATTAGGTGAGTCATAAAAAGTTAGTAAGGTAAGGTATTCATGAACTAAAATCAGCATGGGACTAGGCTTCACCAGGAGTTCTAATTCAGTATTCTACGGTGAAAGCTGTGGACCATACAGCTCCCATAGAGCTGAAATTCCCAAATAACTTTCAGGAACTTTGATTTGAGTCCACAGTGTTGCCTTGGGTATGACTTTCAATTGCTTTGCATAGTGAAACATTACTCTAGCTTGTGAGTTATTTCATCAACCCAAGCATATTCGCCAATTGGGGACCTATAATCTTCCCAAAGTAAGATTTAAGGTGCCTAAGATTGAGAGTTCATATATGAATCAGGCACATGCTTTGTTATAAGCTAAACTGCTGTAACAGGTAGATCCAACAATGCAATGGCTCCCACTCAAATTTCTGATTCACATAACACTTTGAAGGCATAGGGGTTGGGGGGACACAGTATACAAGGTGAGTGAGGAGAGGAAGGAGGGGCTTTGCTCCACAGTCATTCAGGGACCCCGACTGATGGCAGCTCTGCCATCTTTCAACATTTGACTTCCAGTTGCACTCTATCACCATCATTCCAGCCAGCAGGAAGCAAGGAAGACCATGGAGGAGTATGTGAGGTTTCATGTCACTTCCACTCAAGTTCCACTGCTAGGACTCAGCCGCATGCCCACAAAGGCAACTGAGAAATTTACAGGTACCTGAAAAATCAGGAAACATATGATGAACTTATTTTAAAACAATATTTTATATGCATTTTCAAATAACATGCTCAAACTCTTTTCTAACATCCAAACACCTTTTTATGTGTGTGGCCATGGGCCCGGGAAAGGATAGGTGGATTTTGGTGGTCTTCACCATTCCTGTCGCCAAACAGGAGGTTTACAGCCAAAACTGCTTATCAAGCCACATCCCATTGTCATCACTTAACATCTTTTCTCCATTGGAAAGTGGGATGAGTCAGACAGGTGTCCTCCAGGCATCTTTTGTCCCACCAACTATCCAAAACATTGCTATAGAAGAACAGTTTCGGTCTATAATTCAGTGACTGAAAATTAGGTGGTGGGGATTTTAGTTGAGACCAAAAAAAGAAAGTCTCCCCAGGGACTTAGGTTTCAGGAGAGGGCCTATCTGACCTGAGGCTGAACAAAGCTCAAGCAGAAAAAGCCATATTCACCTGTGAGAACTAACAAGTAATAATTTGTAACAAGTAATATCTTATATAGCTGTTTCAACCTGGAGACAACCCATAATCCCAGCTAAAGCGCCCAAGCCAGCACCCCTCATGGACTAGGGTCCCACAGGCCTGTGGTTTTGTCCGTGGATCAGGTCAACATGGGTCCTAAATCCTATAGCAGCATACCCACGTTTCCTTCCTTATTCCACCACATGCATTGTGGCCTGAAAGAAACTACGGACTGGGAAAAGGTAAAATCTCACTGTTCAGGTCTTGTATAAATGCGTCTGGGATTGGCATAATCCATATGGTCTGCCATTTAGTTTGCCCTCCCAGCCCTTCCTGATCACCCAGAGAGATGGAGCTCACAGTGGGAGCAGCAGAATAGGAATGCACACACCAAGGTGGGAGCTGGCAGTGCCTGATGGGAACAGAGCCACCCAAACAAATGGGGGAAGGCATAGGAATTGAAGGGCATGGTGTACAGGATTAGTGAAGAGAGGAAAAAGGGGCTCTGTCCAGGGGCATCAAAGATAAACTGCACTTCCCTTAACATACTACCTAAGCCTGTCCAATCCTCGCCTACAGGCCATTTATTTTTGTCGTCAGAATACATAGATTTAGTATGAGCGTTGGATTTGTATTCATTTTGATTTACAAATTCCTACCATCTAGTGGCAAAATTAAAATGTGTCTTCTCTTTTAACATGCCAATATTTGCTCAGGACTCAATGATCTGATCCTTAAAATGTGATTTTTTAAATAAATGCCTTATGCAGAGCAGATGTTTGAAAACACTTGATGCAAAAATGAAATATAATTTAACCAAAAGTTTCAAGATCTAGTATATGACACACACACGAGGAAATGAAAGAAAACAGACACCAGACAAAATTGATGGCTGAGCTCTATTGTCAGTGTGTTAAAATCTAGTCAGTCTCTCTCGTAAGAGAGGACAGCGAGTATCATGAATTATCTATGTACCATCATCACTGTGCCCATCTGACCAGCAGCAGGTTTGCCTGGAGCAAGGGGTGGAATGGACTACAGCAGTAGTTTTCACATCCATCTGTGCATTAGCATCACCTGGGGAGTTTTTTAAAAATGCTAAAGCCTAGTGACATCCCAGACCAATGAACTACTCACCCCATCAGAATTTTGGAATCTCCCCCAGGGTTCTACTGTGCAGGCACACATGGGGACCACTAGCCTGTGGGTATTTAGCACTTAATTCCTGGTGCCTTAGGCAAGGTACTTCACAATTTACAAGACCACTTTGGCATAGATTATCTCATCTCATTCATGTGTAATCAGCCCGATCATCTCCTTGGCTGCTCTTAAG
Organism: Miniopterus natalensis; assembly: GCF_054644295.1. Taxonomy (NCBI): domain Eukaryota; kingdom Metazoa; phylum Chordata; class Mammalia; order Chiroptera; family Miniopteridae; genus Miniopterus; species Miniopterus natalensis. The sequence goes on along the minus strand of NC_142103.1, from coordinate 101,653,713 downwards.
CTTCTGCAGAGGAAGGTGTAGGAGTGGCAAGCCAGATGGTGGGGACCTTGGGGCATGTGTGGAAGCTAAGTGTACAGAGCAAGCCCACTCCTTTTCCCTACACTGTGTGGTTATCCAGAGTGGCTGGGGGGTGGGGGTGGAGAGCTGGTGGAGAGTGTGGGAGCCTACGGTCTCCTCCCCAACTCCATGCCCCACTCAATGATTATCTCTACTTTCTAGACAAGGCAACAGAGAGTCCTGTTTCCTTAAAATCAGCACAAATGGTCCATTGCAGAACCAGCAGTGCGACAGGCTGAGAGAATGGGGGTGTGAGTGTGATCTTGGATGTAGAGGAAAGAGCACAGGGCTCATGTGTGTTTTACACTCACAGAGCAGGTATGAGCATTTCAGTGTCCTTCATTTTAAGCAAATTAAATGTGGGAAAATATGATTGTTTTCTAACTATACAAGATGATTATTTACTTTGTGAAAGCCTTCTCTCTTTTTTAAAAATTTTTTAAAATTGATTTTAAAGAGAGGAAGGGAGAGGGAGAGAGAAATGGAAACATCAATGATGAGAGAGAGTCATTGATTGGCTGCCTCCTGCACACCCCCGACTGGGGATCGAGCCCGCAACCCGGCCATGTGCCCTGACTGGGAATCAAACCGAGATCTCCTTGATCATAGGGCAATGCTCAGCCACTGAACCATGCTGGCTGGGTGAAAGGCTTCCTCTCTTTATGAAAAAAATCACCCCAGGAGTTCTTAAGATAACTGACTCCTTTTCTATATTTTATTTATTTACTTATTTAAAATATTTTTTTGTTTTTAAATTATAGTTTATCTACAATATTATATTAGTTTCAGGTATACAATCCCATGATTAGACATTCATATAACTTAAGAAGTGATCACCCCAATAATCTAGTACCAATCTGACACCATATATACTTATTATAATATTATTGACTATATTCCATATGTTGCACTTTACATCCCATGACTATTTTGCAACAACAAATTTGTATTTCTTAATCCCTTTACCTTTTTCACCTAGCCCCCTTCAGTGCCTCCTCCCATCTGGCAAACCCCACTGTGTTCTCTGTCTCTAAGTGTTTCGGTTCTGCTTGTTCATTTATTTTGTTTTTTAGATTCCACATATAAGTAAAATCATCTAGCATTTGTCTTTCTGTCTGATATATTTCACTCAGCACAATACCCTCTAGGTCTATCCTTTTTTATGTTCATTCTTTTTTGTGGCTGAGTAATATTCCATTGTATATATGCACCACTTCTTTATTCATCTATCGATGGTCACTTTGGTTGCTTCATATCTTGACTATTGAAAATAATGCTGCAATAAACATATGGATGTATATAGCTTTTCAATTTAGTGTTTTGCGTTTCCAGAAGTGGAATTGCTGGGTTCTTATTTGTCTCTTTTTATAGCCTTTGTTTTAGGTCTATTTTGTCTGGTATAAGTATTGCTACCCCAGATTTTTTTTTCCAGTGCCATTTTCATGAAATATCTTTTTCCATCCCTTTACTTTCAGTCTCTGTGTGTCTTTTGTTCTGAAGTGATTCTCTTATAGACAGCATATGGAAGGGTCTTGTTTTCTTATCCATTCTTAGCCACTGTATGTCTTTTGATTACAGCATTTAATCCGTTTGTATTTAAAGTAACTGTTGATAGATATGTATTTATTGTTGATAGATACGCCATTTTATTATTCATATTTATAATCTCTTCTCCTCCCCCTTCCCCTCCTCCTCCTCCTCCTCCTCCTCCTCCTTCTTCTTCTTCTTCTTCTACAAGAAGACCCTTTAACATTTCTTGTCATACTGATTTGGTGGTGATGAACTTCATTAGCTTTTTCTTGTATGGGAAGCTCTTCCTTCAATTCTAAATGAAGGCCTTACTGGGTGGAGTAATCTTGGTTGTAGGTCCTTGCTTTTCATCACTTTGAATATTTTATACCAATTCCTTCTGGCCTGCAAAGTTTCTGTTGAGAAATCAGCTGACAGTCTTATGGGAGCTCCCTTGAAGGTAACTAACTGCTTCTCTCTTGCTGCTTTTAAGATTCTCTCTTTGTCTTTAACCTTTGGCATTTTAATTATGATGTATCTTGGTGTGGGCCTCTTTGGGTTCCTATTCTTTGAGATTCTCTGTGCTCTTGGACTTCTGTTCAGTTTCTTGCTCCCTCTCTTTTTCTTCCTGCTTCCCTATGATATGAATGTTGGTACACTTGAATTTATGCCAGGGATCCTTATACTATCCTCCTTTTTTTAGATTCCTTTTTCTTTTTGTTGTTCTGATTGGGAGTGTTCTGCTTCCTTATCATCCAAAATACTGATTTGATTCTCTGCTTCATCTATTCTACTGTTGATCCCCTCTAATGTATTCTTCATTTTAGTTAGTGTGTTCTTCATTTCTGACTGGTTCTTTTTATGTTTCTACCTCCATTTTTGTTTCCTACGTCTTTGTTGAAGTTCTCACTAAGTTTCTCTACTCTTGCCCTAAGTTCATTGAACTCTGCATCTGGTAGGTTGCTTGTCTCCATTTTGTTTAGTTCTTCTTCTGGAGTTTTGTTCTGTTCTTTCATTTGGAACATGCTTGTTTGTCTCAATGTCTCTCAGTCTTGGTAGAGTAGCCTTATGTAGTAGGTGCTCTGTAGGGACCAGTGAGACAGCCTCTCCATTCATCCAAGTTGGGCACTCCAGGTTTCCCCTCCCCCCCCAATGTCAACTGTGCGCACCCTCCTGTTATAGCTGAGTCTTGATTGCTGTTGGTACATCAGTGGGAGGGATTGACTGTCAAGCTGATTGGCTGTGAGGACTGGCCTTGACCACTGTGAAGGATCTGCTGTACAGGGGCTGACCCCACTGAGAAGAACTCACTTCAGTGGGACTCAGGTCCCCACCAAGTCCACCCCTTGAGTGCGTCACTTGTGGAGGTGGTTGGGTGGTGCTTTGGCATAGTCTGAATCTGTCTACTGGATGCACCAGCTCTGGTGTTTCCCAGGAAGTGCAGGCCAAGATCAGCTACCACCTGTGCCCTGCCCAGGAGCATCCAGCATGAGCTACACATGATCTGCAGATGGCTGCTACTTGTGCTGGACTTGGAGGTGCCTGGGAGAGGCCAAGTTGTGAATCAAGGCTGGCTGCTGCTAGTGCTAGGCCCGGGGCCATTTAGCAAAAGGTACAGGGCACGCTGACGCCAGATGCTGCTTGTCTGAGAGATTTTAGGAAAGTAAGCAGCATCAGTCAAGACAGGCTGTTTGTATAAAAAGCCAGTGGAAACAGCTTAGGTGGGCCCATAAGTTTGGGAGGTGTCTCGGGGAATCACTAGGGTGCGGTAAACAGTGAGAGCCAGGTTGATGAAGACTTAGATATGGTTCCTGCTTACTGGCTTTGTGGGGGAAGTGCTTAGCCAAGGAACAATGACCTCTGCCAGCACTTCTGTCTGGGAGAAAGCTGCCCCTCCTGCTCTCACCCTGGTGCCAAACAATTCAGTTCCTCCCTTTGTGTCCCTGGTGCCTTCTCAGCTCCTGCCCCAGTGCTGGAGCTTAGAGCAAGTGAGTCTGAGTAACTCTGTGTATGGGCCCTTTAAGAGGAAGCCTGAGGCTCCAGTAACTTCAGTCTTACTCAGCCTCAATCCCTGCGGGCTTTCACAGCCAGAAGTTGTGAGGACTTCTCTTCCCAGCCCTGGAATCCTGGGCTGGGAGTTCTGATTTGGGGCTGGGACCTCTCACTCTTCAGGGGGACCTCCACATCTGAGGTATCCCTCCTGATTTTTATCCACCAAATGTGAGTGTGGGACCAACACATTCCTCATCTCCCCCCTCCTACCAATTTTAATGTAACTTCTTCTTTATATCCTTGTTATAGGACTTCTGTGCAAGTAGAATTCAGGCAGTTCTGAATGATGGTTGTTTTGTAGTTTAGTTGTAATTTTGATGTGGTTGTGGGAAGATGCGAGTATTGCGTTTACCTATGCCACCAACTTGACTGGAAGCTTCTTGACTCCCTTTTTTATATTTTAAATTATGCAGTTAAAAAACCCAATTCTATATTCACCTACTTTGCAATCCTTTTTTTTTTTTTTTTTAGTTCAAGCTAAGCAAAGTGAAATATTTGTCCAAGTCATTTTTATACTTGTCCATCCAGCATACAGTAAAACAGAAAGGGAAACCTTGTAAAACCCAAAGAAATTCCTCTCTCTCAGGGCTGCCATGTATGGAAGCACAGATTATACACTGCACAACTGCAAGAGGTCAGGCCATGTGGACAGTGATATGAATCACAGCTCCTTGTTTGTGCAGCAGGGTGGGGCTGCTCTGATGCTAGGTGTTGCAGAAGAAATAGAGATCCCTGAGATGTGTTTGTGACATGAGAGGTGGTGACCCACTAGCTCAGTCTCGAAAGACCCCACTGCCAAACCTAATGGTTGTCACTTCAAAGTCAGTGCTTTCTCCTGGGAAAGCTACGTTCTGGTCCTTGGTTATTTCTCGGGCATCTGAAGAACATTTCTTTTTTTTTTTAATACATTCTCTGAGAACATCTTTTTTAAAAACATGTTTAGATTGATTTTTTTTTTTTTTTTTAGAGAGAGAGGAAGGGAGATGGAGAGAGAGAGAAATATCAATGATAGAGAAACATTGATCAGATGTCTCCTGTACACCCCCCACTGGAGACTGAGCCCACAACCCAGGCATGTGCCCTGACCAGGAATCGAACCAGTGACCTCTTGGTACATGAGATGATTCTCAACAAACTGAACCACAATGGCCAGTCTCTGAGAATTTTTTTTAAAAAGATTTGTTCCAGCTCATTCATGTTTAAGAGAACTTTATGCCTTATTCTAAACATGAAGAATTCAGAAAATAGAAATATCTTGTTTACTCCTCTGAACATATATCATGACTCTTTATGGACCTCCAGTGTCATTTTACCTTTATTCTCTTGAGCAAATGCTGATTCCCCTTGTATTCAAATGCAAGTTTGACCTCTTCTCAAATATATTATCAGTCTTGTGTTTCAAATGGCCTTTGAAGTATGTTTACTAGTGAGTGTAAGCCTCCCTCAGCTGGGCATCACAAAGCAGGTGCTTGGAGGAAAGATGGGGATTTTTCTTAATGGCATAGATAACCTGGCTGCAGGTATAACAGAGAACTCCTAAAATTGATATATTAAGAGCAGAGGTGCTGACCTCCTCCAGCTTCCAGACAATGGCCCTTTCATTTCTTCCTGCAACCAGGTCTTCAGTAAATGTCAAAATCCATCTTTCAGAATCCTGAGTCTGGGGCTCTCCCCTTACCCACCTAGTGTTCCCCTAGGAATCTTATAAACTACTTTGCCTTCTTTGCATCTCTTGGCTGCCTGGAAGCTCAGAGCTATTTGGAATTTCAAATGTTCTCTGTTAATTTGGCTTAGTAATACAATTCTTCCAGATCCATTAGGTCTTTTGAATCTTGTGTTTGGATGTTGGGTTTTATTATTTCTGTGCTTTTTCTCTTCAAACTGTCCCAAATCCCTCTAGGAAGGAGACTAGAGTAAACAAACATGTGAATTGGACATATGCATTTCTAGCTCTGAGTCTGAGAGCTGGTCAGGAAGCAGCTGCTTGGAAAGCCAGAGGCCAGGTGACCCCTGAGCCCTGCTTCCTGCTCATGGAAATGGCTGTGGTGGCTGGGGACAAAAATCTGTGTTTGCTCTCCTTTTTCTTAACACCTAGGAATCACGGGACATAAAGCTGTAGCAGTAAGCAGGGACAGTGTGTACAGCAGTTCAGGTGACTGGCTCCGGAGATCAGATGCCTCTGAGTTCAAACCCCAGTTCTGCCACTTGCTGTTGTCCATTGTGGTACTTATTCTCTCCGCTCTTCGGTTTATTCCTTTGTAAAATGGGGATAGTAATTCATGCTTCTTCAGCTTTTGTAAGGAGTAATTGAAGTCATGAATGCAAATGCTTAGCACAGTGCTTGGAGAATACATCATATGGGCTTAGTATGTATTATAGCCAAATACAAAAAGTATAGTTTTAAAATTTTGTTTCCCATAGAAAGTGAGATAACAGTATATGACTGGCTAGTTCATTAGTCATCATTCTAAATAACAGGCAGAAGTCAAATTATTCTCCTTTTTAAAATGGTGGGGGAGCTATGGAAAGAAAAACTTCTAGGAAAAATCTTATTTCTCTCTTCAGAAGTTTCCCTAGGATTTTTTCCAAATTTTTATATCTTTATAAAGTAACTGTTTTCAAACATTAGTTTATTAAGATAGCTAAAGGTTTGATTTACACACAGTAATCTTTAATTCAAGACAACAAAATGCTGTTCCTTTGGAGTTTTTTCCAAATTTAAAAATTAACAATATATGATCTCAGCACACATGTCAATAAAATAACCAAGACCTTCATCAGTAAAATGGAAATAGCAGTAGTAGAATTTAAATGGAAAACAGTAATAAGTCAGGAAGCATTAGTTACTATTATTCAGGGCATGTCTGAATATTATTCTCATCAACTTCCTGCTGGCCTCCCTGCCTCTGGTCTTGCCTTTCTCCACATCACAGCCAGAGAATTTCTTCTCTAAGATGCAAATCTGATCATGTCCTAAATTCTCTGTATCCAAACTCTACAGCCATGTGTGACCCTTTGCATGGATGTCAGTAAATGAGTCTTAATTGTCCTTCACTGTTAGAAAAGCAAGTTGCTCTGTTTCAGAAATGAAAATACTGAGTTCTAGTTCCTTTCTTTCTACTTGATTCACCATGAGACCTATATAATATCCATATTTTATTTTTTTCAAATTGTATATAAAATGCACAATAAAAAAACTGAAGTATTACCAAAACAATGATGATGCAATAACAGCCTTTCTCTGGAAAAGAATTAAAATAGAAACCTATTTCTAAAATAAGTACTAATGGGGGAGTTAAGCTAAACCTGCAAATCTCATGCTACATATGCATACAATTCAAATCAAAAGGAAAATTGCCGACCAGTAGTATCTGAAACAAAAATCTAAATTTAAATCTAAAAGTTCACTGTTACCTGTTGTATTAGGGATGCATCATTCATTGTAAAACCGGCTCTTTATTTATATTTCTAAAAGTACAAGGCAGGGTGCAGATTCTTTGTCATGAGAAGCACATGACCTCTGATCATTGGGGTCCCAATTCTCCCACCTCACCCCGACTACAGGGCTCTGTGAGGTGAGTGCAGACTCACCCACTTAACAATAGACTCCATACTAAGGCAACATTTACACAAACCTATTCGATGTAGTCTTTACTGTTTTTTTCTTCAACAGTGAAAGCACACTTCCTCTCCAGGAGGGTAATTAAATTTTTCTAGGTGCATGCACATCCTGAGCAGCAGGCCCAGGATAATTGGAGGCAGGTAGCTATTTGCCCTCCAATTTAAATGGGTTCTGAGGCTCCAAGGTAGACAAGTAAAAATCAGCCACCTGCAAGAGCTGAGGCAGCAATAGAAATGTGTGACTAGGGCATGTCGTAAGGACAATCAGAAGCACAATTGTGATGAAAAATTACACCTGAGCCCTGGCTGATGTGACTCACTGGTTAGAGCATCGGTCCGTGGACTAAAGGGCCATGGGCTTGATTCCCAGTCAAGGGCAAGTACCTGGGTTGCAGGTTCGATCCCCAGCCCCGGTCGGGGTGCGTTGCAGGAGGCAGCCAATTGATATGTCTCTCTCACATCGATGTCTCCCTCTCTTGCTGTGTCTCCCCACTCCCTCCCTTCCTTCCACTCTCTCTTTAAAAAAAAAAAAAAAAAAAAAAAAAAAATCAATGGAAAAAATATCCTTGAGTGAGAACTAACAACAACAACAAAAGGCAGTTAATATTTGGCCTCCCTGAGAATAAAATAGAGGCTGCAGGGGCCTGTGGCAGAGGGGAGATCATCGTCCCCCGAAAAGGGGGCAGCCTCAACATGGAGACAAACAGTGGTGTCTTGATGCAGTACTACCAGATATCTTCCAAGTTTTCAAGAGAAGTCAAAGATCTGGCTTTTATATGAAATATTCTATATATTTTTTTCAATGAAATCTTCAATGAATATTTTAAAAGTTATCAAGTCATTCAAGTGAAAGGCAACAACCCAACAACCTCACTAGGATAACACAGGGAAACAGGACTGCAAAATCCTGGTTTCCTCATTTTGGCTGAGAGCATGAAGTTTTCTTCAGGGCTACATTTTCTTTGAAATATAAATTGAGACAAATGCTATTCTTCTCTTCTGTCTAGAAGAGATGTGGGGGAAAAAAAAACAAAAAACCCACACTAACTGCAGTGTGGTATCCTGGCTTGGATCCTGGAACAGAAACAAACAACCCCCCCAAAACTATGGTGGTAAAGTAGTAAAATCAGATCAAGCCTGGAGCTTAGTTTGTAGCATTGGACCAATGTTAATTTCTTAGTTTTGACAAATGGATGGCGGTTCTGTAAGATCTGAATGTGAGGGGTATATAGGAACTTTCTGTAGGAGCTCGACAACTTTTCTATAGATGTGAAATTATTCCACAGTACAAAGTTCACTTAAAAATAAATGCCCAGCCCTGGCCAGTGTGGTTCAGTGGCTGCGCATCGTCCCAAGTACTAAAGGGTTGCTGGTTCAATTCCAGGTCAGGGCGCATGCCCAGGTTGGGGGTTTGGTCCCCAGTGGAGGTACAGGAGGCAACCAATCAATGTTTCTCTCTCACATTGATGTTTCTCTCTCTCCCTCTCCCTTCCTCTCTCTAAAATCACTGAAAACATATTTAAAACAATAAAAAATGATTTAGAAATTATCAGAATATTCAATGAAAAATATGCTACCACTTAAATTACTTGGTAAGCAGTTTTGGATTGATGCATTTTAGTTTATTTAGAGCATAAAAGAGAGCACATTCATAATTTTACATATATATCAATTTTTATGTTCCCATTGCAATTGTAAATATATTTATTTCACTGGTGGTCTATCATCAAAAGTCTAGAATCCTACTGGTTGCCAAAGGAGAGCTCACCACATCCAGTATTGAAGTGTGAGCAATTATCTTCTGTGTTTCAACATCAAAAAATAAAAAAGGCATAAACAGAACAGAGAAGAGAGTTTAAATCCTTGCCTACCACTAACTTGGATGACTTACGAACTATCTCCGAGCCTCAGTTTTCTTATCTGTGCTATTGGAGCCAGAGCCACCACCGTTGCTTTGAAAACTAAATATGACTCTGAGACAGATTGTGGCACACAGGAGGGACTCATATTCCCTTCCACACTTCCCACTAATGAATGAATGAATTAACGAGCAATTTTTTTATATAAAACTATGATTTGTGCTTAATGCTTTGTATTTCACACAACAAGGATGTTTATTAAACGTATCTTATTGACTTGATTTAAAACACTGGGAATGTAAGGGCCTAAACACTCCAGAGGAGTGTGTTTGCGCTAAAATTTCTGGTTGTGGCTTGTTACAGCTCTTCTCTTACCTATGATAGTATAACCTTGAATGAGTGCCAGTGGAGTTAATAATTTATAAAGTGTGGCTTTCCCCCCAAACACCCTTGAGCTGAGGCTTTTCCAAGTCTGAATAAGGTCACATTCTTATTATAAAGATCAAGAAAATCACAGCATGCTTTGTGAACTGGTATGTAAGTTGACATTCAAGGAAATGAACTTTTTTTGTTAAAATGCTGTGCTTATAAATCAGATTCTTATATATGATAAATCTTCTGAAAGTACATGCTGAACTCTTTTTACCTCCTTTACAGTTCTATACTGGAGAAAAAGTTTTCAAAATTTATTCATTTTATCTTTTTTAATAACATTTTTAAAATAAACAGTTTTTAAGAAACCACTAAGAAAACATCGATTTCATCATTTCCCTACACCTTTGATAAATTAGTTAGGTGGCATAAACAGTTTGTATCTTTTTAACTGGCACCTCTGATCCTGAGGAACAAAAGTTCTTTAACACAGGAGAATAAATAGAAATTATGTTACCATCCCAGCCCTAACGACCTGAATAGTGATGGGAAAAGAGACCAGTGGCTTAAAGAACTAAGTCAAGGATAAAATGACCACAACTAAGAGCACACAGTCCACTAAGTTGGGTGATATTCTCAGGTTCATTACCAGTTCCCCCAATGAAAAGTGTGTCAATATTCTGGAGAAAGAGAAGAAAATGATGGAACAACTCAGAATCCAGAGGGACAAAGCTGGAAAGATTAAGGGAGTATGTGTTCACCTCTGTGTGTGTGTGTGTCCCTCATACAATGATCAGTACAACAGACTTTGTTAGTTATTCCTCATGGCTCTAAGAAGTTTCTAGGGGTCACTTGATACTAACTCCTATTGTCACCACAATATCAGAGTGGCTGTGTCTGCACAGCATAAAGAGAAATGGATCCTTAGAAAGATAAAGGTACTTTTGGCTGCTGTCTACATTGATCATCTCAATTGCAAAATAATTGCATTTTCATTTAACCATGTGTTGTGCCCTTTCTGAATGCAAATTTAAAGAGTATTGGTTGGAGAACATTTCTCATTTTTAAGTTCTTCCCTCCATGTCTTCTTTATTTCAAAAAAAGGGGGGGGGGAGAAAAAATTGTAAGAATTGGCCAAGCAATGTGCTAGATGAGGGATTGGCAAACTATTGATGGCTTACAGGCCAAATCTTAACCACCTCCCCGTTTCTGGAAAAAGAAAATACACACACACACACACACACACACACAAGAATATTATTCAGCCATGAGAAGAAAATCCTGCTGTTTGCAACAACTTGGATGAACTTTGAGGGCATTATGCTAAGTGAAATAAGTCAGAGAAAGACAAATACTGTATGATCACACATACATGGAATCTAAAAAAGCTGAACTCTTACAGAGAGTAGAACAGTGGTTGCCAGGGACTGGGGGTAGGGAGTGGTAAATGGGGAGATATTGGTCAAAGGGTACAAAGTTCTAGTTATAAGATTAACAAGCTCTGGGGATCTAACATACAGCATGGTGATTATAGCTAACAATACTGTCTTGTATATTGAAAGTTGTCAAGAGAGTAGATCTTAATTATTTTCATTACAAAAAAAGACATGGTAATACTGTGAAGTGATGGAGTGTTAGCTAACGCTATGGTAGTATTCATTTTGCACTATGTGTGTATCAATTCAACACTTTGTCCGTCTTAAACTGACAATGTTATATGTCAATTATATCTCAATAAAGCTGAAAAAAGAAAGACTTCTCAATGGAGTAAATATTTAGGCTTTAAAGCCACATGCTCTCTGCCATAACTCCTCAACCCTGTGACACAGAGCAGCCATAGAGAGTGTATAAATGAATGGGCATGTGAATGTGTAAAACTGTATTTCCAAAGCAGGCTGTGAACAGAATTTGGCCTTAGCTTAGTGAGCCAGGCCCTGAGCCAGGAGAGAGGTCTGAACTGGAGATATAAACATGTAAACTATCAGGATTCAGTCACGGGCCTGGATGACAGCGAGGAGAGTTTGTAAAAAGAACAAAGATCCCGGCAGGTGTAGCTCAGCGGTTGAGCATCGACCTAGGATCCAGAAGATCGCTGTTTGATTCCTGGTCAGGGCATGTGCCCGGGTTGCGGGCAGATCCCCAGCAGGGGGCGTGCAGGAGGCAGCCGATCAATAACTCTCTCATCATTGACGTTTCTCTCTCTCTCCCTCTCCCTTCCTCTCTCTGAAATCAATAAAGACATATTTTTTTAAAAAAGAAAAAAGACAAGAAAGCCCAGGATCGTGTTTGGAGGCATTTCAACAACATTCCGAGAAATGTTGGGTGAGCGGGATAATCCTTATCCAAATCATAGGATTACTTAAAGGCGGGGAAACATTATCATAAGGAAGGAGAAATGCTCTTTTTATCCATCACATTAATCTCAAGTGGAAAGCCTTCTTCAACTGCTCCCAGTTCCATGGTGGAGTGAAGTAGGAGGCAGTGGTGCATCTGAACATAACCGCTCCTCCTCACAGCCATGCAGGTCCTCTGTCCCCTTTTCAGAACCCTGCAGGTTCGTGCTACAAAACTTCCTCAGGCTCCCATCTGTCCCTGGCTGGGAGTTCCTACACCGCTTGTCTTGTCTCCACGCCTCAGCTGGAATGATGCATGCCATCTCTGACTCTCAGATTCGCTGAGGGCCCGGGAGTCTGTCTGTGACCTAATTTCCAGAACTGGCCAGTGTGGCCCACAGAAAAGGGACATTTCCCTGGGCAGTATCAGATTAGATGTAGTAACCCAAGAAATCTGTTAATTCCACCTTCACCTTGCCTATCAAGAAAATTTACTCTTTAGTGACTGATTTTCATGGGAAGGAGTTACTTTAATATCCATCTTCATTCGAGTCCAGTAAAGTTTGCTTCTGTTCCTGTTTTGTTCTGGTTTTCATTTTAGTGAGTATCATCAGGGACTCACTGATTTTATACATTTGGTGCATTTCCGGCAGTTATCGCTCCGTGGCTTTTTGATGGTCGCACTTCCCTATTTTTGATAAGCAGCAGGCGCTTTAAGCTGGCTGCTTTATACTGCAGGCGTCCGCCTCCTGCCCTTTGGTACAGCGGCACAAGAAGGCTCCCGTTGTTCGTTCCCACCCCAGAGCTTGGATCTGCCCCACCCCCAAGGAGCCCTGGATAACTTGTAGCGGGAGGTAGAATTTATACAAGCTCCCTATTCTGCAAATGGGTGATAAAAAAGGAAGAAAATGAGATTTCGTCCTGATTTCCAGCACAAAGTGCATTTGAGTAACCAAGTAGTTCCAGAAGATCACAGTGTGCTCTTCTTTACTAGAGAATTTGGCTAATATTTGTAGACAGCAAGGGTGACAGAACCAGAAAAGTTAGCATTTGCAAGGGTAGAAAACAGTCATGGAGGAATGAGACCATCACCACCTTAAATCAGTGACTGATCTCTATATCACTAATAGGAGGAGACCGTGACATGTTAATATCTTAGACATGATCGTGGTATTGGATTCAAGAAGAAAAAATTCTTTATCTTCTGTTAAAATAGCTCTTATTGAGATGTAATTCACTTACCATTCAATCCACCCATTTAAGCATAGAATTCAATGGCTTTAGTGTATTAACAGAGTTGTGCCTCTACCTCCACAATCAATTTGAGGACACTTTCACTACCCCCAAAGAAATTCCATACCCCTTAGCAGTTACCCTCTAGTCTCTCTACCCTCCCATCCCCCAGCCCCAGGCAACCCCTAACTTACTTTCTGTCTATAGATTTGTATGTTCTGAGCATGGAATCATGCAATATGTGGTCCTTTGTGACTGGCTTCTTTCACTTGGCATACTGTTTCCAAGGTTCATCCATGTCATAGTATGTATCAGAACTTCATTCCTTTTTATGGCTGAATAATATTCCATTGTGTGGAGAGACCACATTTTATTTATCCATCCATCAGTTGATGGACAGCTGAGTTGTTTACATCTTTTGGCTATTGTGGATGATGCCACTATGAATATTCATGTAAACTATGCATTTGAATACCTGTTTTCAATTGTTTTGTCTATACATCTAGGAGTGGAATTGCTGGGTCATATGCTAATTCTATGTTTAACTGTTTTGAGGAACTGCCAGACTATTTTCCAAAGCAGCTGCACTACTTTAAATTCCCACCAGCAGTATATGATGGTTCCAGTTTCTCTACATTCTCAACAACATGTCATTATGTCTTTTTAATGATAGCCATCAGAGTAGGTGTGAAGTGGTATCTCACTGTGGCTTTCATTTGCCTTTCCTTGATGGCTAATGATGCTGATCATATCTTCATGTGTTTATTAGTGATTTGTGTGTCTTCTTTGGAGAAATATATATTCAGATCCTTTGCCTCCTTTCTTTGTTTTTTAATGGACTTTATTTTTTTAGATCCATTTTGGGTTCTCAACAAAATTGAGTGGAATGTACAGAGCATTCTCACATACCCTCTACCTCCACATACACACAGTCTTCCCCACTATGAACATCCTGTACCAGTGGGGTACATTCTTTACTATTGATCAACCAAGATCGACACATCATATTGACCAAAGTTCATAGCTTACATTAGGGTTCACTGTTGGTGTTGTATATTCTATGGGTTTGGACAAGTGTATAATGACATGTATCCATCATTACAATATCATACAGAATAGCTTTATTGGCCTAAAAATCCTCTCTGTTCCCTTATTTGTCCCTCCCTCCCCACAACCCCTGGCAACCATTCATTTTTTTTACTGTCTTGGTAGTTTTACCTTTCCCAGAATGTCATAGAGTTGAAATCATATACTATGTAACCCTTTCATATTGGATTCTTTCACTTAACAATATGCATTTAAGGTTCCTGTGTGTCTTTTCATGGCTCCATAGCTCATTTCTTTTTAGCACTGCAAAATATTCCATTGTCTGGATGGACTACAGTTTATTTATCCATTCACCTATTGAAGGCCATCTTGGTTGTTTCCAACAAACATCCACGTGCAGCTTCCTCCTTTGCCCATTTTAATGTTGCCTTTTTTTTTTTTTTTTTTAGTTGTGGTCACTTATACACATTCTAAATATGAGTCCCTCGTCGGCTATATGAATTGCAAACATTTTCTCCCATGCTTTGTCTTTTCACTTTCTCATTGGTATCTTTCTTTTGAAACACAACATTTTTTCATTTTGATGTTTAGTTCATCTATTTTTGTTGTTGCTTGTGCTTTTGGTGTCATATTAAAGAAATCATTGTCTAATCCAAGGTCATGAAGATTTATACTGTGTTTCTTCTGAGAGTTTTATGGTTTTAGCTCTTACATTAAGGTCTTTCATCCATTTTGAATTTTTGTATATCCTTATGTTTTAATAGATGCAGACTAAAGAATTTAGGTGTGGATATATGTTGACTGTGATTCAAAATCCTTCAGAAAAATAGCTGAAGCAAATATGACAAAACTTTGACAGCTGCTAAGTCTAAAGTGATGGGTTTATGGGTGCTCATTATACAGTCTTTGTTTGTTTTTTAATTGTCACCGGAGGACATGTTTTTCATTGATTTCAAAGAGAGAAAGGTGTGAGAGAGAGAAAAAGAGAGAGAGAGAGAGAGAGAGATCTGGTTGCCTCTCATGCTAACCCCTACTGTGCTGACCACGGATTGAAGCTGCAACCTTTCAGTGCATTGGATGATGTGCCAACCTACTGAGCCATACTGGCCGGGGCTCTGTATTTTTTTAAAATTCTTTAAATAGAAGCTAAAAGGAAAAGATATAGAAATAAAAATCAGAAAAAAATAATTTATTAGTGAAAATGTAACCAATAGAAGCATAAACTTGCATTTATTTTAACTTATATTTTAAAGTAAATCATTTATAAAGTTTAGCATTTTATAATTAGTTGTCAATTATTTATCGCATTGCTAATAAAAACACACAGTAGAACGGATGACTCGGGGTGTCTTGGTACTGCTTTTAGGGTGCAGTGTTCTAGAGCTTCTTGCTCTACTATGGCAACTCCTAGCCACGTGTGGCTGTTGAGCACTTGAAACATGGAGAGTCCAAATTGAAATATGTTGTAGGTATAAAGTATACATTGGCAAAATTGGTTTGGGACTAGATGGTAAATAATTCAGGCTTTGTGGGCCAATAGGCAAAATGGAGAGGAAATTATGTAGATACTTATATAAGAAGAGAGAAACCAAATTTTCACGTTTTTGTTGATGAAATCGCAAATATAGTAATAATTGAGTACAATTTCTTGCAGTACCCACCTATGAGAGGAAAGGAGTTCTTTCCGGGGGATATACAGCATTTCTCTTAATGGGAGTTCAAAGTACTGTAGCCATGATCGCCTTGATTGCAAATGTTCATGTGTGCAAACAATGCTTGGCTCTGAGGTTCAAAGAGGCGGCGCTGTGGATCTGGCCCTGGACCACAGTTTGCAGACCCCTGTAGTGCAACAGCAGGCGCTGGTAATGAGTTTGGGGGTATTCCGGGTTGAGGGATCGCTCCAGGTTGCGGGGCACGTCCATCACCTCTACCAGTGCCCAGTTAACCTGGTTCGTTGCCTTTCCCCCACGAGGCAGGACCGCAAGGTCAAGATTTGTGGTCTGGAGCTCTCAGTGGGAGGAAACACCTGAGTGCTTCAGGACCACCCGGGGCTCCCGAGCCCACAGCCCTGGGGCAGCCCCTGCCTCCCAGCACCCTCCCGCTCCCGCCGCGCGGCCCCCCACCCTCTCCAGCTCCCTTTCTCCTCCCCATCCCACGTTGCTCCTCCCCACCTCGCGGCCTCCGCCAACCGGGCCCCACCCCGCGCAGCTCCGCCCACCCCAGCTCCGCCTCCCGTGGCTCCGCCCCCGCGGCTACTCCCCGCCGGTTCGTCGGTAGCACGGCAGCGCGCTTTCCAGCTCCCGCCGCAGGCTCTGGTGCCAAGGCTGCCTCTGTCCCCGCCGCAACCGTCGAGCCTCAGGATGACCAACATCGTGCTGTTCAGCGGCAGCTCGCACCAAGACCTGTCCCAGCGTGTGGCCGACCGGCTGGGCCTGGAGCTGGGCAAGGTGGTCACCAAGAAGTTCAGCAACCAGGAGACCAGGTGGGGACCCCGCCAGGCCGGGGAGGGCGCCGGACGCTCGGCTGCGGGGCCCGGCCAGGCGCTCCCCCTTCCGGGGCGGGCAGGCCACGACGCGGCCTTCGCGCCACCGCCGCGGCGCCCCGGAAAACCGAGGAGGGCGGCCCCAGCCCGGAAGGGCGACCTGGGGGCGGTCACAGCGTCTCAGGGCGCGGTGGGCACCGCCGGCGGGAACCGCCCGGGTGCCGGGCACGCGGGGAGGGCCGCCCTGGCTCTGCTCGCCGGGTTTGTGACCCTGCCGGGCTAATCCCAAACCCCGCGTGCTCGGGAAGGTTCTGCTCCCGCCCCCCACCCGGGCTGCGCACCCGGTTCATCTAGGGCAGTGTAAAACGCCGCTTCCCCACCCTGTCCTGGGGGGTCTGAGCCCACGGTCTGTGAAGCAACGCGGTGAACGCTACCAGGTGACTCCCGAGCAGTCAGAGTGCAACCCTTTGGGTTAACCAGCAGGTGCGGTTGTGCAAAGGGTTTAAAAAGCGTGGGAACTCCGAGTGCGCACGTGCTGGGTTTCCCTGTGCTTCCTCCAATTTTTCTGCCTCAGAGATGATGGACTTTCAGCCCCTTCGCAGTTCTGAGACTTTGCTGTGTCCAGCAACCGTCCCTGGCTGGAGTGCAAGTGCCAACCTTGTCTCAGGTCCACCAGAAGCTGGCACCTCTGCTCAGTGAGGCCAGGGCCAGAGGCTCCCTTTTCCACTGCCCGAGTCCTCCAAGCTCTGTGAATTTCAAGTTGCTCTCATTCCCCCGCCCCTCCCTTTAAATGTCTAGCGCCCCACACGGTTACTGATCATTTCTTATCTTTGGCCAAGACCCACTTCAGCATTTTCAGCAAGTGGTACTAGAACAGTTGGTGCCAGCTGGGAAAAACAGAAAAAAAGAACCTCTATCTATACTTCCTGCTGTTTCAAAAAATTAACTTGAAATAGATCATAGATCTAAATGTAAAATCTAGAACTAAAATTTTCTAGCTGAAAACATGGGAGAAAATCTTGATGACCTTATGTTAGGCAAAATGTTTCTTAGATACTGAGGTGTTATATTAATACATTATGGGGAAGATGGTGTTTGTTCTCAGCTTTTTAGGAGAGGTGAATCCTTTCTTCCTGGTGGGAAATAATAATTACACAGCCCTGATGATAATATAAGTGAAGAAAGATTTGTGACTGAATAGCAGGTAGTATTAATGCTGGGATTCCTTCAGCTAAAGAATTCATCTTTGCAGAGTTAATAAAGAGGACCAGGAGGATGTCAAGGGCTCAGGGGAAAGATAGTATAGCTAGGTTTGAATGTTGCAATATTTTGCCAATCCTATGCAAGTTGCAGTAGCATTAAGAATACAAGAAGAATGGGATAATAGGTTTTGTTCAGGAAGTGGCATCATACAAGTAAAGGAGAAATTTCTGAATGAAGTGAATTTTGAAAATGAATATGTCACTCTTACATGTTATCTCAGTACAGCCCAATCCTTTCCTGCTAAAGAACGTGGGTAATCTAGATCAGAAGTCCACTGTGAAGTCAGGGTTGGATTTCTGTTGAGTGACACTTACTCAGACATTTAAGTACTTATTAAAGCACACTCAATTTTATTTAGTTTTGAGTATTTTATAACTACCACTTGATAATTAGAAATCATGAAGTCTCAAAATGCACTCTACTTGAAGTCTTGGAATTGCTTATATAGTTACATTTTATGTTTTTTTAATATCTAGACTCTAAAAGGTTAACTTCTTGACTTTTCTCTCCTGTGAACTGTGTAGATCCAGAGATTGATTTCTACCAACAGCCCTCTCTGTACCAGGTACTGTGCTAGTGATCCAATTTTTACTGTGTGTTCCTAAGACCAGAAACAGAAGGGCAAAAAGAAGAGAGAATTGATTCAATTCATGTAAGGGGCCCCTTCCTGAATCTCTTACTTAGCCAGGACCAGAAACCTTGTTCACTGTCTCCTGGTCATCACTGCTCCCATTCCCCATTTTTCAAACACTACTGAATTGGACACAGAGCCTTTTAATTATACCTTCTCATCTCTAAATCATTTCACATGTGAGGGAGATGGCTGTCACAGCTTTACTATAGGCCACTGAGATGCCATGATGACGTCCTAGGACAGCCCTGATGATGGTGTCTGAACGTCTGTTGTAACATTTTATCCTGGTCTGTTAAGCCCACAGAGTCGTTAGCTGTGTTGTAAGACACAAAGTTCCGGTTATCTCTTGTTGTGTAACAAATCACCCCAGAACTTCATGGCTTAAAACCATAATTATTTCTTTGACTCTCAAATCTGCAATTTGGGCAGGTTTCAGCAAGGAAGGCTTATTTCTGCCCCATGTGGCATCTGAGACAATCAACTGGGGCTGGAGGATTCACTTCTAAGATGGCTTACTCACGTGGCTGGTAATTTAGTACTAGTTTCTGCCTGGGAGGTTGGTTAGGAACCTCATTACCTCTCCATGGGGCTGCTCGAGCTTCTTTCTCATGGCATGGAAGCCAGGTGCCAAGAGTGAGTATTCCAAAAGGCAGGATATGGGCATCCTCAACTTCTGTCACATTCTCTTGTCAAGCAGAATCCTCCCAGATCTAAGGGGAATCTTCTTGATGAGAAAAGTGCTAAAGAGTCTGAGGCCATCTTTTAATTAATACATCCATTTATTGTTGACTCAGATAAACTCATCAGCCTTCTTCTTTCAGGATCAGTAAAGATCCTTTATCTGAAGAGCAAATAGATGCTGCCTTCTGGCCACAATTTTTAAAAGTCCTAGAATAGCCTTGGCCAGTGTGGCTCAGTTGGTTGGGCGTCATCCTGTGCACTGAAAGGTTGCTGGTTCAATTCCTGGTCAGGGCTCATGCCTGGGTTATGAGCTCGATACCCAATAGGGGGCGTGCAGGAGGCAGCCAATCGATGTTTTGCTCTCACAATGATGTTTCTCCCTTCCTCTCTCTCTCTTGAAAAAAAAAAAAAATCTTTAAAAGAAACCCTAGAATAAAGATCAGTCATGATGATCTTTATGAGTAGAAGCAGGAGTAGCTTTAGAGAAAAAGTTGCCATGGTAATAGTACTTTCTGTCCTTCTCTGGACTGCTAGTAATATGAGGTTTAGGTTCCTGAGGAAGATTAAGCCAAAGAGGCTGAAATTTGGGGATAAACAGTTATTACACCAGGAATTGGCAAACTTTTTCTTTCAAGGGCCAGATACTGAATATTTTAGGCTTGCAGGCCCCTGTCGTGTCGGTAGCATTGTACCATTCTGTAGGCTAGAAGTCCATCATGGGTCACTACGTTCTTTCCGGAGGCTCTAGAGGAGAACTCATTCCCTGGCCTTTCCCAGCTTTTAGAGGCTGCCCACATTCCTTGCTCTTGGCCCCTTCTTCCATCTTCAAAGCCAGCAATGCAGTATCTCTTTGACCCCACTTTAGTCTTCACACCTTTCTCAGACCTCTTCTTTCTCTCTCTTCTATTTTCAAGGACCCTTGTGATTATATTGGTCAACTAGAACAATCCAGAATGGTCTCCCTATTTTAAGGTCAGCTAATTATTACCTTAATTTCATCAGCCACCTTGCTTCCCCTTTGCCATGTAAACTTACAGATTCAAAGGTTCAGGGGATTAAGATGAAGATGTCTTTAGGAGGCCATTGTTCTTCCTACCACATCATTCTCAGCCCATGAGCTGGAGATTCTCAGCCCATGAGCTATATAATACTGTGACTTCCTAAGTGACTTCATCCACAGTTGATGTGATATTCACAAAGGAATTCCATTTATCTCCTTTGTACTTGAGATCGGAGGGAGTACATAGAATTCTGCTGTTCCTCCCATCTTAAGGTTGGCATTGAACTGTTTTTATTCTATAGCCGAGCACATGCAAGAATATGACCCACTATTACCAAAACTCACTTTCAGATCATGTCAACTGGGAAAACTTCATTTTTGTCTTCTAATCACTTGAGGTTGGTAGAAGCTCCTGTTGATTCAGGTAGGCTACTATATGGTCTCCCAAAAGTCACTTGTTTAAAAAATGCATAAATACTACAATAAATATGACACTTTCTGTTGAAAAAGACCTTCAGCTTCCTTGATGAAGTGGGTCTTGGAAGGGATGCAGCTTGAGTTGCGAGGAGCTCAAAGGAGGGTGGTAAGAATTGGCGGGGAAAGTTGTGACAGCAGATGTGGGTGGGTATGGCTGCTGTTGTTGTAAGGGGTATGGGGGGCGGGGGGTGTTTGAAGTATTTCTCAGTGTCTCCATTTAGCTGAGTGCAATCTTTTGTATTATCTCAGGATGAGAAGTCATGGGAAAGCAATTGCAAAATTCATGTCATACTCAAATTGTTTCTCATATATCAATCACTGGAACAGATTTGCCTTTTGAAAACATTGCAGCAGAGCTGACGCTGTCCTGGGTTCTTGGCAGCACTCCATGAAGGACCAGCCTGAGCACGCAGCACCATTTTGCTTCCCTTCCCATGGAAGGCACGTGCGAGCGATGGGCAGGCTGCCTCTTCGGCTGAACACTCAGAATTCTGTACCCAAAATACAGACATTTTCCAACATTCAATTCTTTAAGACTTTCAAAGCTCCTATTTACTCTTCTCAAGAAACTACCAGAGTGCCAGTTAGCAAAACAAGGAAGTATACGCTGAGAAAGAGTACAGAAAGTGGGAAATGGGGAGTGGCAGAGGGGTGGAGGGAACCCCCTGGGGGCAGCTGAGCCCTGGCTGTGAGGCCCAGGTCTGACAGCCATGGGCGAGGCGAAGTAGGCCAACGAGTGGAGACTGACCTCGAGGCCTCTGACCTCATGGGATTTAGATTGTTAGCCAAGTGTTTAGGCTGGAATTTGTATTGAGTACTTAGAACACTTAGCAGATGAAAAGATAGGATAATTTCCTCCAAGGAGAACAAACCCCCAAAAACTGCATAAAAGGGAAATACTATAAACTGCTTTAAGTTTACTGGATGGGCTCAGCTCTGAGCAGCCTTTACACCGTTATGTAGTGCTCATGTTTGGTTAGAATATTGATCTATATTGGGACGACAGCTGGGGGAGGTGGGGAGGCTGCACATGAAGCTGGCGATGGGACAAGCAGGAAAGAGCTAAATCAGCGTCTTCACAGGGAGGAGTCACCACGTGAGGCCTAGAATAAAATGGAGTGAAGCAGCGCAAACATTAGCTAGAGGCTTGAAGATAAACATCAAAAAACATATCAAGAGTTGAAATTGGTAGCCTCTGGGCTATTTGTTACAAGCCTTACCGAATGATTTGAATTTTTTAAAGCAATGTGCATATGTAACTTTAATAAATATAAATAATTAAATATATTTAGCAGAAAAGCGTTAACCTGGCAAGACCGAGACAAATTTCTAAGGAGCATGTAAGAGTCCCCTTATATATGTAAGAGGCCTGCTTGCAAGGTGGCCCTAGGCTGGCCTCTGGGAACTTAGCTTTTGCAAGGGTTCCCTCCATTCCCTGATAGGAAAGGCTTACAGCATGAACAGTGTGGTTAATGGTGAGTGCCTGGGAGCCTGGAATTTTTGTGTGTCAGACAGAAGGTGCCCACGTGACCAGCCCCCCCAGTAAAACCCCCCAGACACTGAGTCTCTAATGAGCTTCCTTGGTAGACAGCAAGCACTTCACACGTTGTCACAGCTCATTGCTGGGGGAATTAAGCTCAGCCTGTGTGACTCCACCGGGGCCATCTCTTGGAAGCTTGCGCCGGGATTCGCCTGTGCCCTTTTCCCCTTGGCCCCCTGTGCTGTCTGCTCTTGCTGTAATACATCTTAGCCGTGAGTACACTGTCTGCTCAGTCCTGGCCAGTCTTCAGACACACATGCTTTCGGATTAATGGGTGGCATCTGTCCTCTCCTAGCGTGGAGATTGGTGAAAGTGTGAGAGGGGAAGATGTCTACATCATCCAGAGTGGCTGTGGAGAGATCAATGACAACTTGATGGAGCTTCTCATCATGATCAACGCCTGCAAGATTGCATCGTCTTCCAGGGTGACCGCGGTGATCCCGTGCTTTCCGTACGCCCGCCAGGATAAAAAGGACAGGGTACGAGCGCTGCGTCCTGCTGGGGGAACCTGCTCTGGGTGAACGTTGACTGTTTTCCTCATGTTACCTTAGAATATCTAGAAAATATTTGCCTTCTATTTTAATGATCGAGTAAACATGCTTTTTCACCTTGGCTTTTCCAAAGGTTTGTCTTTGAACCTGTCATCATGTTAATATTTATAGATATAGAAACAGATAAAGCATATTTTTGCAGGTATTAAAATAGCATTGTAGCCCTGGCTGGTGTGCTCAGTGGTTAGAGAGTCAGCCCACGCACTGAAGGGTTGCAGGTTTGATCCCCAGCCTTACTGGGACACATGTGGCAGGCAACCAATTGATGTGTCTCTCTTGTGTATGGCCATACCACCCTGAACACGCCTGATCTCGTCTGATGTTTCTCTCTCTCTCTCTTTCCCGCTTCCACTTTCTCTAAAAATCAATGGGAAAAATATCCTTGAGTGAGCATTAGCAAATTTTATATATATATAAATAAAATTTGCTTATATACACACACACACACACATATACACCATTATAGTCCTATAGCAGTGATTTTCAACCTTTTTTCATCTCTTGGCACACATAAACTAATTACTAAAATTCTGCAGCACACCAAAAAATATATTTTTTGCTGATCTGACAAAAAAAAAAAGGCATACTTTTGATTCATTCACACCAAATGGCTGTTGTTGTGTTGGCTGTTGTCATTTTTTTGTTTGACAATCTAAGGGAAAAGAGGTCAGTGCCCGTGACTAAATAGTCAGGTATTGCAGGTTTTAAGTATTCTTGTGGCACACCACTTGAAGATCACTGTCCTATAGTGATGAAATGGTTGTGTATCTTTGTGGTGGTGGATAGAACTCAGTACCCACTCCCTTGCTCACCTAGTGAGCACAGAAAACTGGAGGAGTGGGAATCAGGGCACTGGACTGTATCAGGGCCAGTATCCTGGCTGGGATATCGTACCGTAGTTTTTCAAAACGTTACCATGAGAAACTGGGTGAAGGACACACCAGATCTCTACATGTTTTTGGTTTTTGATTTTGGTTTTTTCTTCTCTTAATCCTCAGCCAAGGATATGTTTTTATTGATTTTTATAGAACATGGAAGAGGGAGAGAAAGAGAGAAACATCTATCAATTGCCTCCTGTATGTGCCCTGCCCAGGAGTTGAACCCACAACCTTTTGGTGCATGGGACAACACTCCAACCAGCTGAGCCACCCAGCCAGCGCTGCATTGTTTCTTCTTCTTATCTCTTTTTAACCTTTCAAGAGAATGAAGCTAATGTTGAATTATTCTTTTAGCAACACTAGCATGATAGGAATGAAGATGGAGTTGGAGGGGAACTTTAAAGGGGATTGTATTAGTTTCCTAGGGCTGCCGTTGTGAATTGCCATAAACTGGGTAGCTTACAAGAACAGAAACGTAGTCTCTCCCTGTTCTGGAGGCCAGACGTCAGGAATCAAGGTGTGGGCAGGGCTGCACTTCCTCTCAAGATGCTAGGGGTTAGCCGCCTTTGCCTCTTCTGGTTTCTGATGGCTCCTGGCATTCCTTGGCTTCTCTTAGCATCACTCCCATCTCTGCCTCTGTCTTCACATGGCTTTCTTCACTGTGTCTCTGTGTGTCTCTGCCTGTTTTATAAAAGGGCAGTCATTGGATTTAGGGCCCACCCTAATCCAGAATGATCTCATCTTGCTCTTTACCTTCATTATATCTATAAAGATCCCATTTCCAAATGAGGTCAAATCCTGAGGTTCTGGGTAGACATGAGTTTAGGGGGATACCATTCAGCCCACTACAGGGATCAACTTTTAAGCTGTTATCCACTCTACGTCCTATGAATGGCTGTTCGGTCAGGTTCCACATGAATCCATCCACTTTATAAGAAACAGTGCTATTCAGTGATATGGTAACTGATTGTGGGAAAATTTTTCCCCAGTACACCTCCATTTATCTTCGTAATTCATTTTCTGAAACAACACAAATTTCTAAACACACAAGATCCCCTCATGTATGAAAAAATTTCCTTTATAAATTTGAATTCATATACCAAGGTAGTGTGGTTTCCCCATCCTATGCTGAACACAGCCTAATTAATATTCACTGGAATCTTGATCTCTGAAACTCCATTCTGCACTTGACATCTGATTAGATTAGAGGGGGTCAGCCAACTTTTTCTGTACAAGGCTGTATGTGTCTGTGGTAACTACTGAACTCTGGTTGTATATCAGACAGAGACAGACAATATATGATTGGTGTGGCTGGATTCCAATAAAACTTGTATTTATGGACACTGAAATGTGAATTTCATATAATTGTCACATGCCATAAAATGTCCTTGTTTTGATTTTGCTTTCAGTTATTTAGTCATATAAAAGCCATTAACTCACAAGCAATACAAAAACAAGTTGCTGGATTTTGCCAACAGCCCATAGTTTGCAGACCCTGGATTAGAGCATCCATTGGTTGTGTGTTTGTCTGTCACATCGTGACTTAGCTTTAGCTCAGGGCATCCAAAACCTTAAGTCACATATACTACTGTGGAGCCTATGACCTCCCACTTGTTATTTATGGAGCTTCTAGACTTTATTTGCAAGTTTCATGTGCATTTTTAGCTGCTACATTCTAATTTATTAATTTTGTCCCATCAATGTAGTCTGTTTACCTCTTCCTCCCATCTGTGCTTCCGCGGGATGGTTTAGCACCACATCCTTGTGTGTGTCATAAAGGAACTAATATTCTGCCACTGGTATCTTCCATGTGGCAAGCGGTTTAGTAAATTACATATTATGTAATTTGTAGTCTGGTCTCCTTTCACTTCTAGTAGCTTTTGCATTTGGGGCTAAGATATTTGATAATTGTATCTTCTTCAATAAATGGTTCCTTTTATTATTACAGGACCCTTTCCCACTGATTTGTAGCCTAACTTCCTCTTTAACTGATAAAAATATTGAGACTCCCACATTCTTTGTTTGCAGTATTCCATTGGCCACTGTTCCCAAAGTTGCATTTTCAGGCTTTGTTTCTTATGTGCATTGATAATGCAGTCTTTGTTGTATAGAGAAGCGAGCACTGGCTGGTCTCCTGTCTCACAGGGGATGTGACGTGCTCCTGGCCTCTGGTCTCTGATGGCCAGCAGTGGCCCTTGCCATTGTGCAGACAAAAAGAGCACCACAGAATTCTGAAAACCCTGGTGGCTTTAGCTGTTCTATGGAACTTCATCTTCTGTCAGTGCTTCCTCCCTCTTCCCATGGTGGGGCGTGTTCACAGTTTTGCTGTTTGGAGCCATTTCAAGCACCCATTTCTTTCCTCCCCTTCACCCTTTCTTCATCACTGTGCTATAATTGTGTTTCCTGTTAGAGAAACTGATAGAATAGAAGGACTCACGGAGGGCTGTATGAATTGCCTATTGCTGCCATAATCAATTGCCACAAACTGAGTAGATTAAAACAACAGAAGTATATTCTCTCACACTTCTTTTTTTTTTTTTAATGTGTTTTTATTGATTTCAGAGAGAAGGAAGAGAGATAGATATAGAAAATCATCAATGATGAGAGAGAGAGTCATTGATCGGCCGCCTCCTGCATGCCCCCTACTGGGGATGGAACCCACAACCTGGCATGTGTCCTGACCAGGAATCGAACCCTGACCACCTGGTTCATGGGTTGACGCTCAACCACTGAGCCACTCTGGTCAGACTCTCTTAAACTTCTGAGGCTAGAAGTAAAAAATCAAGGTGGGACAGCGGTCTGTCCAGAAGCTCCAGGGGAGGGTCCTTCCAGCTCCTGGCTTGAGGCCACATCACTCACTCCTCTGCTTCCATGTTCACATGGCCTTCGTCTTATCTCCATCATATCTCCCTCTTTAAGGGTACATGTGATAGCATTCTGGCCCTCCAGGATAACTGCCATCTCAGAACCCTTCACTCAATCACATATGCAAAGACCCTCTTTCCAAATAATGTAGCAGTTACCCAGGTTCCAGGGATTAGGACCTGATGTCTTTGGGACATGTTGAAGGAAGTCATTGATGTGTTAATATGTGGACATTTTAAGGACAGTTCAAGCTTTGAGATAGTGTTATATATTTTATCATCTAAGCCAAGACACTCGAGCTTGAAGGGAGCTCTGTGAATAATTATATCAGGAAACAAGTGTCTACCCCGGCTGCCTGGGTGAGTCAGACACACGGCCACCCTTTTGTAGGCCTCTAGCTTTGGGACTGACCTTGGAGCTGGCCAAGACATACAGATTGTTCTGACACCATTAACTGTCATGTCTGTGTAGTCAGTGTGACTCATGTTATAATAAGTAGGAAAACAGTTTCATTCTTTCACCAAACTGGTCGAAAGGGCAATCCTTTTTTTTTCTTTTCAATTTATCTTTATTATTGAAAGTATTACAGATACCACCCCCTTTTTTCTCCATTGATCCCCTCTACCCTGCATCCGCCCCTCCCAGGCCTTCCCCACACTATTGTCTGTGTCCATGGGTTATGTATTTATGCATAGAAGTTCTTTGATTACTCTCTCCCACCCACTCCCCCACGCCCACCTTCCCTCTGAGATCCCTCAGTCTGTTCCATGCTTCTATGTCTCTGGATCTATTTTGTTCCTCAGTCTATTTTGTTTATTAGATTCCACATATGAGTGAGATTATATAAAACTAAATCAGGAAGAATCAGAAAACCTGAATAGGCCAATAAGAACTGATGAAATTGAAGCAGTAATAGAAAAAAAAGCCTCTCAGCAAACAAAAGGAAAGGGCAATTCTTAATTTTGTCTGTCATTTGAGGTATACTTTTGTGTTTTTAATATTGCTGGTAATAGCTATGAATAATTTTTCTAATCATTTCTCAGATCAAATGGATTGGCTTTGTATTGGGAAACTGCATCAAAGTGGAGGTAACAAGGGCTTGAGAGAAATAACCTGAGCCTCTGAGCAGACTTTACCTATAAGGGCGAGTGATGAGGAAACCCTGAGTGATGGGGGAAACACTTCTTCCCTTTTTTGGCTTCACTTAGGTAGGCTAAATGTCATGTGGTGTTTGAGGGCGATGGGAAAGCATGGGCCACACTTGCTCTCTGGGCTCAGAAAGAAAATTCTCCCGCTGGGTAGCCCTCCTCTTGTCTTTTCCCTCCCAGAGAACTGTGTTGCCTGTGACATCTAAGCCAAAGAAGTTCCAAGTAATTGATCTACTTTGAGGTACCTGCAAAGGAGCCCAGAAAAAGCTAGAGCATTTTAACCATATTCAAAGCTTGTTTGTCATTTTTCAACCTCACTGGTTCTTTTTGAGCAAGCCCTGCATACCTGCAAAGTTTGATTTTTGGTTTTATTTATGTGTGCAAGAAACCAGGGCCAAGTTCTGACAGTGAAGGAAGGGTTTCATGAATTTGGCACTTTAGCACAATGTAACACCACCATGGGAAATGATGATGATACAGTATTAATTGTAGAAGGAGTGGTCTCAGCTCTGGGGTTCCAACTTCAGAATTGGGTGGACTTGGGTTTGAATTTCAGTGCCATTAGTCACTCAGTTTGTCCTTCGTAAGGGTAACTGGAACTCTTTGTGCCCTTAGTTTCCTAATCCGTAAATTCAGGATAATATTTGCTACTATGTATAAAGTGCTTAGCAGACATTTTCCAAAAAGAACCAGGTGTTGCCCTGGCCGGTTTGGCTCAGTGGTTAGAGCGTCAGCCTGCCCACCAAAGGGTCCTGGCTTTGATTTCGATCAAGGGCATGTGCTTCGGTTGCAGGCTCAGTCCCCCACCCCGGCCGGGCGCATTTGGGAGGAAACCAATCGATGTGTCTCTCTCATATCCATGTTTCTCTCTCTCTCCCCTTCCTCCCTCCCTTCTACTCTCTCTAAAAAAAATCAATGGAAAAAATATCCTTGGGTGAGGATTTAAAAAAAGAACCGGTATCAAATTTTTTAGGCTTTGTGGACCACAAGCGGCTCAACTCCACTGTTTTTCCATGGAAGCAGCCGTATATCATATGGCGCTGAAGGAGTGTGGCCATGTCCCAGTATAATTTTCTGGTCATAGAAATATGAATTGCGTATACTTTTCAAATGTCACCATCTATTGTTCTTTGTTTGCTTGTTTTTCAACCACTTAAAAATGTAAAATCCATCCTCAGCTCACAGGTTGTACAAAACCAGGTCACAGGGCCTTGGTTCGCTGGCGCCTGCTCTAGGGAACACTCGGTAATTGTTAGCTTCCTTTCCCAGCAAACGCGGCCTGACGCGGGCAAGGCTGCAGATAATTACTTTGCAGGTGATAGAAGACTTGTAGCTTTTTTCAAAACTATTTCCAAGGTTCCGTTCTCTTTTCAATTATGAAACTGTTTCTTTTTATTCCTTAACTGAAAAAATGAGGACTGTTGTCCTGACATGAATTTCTACAAACTTGTCCATTTTTCAAGGTTGTCAAATTTATACTTTTAGCAGGTTGGCATCTGCTACATTGAATAAGATCTGAAATAGCCAGAGAATCTTGGATGTGTTTTTTTATTAGGATAGGCGAACGTTTTATTTTTGATGACTGGATTTTGACTCTACCTTTGTTGAAATGTCATACTAATTTTCCTTTTTATTGGCTGTAAAGACAGTTAACTTGTAAATCATTTTTCCTGCAAGATTCAGTTGGTTATTGAGCCAAATTATGAAATGCAGTGCAAAACCCAAATTTGTAAATGAGGTCCTGTGGTTTGGATCTGAAAAGTAACAAATGCTCGATGCCACTGAGAGAGATGAACAGAAGAATATTTTTGCCGGTTATAAAATTATAGGAAGAGCCCCAAATCAACTAGTGTTGCAAGTCAGATTCTATTACAATGAAGTCCCAGTGATCAGTTTACTATTTTAATTGTCCTGGGATTTTGTTAAGCTAAATAATTTTCACAGTATGTGAGGCTAATGATGAAATCTTGGATACTTGGTGTTATAGAGATTCTACTGTGAAATATTTATCAAACATAAATTTCGTATGCAAGGTGTGTGATATGAAAATCTCCAAAACCAATTCTTTGTCTTTGAGGACTGCATGGTCTGGTTGTGAACCCTGACATCCGTACATATAATATCTTCTCATGTCAGTCTTTCAGCAGGTGGTCCCAAATAGTGGGGGCCAGATGCTCAGCCAGTGCCATGTCCCTTTAGAAGGGACAGATCATTTAGTTCTGGAGTTCTCAGAGTGCCTTAAAGTTTGGAGATTTGAACCAGATCTGGAGGGTCAGACACATTGGCTCAGTGGAGATGGAGTGGAATGGAGGTGTGGTGGGTGTATGGGTGTAGACAGCACTGAGGTGTCCTCCAGAAGAGAGAGAGACCCAGGACAGAGTGCAGGAGGACCCATGTGGCAGAGGCACGTGTGTGCGAGGACCAGCTCTCGGTAGCTAGAGCCAGGCTGACCGGCGGGCTTCTTAACCCGAAGGTAATGTGGAACAGAACAGGGGAGTAAACAGTGAAAACATGAGTGATAATATATAGTTAGTTGAGAAGATTGAAAATTTTAAAGAAATGAGAAAAAGATTTTCCCATTATCTCACTATCTAGAAAAATCTGTTAAAATTATGGGGTAGTTCTTCTAATTCTTTGTTGAAAAAAATTTGTGTGTGTGTATATTTGCATATATATTTATATTGTTTTAAAGTAATGTTTCTTTTTAAAAAACAATAATAGTGTATTAGAGAAAATACAAATTATCTGTTGACATTGTGATGTAATTCCTTTGTGTTTTACATGAATATGTATGTGTGTATGTGTATTTAACAGGGATCATTGATTTTTTTTTTTACTCTTGTGAATGAAGTCTTTTTCAGCTTTATTGAGAGATAAATGACATAATATTGTCTAAGTTTGAATGAAATCTTTTAAGCTTATATTTTCTTTTTTGTGGCTGGTATATTGGAATACTATTGTTTACAGCAAAATACTGAACTTTTTTCCTAGGGTCTAATCATGTCTGTATAATCTCTTGGATTTTTTTTTTTTAATGTGGGCAGAGTTACTATCCATAGTTAATGATGTGGAAGCTGAAGCTCTAGAGAAGTTAGCTCACTTTAAGGAGGACACACAGTCAGTAAACAACAACGCATCTGCTTCTCTAAATGTTATCAGTCACCTTAAGGTGTTCTTTCTTCAACCTGTTTTCTGTTTAATTTGTAACATTAAACATTAGCTCCCAGCTGCAGAACATAAACTCTTCTTTGAGAGCTGGCCTTGGCCTTCGAGGCTGTGCAGGAGGTAGCCCTACCTCCCCGTGCAGCGTTTACACTCTCCCCTGGGCCACTGCCTGTGACCACACTGGACCTAGTTCAGTTCCTGGATGTGATATCTCAGCCCGGTGATGTCACACATGCTGCTCTTTCTGGAACGCTGGTCTCCCTGCCTCTGCCCGTCTTAGAGCCGCTTCCTCGGAGGGCCTCTGACAACCAGCCTGTTTCAACTTGATGTCCTCCGTGCTGTTGCCTCTCTCGGTATCTATTCCACACACTTGTCACGATGTGAATTACTCAAATAGTGCTGTTACACGTCAACAGGTTAATTATTGGCTTCTTTAACATTTGTCCTCTACACCCAGTGTCAAGCACATTATTTTGCAATAGTATATGTAAATGGTAAATATTTGGTGAATAAAATGGAATGGATACTTTTTGTTGTTATAACATGTAACTTTCTTATTATTAAATAATTTAATACTTTACAATTATTGTTAATTTTCTTTATGAACATGTTGTAAATCAGCTGTGATTTATCTTTCTCATGTAAACCTTAGTGGGAAGAACCTGAAAGTATCCATCTCTTCCCTTTTCCCTCTTATAAAATCCATGTCTTTATGTTTTAGAGTCGTGCTCCAATTTCTGCGAAACTTGTGGCCAATATGCTCTCGGTCGCTGGCGCAGATCACATCATCACCATGGACCTGCATGCCTCTCAGATCCAGGTGCTGGCATTTTCTTTCTTGCCCTTGGTTGTCATTGGGGGCTTAATGCAAGTTAAATCCTAACTGTTAAGTTAAATAATTTGTGAAAGAGGTAATGTGACTCGTGT
This sequence comes from Miniopterus natalensis, assembly GCF_054644295.1. Taxonomy (NCBI): domain Eukaryota; kingdom Metazoa; phylum Chordata; class Mammalia; order Chiroptera; family Miniopteridae; genus Miniopterus; species Miniopterus natalensis. Next base: position 101,622,019 of record NC_142103.1, on the reverse strand, counting down.
TTGAATTTGTATATGACGACTCTCCTGGCTTTTCATCTTGACTGAACTTGGAAATGTAATTTCATGTTGATATTGCCTGCCCCCAGCACCCCCCTGTGTCCAGTCAGTTTTGGAGGAGTGGGAATATCTTCCTGGTAGTAAATGCTATAATGCCATTGCAACTTTGGTAAAATAATTAGAATGGCAGAGTCGTAATGTCTTAACCTCTTCACCTCTTCGTAACTTAGTTCCTTCATCTAGCAAACAGGCCCAATTATCCTGTGCCTACTCTGTGGTACAGTGAATGTGAGGTATTTTGGGCTTATCATAAGAAGCAACAAATCTCCCCCACTGCTCTGTACCCATTCTGTATTCCTTAGAATATAGGTGATCATAAGGTAATAGAATGTGTCCCCACAGATAACAGATGGAACTGAAATATGCTCCTAGAACATATGTGTCTTTTTATTTAATTCTGTTAAAATTAAGAAAAAGGAGTCTGTTGAAAAGGCTTCCTTTGGATAAAAAAGTCAAATTTTTTTTAACGAAAGATCATCTTTTCAAAAGGCATGGAGCATGACACTGACTTCTCCCCGCAGGGGTTCTTCGACATTCCTGTGGATAATTTGTACGCAGAGCCGGCGGTCCTGCAGTGGATTCGGGAGAACATCACAGATTGGAAGAATTGTATCATTGTTTCCCCCGACGCGGGCGGAGCCAAAAGGTAGGCACCTGCCACACCAAGCAGATTAGGAAGGGATGCCCTGGCCGTTGTGACTCTGGTTGGGTGTTGACCTGTGCACCGAAAGGCTGCTGGTTCGATTCCCAGGCAGGGCACATGCCCAGGTTGCAGGCTCAGTCCCCAGTAGGAGGCGTGCAGGAGGCAGCTGATAGATGTTTCTCTCTCATCATTGATGTTCCTGTCTCTCTTTCTCTCCCTCTCCTTTCCTCTCTCTGAAATCAATAAAGAGATATTAAAAAAAAAAAAAAGGAAGGGAGGAAGGGAGCTATCTGGGGCCAAGAAATAAAGAAGGGCTGAAAGCCATGCTCTGGTGACTGGGGGGGGGTGTGTGTGTCATGTGTCAGATCCAGGAAGAAGCTCGTGGCTGGGGTGTTAGCACCCATATAGGAGCCTCCAGAGAGAAGGGGGTGAAAGGGGGACCTCTCCCCTACAGTCCAGGGAGAATGCCAGGCTTTACCAGGGCCTTCGAATGGGAAAAAATAGGCATCCACAAGATATCAAACTGAAGGCCTATGCCACGTGTAAATGTACAATGGGATATCTACTCTGTCCCGATGGTGCGGGAACCCTTACGGTGCGAAAATTCCCATTAAAATTGGTCCCAGACTGCAAACCAACAATTCCACAGGTCCTGCTGCGCCGTCAGCACTCCCCGCTGAAGTCGGCCTCATTGTGCCTGCTGATCCAGGTCACCGGGCAGCAGTCAGCCAGCGCCGTGGGGTGACAGAAAAGTTACTAGCTCTAACATGAGTAAGTTGCACAGAGACTGGCATGGCGCTGATAGCATCAGAGTGGAGCACACTGAATGGCATAGGAAAATGGTACCAAGCAGCAAGTCAGGAAGGCTTTGCAGGGACTCGAGGAACTAAGGAGCAATCGGTACAGGTAGTGCTCTACTGCATGCTGGGGCATGGTGACTCAGAGTGACCTTGTGGAACGGTGCAGCTGCTGTCTGGGAAGGAAGAAAACATGGAATGGAGTTTTAATGCCCAGGTAGGTGCCTCCATCTGGAAGGGAGCGGTAAAAGAGACCTCTGTCCACCAGCCCAGTGAGAAAGCAAGGAAGCTAAACCAGTGACCATCAAGCTTTGGGACATCTTTAAAATGCAAATGCTTGTCACCTCATTTGGCTCCCTCATCCACCTACAGCCCAGCTAGGGACCTAGAATTGAACTTAAAATCTGAGTAGCCCAGAAAGTGAGGTCCTGATTCTTACAAGAGCCCCGTTGTGCGCTCAGCTGCTGTGTGCTGTCGATACTGCTTAGGTTCCTAGCACAGAAAAGGAGGAAGAGTGGGGCACAGCTGGAGATGGGCCTCTGACAGCAGCAGGAAACGGCCATTGAAGGAGGTCACAAATATATAAAAGAGAGAAACAGAAAGTTAACCTGCAAAGACCCCAGCTGGGCAGCAACAGGGCGAGGAGCAGCGCCGTGTCAGCCCAGCACAGAGTGTGATGCTCCCAAATGTGCCCCCAGCCAGGCCCTCCAGGGGCAAGATACTCTAAGTGTTGTCTGGGTAAGAAGACGGAAATGTGAGCAACATATTGGAATAATTTCTAGTGTAAATGCTTGTAACTTACTTGGAATTTACTTAAGTCACACAGTGGAATCTGTATTCAATATGGCAAGTCCATTTGCGCTGGCTGGTTTGGCTCAGTGGTTAGAGCCTTGGCCTGTGCACCAAAGGGTTACAGGTTCTATCCCCAGCCCCAGTCAGGGCGCAAACAGGAGGCAACTAATTGATGTCTTTCTGTTCCATGTCTCTCTCTCTCTCTCTCTCTCTCTCTCTCCCCCTCCCCCCCTTCCCACCCCTCCTCCCTGCCTTTCACTCTCTCTAAAAACAATGGAAAAAATATCCTCAGATGAGGATTAAAAAAAAAAAAAACCCTTAAATTTGTTCCATTGTTTTTTTTTACAGCTGGGTTATATTCCATTGTATGTGCATGTTCTGGTTCCTTTAACCAGTTCCCTTTCCTCATTCATGTGCACTGTTGTTTGTACTGTCACGGTTGCTTACCGGTGGGAATATGTTCTGAGAAACATGTCCTTAGGCAATGTTGTCACTGTGTGAACATCGCAGAATGCGCTTACAGGAACCTAGATGGCGCAGCCTCCTGCACACCCGCTTACGCGCTGTAGCCTGGTGCTCCTAAGCTGCAAGCCTGGGCGGCATGTTAGTGTACTGAGCGCTGCAGGCAACTGCAACACAACGGTGTGTGTTTACATATCTAAACGCAGAGAAGATACAGTGAAAACACAGCGTGAGAGATACAGGACGGACCCCTGGACAGGGCGCTTCCCGTGGATGGGCTTGCAGGCCCAGCAGCTGTTCTGGCGCCTCGGGGAGGGAGGGGTAGTGCGTGAGGAGGCCTCGGACGTTACTGGACACTACCGTAGTCCACTGCACACCTACATTTATTGTAACAATATCTTCAATAATAAATTAACCTTAGCTTAGTTAACTTGCTGTTTTTTTCTTTATAAACTTTAAAATTCTTTTTAACTACTTGACTTTTTTATATTAACACTTAGCTTAAAACAAACACATTATACAGGTGTACAAAAATATAGGATGCCCCCCAAAATGTACACACACCTTGAATAATTATAAAGGCAGGGTTTATTAAAATACATTTCATTTTCAAAATTGAGCTATCAACTGTTAGTGTGTGTACATTTTTTGGGACACCGTATATTTTTTTTACAACCTTATTCTATGAGGATTTTACTACTTTAATTTTTTCTTTTACCTTTTAAACTTTTTTGTTAAAAACTGAGACACACACACACACACACACACACACATTAGCTTAGGCCTGCACAGGGTCAGGATCATCAATATCACTGTCTTCCACCTTCACATCTTGCTCCACTACTGGAAGGTCTTCATCTCTCATGATAACAATGCCTTCTTCTGGAACACCTCCTTAAGGGCCTGCCTGAGGCTCTTCTTGAGGCTCAGAGACATGTTCCAGACTGTTTGCTTTGGTTTGTTTCCTCTTTTTCATCATAGACTTACTTGTGAGTGCCTAAAACCGCATGAACATTCGTCTCGATCAGTGAAAACCTTTTGATGTTGGGTTGCTGTGTATAAGGTCGAGCACTCTTTCAGGCATGTTTATTTTCCATGAAGGTCTTCTATTCTTACCTTTTGCCTATTGTTCTGTTGGCTAGAGGCCTTTTAGTTTGGATTGTAAGGAGTGGCACCCAGGCAAGAGGTCACACCTTCCTTTCTCGTGTGCTTGGGGGGGGGGGGTGCAGAAATTTCCCCAAGTTTTTCATTTCTTCCCTTTGTATATTTTGATTCTCTGCAGGACTTTTAAAACATTCTTATATAATCCTATCTATCTATCCTTCACATTATGGCTTCTTGGTTTCTGAAGGATTCACCTTCTCTCAACATTTTTCTTCTCTCATGATTTTGTTTATTTTCAGGATTGCTCTTTTCTTTTTTTTCTTTTTTATTGAATTTATTGGAGTGACATTGGTTAATAAAATTATATAGGTTTCAGGTGTACAATTCTAGAATACATCATCTGAATATTGTACTGTGTGTTCACCACCCCAAGTTGTTCTTTTCTTTTGTAATGTTCCAATTTTCTTTGACATGAAAATTGTTTTGGAATAAAGACTAAAATAAGAGTCCACTCTTTTCCCCTCAGCCACCTAGTCATTCCAAAACTACTTATTAAATAATTCATCTCCCCCTTATTTACACAAAATACCATCTTTTATGAAAAGTTTCCCTGTCAACTCCTGCTTTAAAAAGTACAGAATCGACTGTCAGAGTAAGTTGTTGGCATTGAGATGCTATTTGCTCAGAGCCCCTTGGCATTGAAATGCTGTTTGCTCAGAGCCCTTTCGGAGCAGTCCCACCCCTGCTCCCTCTGCCAGGAAAGTCAGAGGTTTTCAGGGGTGTTCCTTTTGAAATTTTTGCCACTCCTTTTTCCCTTTCCCCAGTTTCTGCTACACTTTCACATCCTCATATTCTAGAATTCAGCTATTTCCCAACTGACAGAACAGTGTCATAGGTAACACATGATATGTGTAGTTTACATTATCTGTGACTTCTTTGCTTGATACAAAAAGTCATATTTCACTAAAGAATATATTATTTATCTCACAAATTGGAGCTTGCTGCCTTAGAAAAAGCTTTGAGACTTGACTCATTCCCAGTCCAAAAAATGCTTAATGTCGCCACAAGAGGTCACTCTTGGGTAGTTTTTGAAGCTTGATTGGGTTGACAGCTAAGAGCAAATAAACCTTAGAAGGAAACACACCTGCCACTGTTGAGATAGTCAATATTAACCAAAACTGGCACAAGAAGTTGGTGAAACTACGTAATTCAGATTTAATTTTTATTGGTTTTCTATTGGAAAGAATGTAAACGTGTCCTGAAGAAATGGAAATCAAACTATGTACTATTTTCCTTCTAGCTTTTTCTTCTTAAGATTTCTGTGTGATACATTGTCTCAACATTATTAGTTAGGATTATATATTACGTCTCAGTTATATACATGTAAAGGAAGAGTTGTAGACTATTTAGGAATAGGAATGTTCTGTCAACCCAGGGGGATTTTTGCATGGGTATTTTCCTTTATTTCCTGCTTCTGGCATTAACATTGGGTACCTGAAGTGATTGGGGTTCCCCACTCATGTCCCATGCTTAACCCCACCCCCACAAAGCCACATAGCTCAGTTTCTTTTCCACCCCACCTCTGGGCCCCCCTGCTGGTCTGCTTGTTCACAGTAGATGAGTGGGATCACCTGGTAGAGGTGTGCCTGCAGGTTATACTTGGACTTCACAACTGCGCACACATGGAACTTAGGCCACATTGGTGGTGGCTGTGGCCCAGAGCCCTGCCATGCTGAAATCTTCCTGGTCCTTACAAATAAACCAATGCTGTAATATACATACACATTGTATATAAGGTGTTCAAGAGTCTTTTCTTGGGAAAATCTGTCTTGTTTTCTGAGAAACTAGCTTTCTTGAATTAGAGCTTAAATGGCTTCTCCTTTATGAAACTGGCATATAGATAGTAGATGTGTTTTAAGGTGATTATGAGGCAAAATTTTTGTCAGTATTCAAAATTATTATTATTATTTTTTGCTCAGTTCCTTAAGTTGGGAAACCAGTGATAAATAGATTTAGAAATGAAGGGTGGAGCTAGAGCAGCTTGGTTTTGGTTGGAGGCGGAAGGATGCATATTTTGGTGGTAGGAAGAACATTGACCTCATAGTAACACTTCCCTTTGCTTCATGGACTTTGGAGATCTGAAGTTGGTGTCTTCCCTTAGCACATCTAACAGCCTTTGTCTTTAACTGGAAAATTCGGTCCTTTTTTTGTTACGATTACTGACATTTTGATTTGTGACCACCATCTTTTGTGCTTTAAAGCTGTTGTCCAGTGTAGTTTTTTCTTTTCCACAAGTTAGATATTATCATTGTGGTTTTATGTAATCAACATTTATTTACATTTGTCCACATACTGCCTGACGTCTTTGCTTGCCTTTCTCCACCCCCTCTCCCCACGGCATCCCAATGCATCTCTTATCATTTCCCTTTTCCTTGGAGTGCCTGCCCAAAGTATCACTTTGAATTAAATTCTCCACTTGGGGGTGTTCATCATACACAATGTAGGGGTTTGGACGAATAACCCTCAGGAGCACCTACATGTAGTTTGCAGCTCTTGAGAGAGAACTAACCCCCTCCACTAAGCATGGAGCTTGCTGCAGACACATGTGCCCCTGCCCCGCCTGGGCAGCAGATTTACTTTTCACTCACTGTTCTGAAGAGCGAGCCTTCAGCATCCCTGTTACACTCTGGTCCCAGCTGGGCCCAGCTTCCTCCCATCCCCCAGATCTCCGCCATCATGTAAGGCCCTTGGAAACCCTCAGGGCAAGAACTTAGCTGCATACCAGCTTCTACTTTTACACCCTGCCTCTGAAGATTCCTGCTGCTCCTGCAGCTCAGTGATGCGTTTATAAAGATATTTCCCTTTGTCACCGAGCATTGCAGCTGTTTCCATCATGGAGTAAAGGTGGCCTTGCCTTAGGTTCATTTATGTTCCTTGCTTGAGGCAACTGATGTCCCTGCTAATTTCAGTATAGAAAAAATATTACGATCTGAAACAGTTGGCTGTAGTCTTTGACCAAGTTGGAAGCTGGTAAAATACTGGCCAAATAAGTTATACACAGACTTAACCATGTGACCCAGCAATTCTTCCCCTACGTATGTACCCAAAAGACTTGAAAGCAGGGATTCAAACATACTTGTGTGCCACCATTCATAGCAGCACAGTTCACAAGAGCCAAAAGGCAAAAGCAACCCAAGTGCCCATCAGCACATGAGTAGATAGTCAGAATGTGCTATATCCTTACAATGGAATATTATTCATCCATAAAAAAGAATAAAATACTGACACATGCTACAATATGGACAAACCTAGTAAACATCATGCTACGTGAAAGAAGCCAGCTATAAAAGGCCACACGTTGTATGATTCCATTCCTATGAAAATTTCCGAATAGGTAAATGCATAGAGATAAAGTAGGTTCATAGTTGCCAGGGCCAGGACCTGGGGCTGGGGGGAGTGGGGAGTCACAGCTTAATGGGTACAGGGTTTCCTTTTGGGGTGATGAACATGGTCTGTAAGTTAGAGGTGGTGGTTGTATAATAGGATGTGTGCATTTAATGCCACTGAATTGTATACTTTAAAATGGTTAAATTGATAAATTCAATTTTATATGTATTTTACCACAATTAAAAAATTCTGGTCATTGAACATTCTCAGAAACAGGCAAGGGAATCCTGGGGCATAGAGACTTGCCTACTCTGTCCTTGATCAGAGCACCCATGAGCACCATTCCTGGTTGCCATCTGCCATCTGAGGATAGTGCAGTGAACAGGATCAGGACTTTACCAATTTACGGAGCTAGGGTCCTCCATTCACTGCATACTAGATTGGGGTGGGGGGGGTGAGTGTATGTGTATTCTTCCATCAGTAGTATTTTTTCAACTGAATTGCATAATGATTGATTGTTACTCTAAAAACTAAAATAGTAAAATCTTATTTCATGTCACATTATATCTATGGCATTATTTTGTGGTCAGCTTTCCTCATTTAAGCCCACTTTTCCTGGGAAAAATCCAGAATGTCCCGGGCTTACTGATAGCCTGGGCCTGTCACCTTCTCTTTCTGTGACCAGCTCAGCCCTTTCTGAGCTGATGGCTTTTAAGCATTCTCAGTTGATGGGCAGAGAAGCCAGACCCATGATTTACAGTCTCCCAAGGCCTCGAGTGTAGTGGAGCCCATTTTCCTAAGCCTGTGTGTTCCATGGCTGCATAAACCAGGACTTTGTCCCCACCAGCTGCACCCAATGTGCAAATGGCAGTTTCCAAGTAACTTGCTTTAACTTGTGCCTGTGATTTTATTTTATTTTTAAATGTTTTTATTGATTTTTAGAGAGAGGAAAAGGAGAGGAAGAGAGAGAAACATTAATGAGAGTCATTGATCTGCTGCCTCCTGCATGCCCCCTACTGGGGATTAAGCCCACAACCTGGGCATGTGCCCTGATCAGGAATCTAACCGGCAACCATGGTGCATGGGACAACACTCAGCCAACTGAGCCACACTGGCCAAGACTGTGCCTGTGATTTTAAACATTACCATGTAACACTAACAAATTGAATATCAGTTTCTTATCCAGTAGTTTTATCCAGTGATCAGGCACCCTGACATTCATCACCAGCTGCCACAAATGCAGGGCCACGTCACTAGCACATTTCTCCCAGCGGTTGCTCAGGCATATCCCAGACCAGGCGTGGCCTTACCAGTGAGACCTGATTCTCTCATTGTCTCGAGTGTGGTTGGTTACTATATTCCTAACATACAACTTGAACATATTTAACAAGCCCTTTTGTGTCTGCGCAGGGTCACGTCGATAGCGGACAGGTTGAATGTGGAATTTGCCTTGATTCACAAAGAGAGGAAGAAGGCGAATGAAGTGGACCGGATGGTCCTGGTGGGCGACGTGAAGAACCGTGTGGCCATCCTTGTGGATGACATGGCTGACACGTGTGGTACCATCTGCCATGCTGCCGACAAGTACGAGGGACAGTTTGGGAAAGTGTTAGGATATCATTAAGAAGGGGAAAATGTCAGCATTTAAAAACGGGGCCTATTTTTCCTCATTATTGCTGTTTGCTTAGCAGTTGCTTTTCAGACCAAAGGCGGTTGTAGCCCATTTATTTTTCCTTGGTAGGAAGAAAACCATGGTCCTTTATGGCCTGATTGTCATTTTCAAGGTTGAACTGTCAGTGGATTTTATAAAGGGTCCAAGGAAGAGTGCTCCCTGAAACTGAGCACAGAAGGGAAGGGACCATCTTGCGGGCTTCCTTCTGTTCGGCCTTCACTCCAGCCTTCAAAGACAGTATAAAACAAAGAACATAAAAATCTATCAATGATTTTTTTCTATTGATATGTCAGAATGATTGTCTTCTGGCTGTTTTGGTTTAAAGCAGTGACTCTCAACCAAGGGCAGCTTTGCTTCCTGGGGGGACATTGGACAGTATTTGGAGACATTTTGGGTCATCACAGCTGAGGGGAGGGAGGAATTGCCACAGCACAATAAAGAATCCCCTGCGCCCGGGGCCAAAGTCAGTGGTCCTGGATTTAATGGCGTACAGAGTATGCTGGCAGCTCCTACCTTAAAGATCCTGGTTTTGGCTAATGAACATGAGTGGAATTGGCTTCGTGTTTTCCTTTTAAATTCACACTAAGAGGAGACTGATTTGTTTTTGTTTTCTCTTCTGTTTTACAGGCTTATCTCAGCCGGAGCCACCAAAGTTTATGCTATCCTTACCCATGGGATCTTCTCAGGGCCAGCTATTTCCAGGATAAATAGTGCCTCCTTTGAGGCTGTTGTTGTCACAAACACAATTCCACAAGAAGACAAAATGATTCACTGCTCCAAGATCCAGGTACCGTCTACACTCCAGGCAGAGCCAAGCAGTGAGGCTTTTATGTTTTTAATTAAATATCACTAAGATGCCTCACTTTCCTCACCCCTTTTCTATTTTCTGGCGTTTAGGTGATTGACATTTCGATGATCTTGGCCGAGGCGATCCGCAGGACCCACAACGGTGAATCCGTGTCTTACCTGTTCAGCCACGTCCCACTGTAAACCCAGGATCCCGGTGCGGAGCAAGCCTGCTGGCTTCTGACTAGTGTGTTTTTATCTGATTTTTTAGCTTTAGGACTCAGTAATTAGAATGCAAAAGCATCAGATCTTTGTATCCTCCAAGATCCACTGTTTCCCCCTTCTATAGCTCGAGTCCATTTATTTCCAGTTTGCGGGGAGGGTGGTGGTTATTTAATCTGTGAACTGTTATAAGTCAGAAATAGTTTTGTCATCTTGACCGGTTCTGATAGGTGACTTTGTCCTTTGTCCTGTCAGTATTTTGAGGCTACTACTTTCAAGTATATAATTCCAATGTGGAAGTTCCTAATTTATATATTTCAGGGTTGCCAAAGGTGACTTTAGGATAAAGACTTCTATGTAGATATATAATGATAATGCCTATGGACATTTGGGTAAAACCTTGTATAGATTGAGCCCTTCTAAGAAAACTTTAGAAAATTAATAATACCATGATATATATATATTTTTTTGGTTATTGTACTTAATTTTTTTTTTTAATCCTAACCCAATATTTTTTCCATTGATTTTTTTTAGAGAGACTGGAAGGGAGGGAGGGTAGAGGGAGAGAGAGAAATGTCACCGTGAGAGACACATCGATTGGTTGCCTCCCACACGCGCCCCAACCAGGGCCAGGGATTGAACCCAAGACCCTTTGGTCCTCAGGCTGATGCTCTAACCACTGAGCAAAACTGGTTAGGGCTGTGCTTAATTTGGACCAAATTTTATGTAGTTTAAGATGGCCACTCACACATTTTTGGGTAAACAGTAGACATATTAGATGCCATATAGTTCAGTATTTTTTTATTACCACTTCTGAAAAACTTTATAACTATCACTTCCATGAAATGTCATGTTCTAAAATTCCAAAATGATGTTCAGTGATAGATCTGATTTAGAAACTGTTTTGTAGATCAAGTTTCTGCTCACTGTCATATTCATGCTTGCCCCTGTCCATCCCAGATGGACAGTTCGTAGGGCACTTTTTGTCCCGTCTCCTTGGTTTAGCTCTAGCTTTTATTTTGCCTTTTTTCCAGTAATTTTATGTTGGGGATTTCCACCAAAATGAAACTTCTAAGTCCCTCAAATTGACTAATCTGATCATAATTTTGCTTTTCACGTAAATAAAAAAGTGGATTTTGGTGAGTTAACACCAAATGCATATTTAAACATCATTTAGCTTTGAGCTTTAATGTTCTTTTGCTTTTTGTAATCAGAAGTAGCAAGTCTAGGCAACTGATTTTTTCAGCTAAAGCCACTACATGAAAAATGTGGTTAAGAAAGGCCTACAAAAAAAGTGCAAATAATTAAGCATTAGCTGCTTCATTAAAATAATATTCAAATAGGGGCCCCAGAGTGATCATGGAGGGAAGACTGCTTTCTCCACCCTTGATAGCACCCTCCTGTGTGAGGTGCCTCCCTGACTATGGCAGAGGGCATGCCTTAATTCTTTGTGAATTTTATTATATGCACCTTGGTGCGCAATCAACTGAATTCTTCAGCCCGAGAAGAGGAGAATTTGCCTGCATAGAATAATCAGCAATATCTCTCCCTTCTGCTGAATCTTAAAACTTGAAGGTCAGAATAAATTCCTTAAATTCTGCAGGTGCAAAAGTAAAATCTATTGAAGTCATTAATGAATAGGACAGTGTTGAAGGTCTCAAGCTTCACTACAGCAGAGGTGGAATGGAAGTTAAAAAGTGTCACTAGGTCATTGTAGAAATGAGCATTTTGTTGTACCTTAAAATGGTTTTGGAGATAAAATGATATGGCCTGGTCAAACCAGCTATGCAATACAGATTGACTTGTATCTAAAAAGAGCTGACTTGAGATATGTAAAGAGTTTATTTAGATGGTATGTAATTTTAATTTTTGATAAATGAGTGATACCTGTATTTCTTGGAATTTCTATGCATAGAGAAATGGAAATGTAGTTTTGAACACACATAGACAGCTTGGCATACAAGTGTAGACACACTGACATGACTAAAACCAATTGATTTAAAAGAGATCATTTCATCTAACATTTATAGTAAAATAGAGATGATTTTATAATAATGATCTGAAGATAAAAAATGACAGAAAATCTATTGTAATGCTCTGAATTAAGAACTGATTGTTACATTACTTAGCACCACATGTGTTGTTTTTAAAGTACTTCTAATACGTTGATTAACTTATTAGACTAGACTCAGCCAGACACAGTGGCGGTGTGGACCTGAGCTATTTGGTTTCAGTTCAACGAAGATGAGGAAGACAGTGTCTGAGCAGCTTCATCCCACACCTCGAGCTTTATTGCTGCTGGTGTGGAAACATTTAAGCAAAACCACTGAAGATGTTGGTCCTGTCCAGTTCTGCTGAATGGAAGCAGACTTGGTGTACATCTAGCCAAAAAGGGAGCCAGAGAAATGTGAACATACCAAAAGCACTCAGCCTCCAAATTAATTTATACTAATCAACTTACAGATATTCAGATGATAACTGTTCTTTTTTAGGAAAGATGGCAACTAGATTCAGGAATGTGTCACTTACAGTGCTTGTATTGGTTTAGAATATAAGATTTTAAGATCTTCCAACACTGTACTAAAACATTTCAATAAAGTCATACTACTTCTTTCTTTTGTAGTGCGTGTCATCATTGTGGAGTAGTGTGTTTTGATGGAGTGATGTGTTTTGTGGGGTACCTGAAAGTGTGTGCTACTCCCCGACTATAGCCCGCCATAGAAAATCACAGAAAAGCCAGAAGTTTTCTGAAGTCAGCTCTTCTCCATTTGGAAGGTATTTCTGATGGACTAATTAGCAGTCTCCTTGCCCCGAAGCATAACAGCTGTGCCTCAGAAGGCATCCAAGTTGATCATTCTAGATGTTTCTGTAAAATTGAAGATCACACAGCGTTTACCCAGCAAAGCAGTACTGTTCATTGTCCAGAGGTGGAGCAGCCCAAATTTAAGTGTAGGCCCCGTACAAGTTCTTCACGTGTGTTCATTTCACAAGTGCCAAGAGTTTCCTCCCAAAAAACAGCTACCTATTCAGTGATGTTTTAAGTTACCCTTGTGGGGACAAAGTACATTTATCATTATGTTTGCCCAGGCATGCTCATCTTTAAAGTGTGGATAACTGAGAGTGGCAGCCTTTTGTCTTAAAGTCCCAGTGAAATATAAAGAGCTAAAACCAGGTCTGTCGGGGAAGATCTGTTTAAGAGAGAGTGTGATAGAGCCCTGGGCGGTGTTGCCCAGTGGCTAGAGCCTCCCGCTTCACTGGTTATCCTCGCTCAAACGTACTACATACTAAACACCTTGTCCTGTCCTGTTTCAGTCCTTGCTGGAATAGAGCCATCTGGCTCTGGAAAATTCTGCCCTGAAGTACCACCAGTAAGCAGTCCCTTCACAAAGCCCTTTCTGATTGATCCTCTGAACCTCTGTGTCATCTTTCCCGGACACTTAGCCTGTCCATCCTGTAGCTCGGCTGGATTTGGTAAGACCTGTCACATGAAACAAAACACCCCCAAAGTGGTGTGACAGCATTATTAAGTGGAATTGAAGTGCTTTTGGTGTTGCCACCATTCCCTTCTAGTACATTCTATCACATTCTTTCTCTTTTTTCATTTGAGGATATATTTTCCATTGACTTTTAGAGAGAGTGGAAGGGATGGAGGGAGTGAGAGAGAGAGAAACATTGATGTGAGAGAGAGACAGCCATTGGCTGCTGCCTGCACAGCCCAGTGGGGGCCGGGGATCCAGCCTGCATCCCAGGTACGTGCCCTTGACTGGGAATCAAACCTGAGAGCCTTCAGTGCCAGCTGCAACAAAAACACGTTACATGACATGCCCCACAATGTGCCAACAATCTGGGGCACCTCAGTTCTTTTTAAGTCCCTTGTCAAGTAACTAAAACCTGAAGAGCTGTAGTCAAAAATAAAAGGAAAAAAGCGAGACACTTTTGAAAAATGCATTCAAGACCTGACTTGATTGCCAGTCTTCACCACAGCTGCCTCTAGTGCCATAAGTGGTCTTTGAGACCCCAGGGGACTGTCCGGACAGGTGGCAGAGTGCCCGAATGTCCACTGATGGACATTGCCCTTCTGTGTGTTGGTTCTTACATCATTTTTAAGCAGCTTACTTTGGCTGTCCTTCAAACATTGAACTGTCTCTTCTTATACTCATATTTAATTGAGCTATAATATTACAATTAAAAACATAACTGGCATAAAAAGGTTCAGAAATAACTGAATCTTGGAAATCAACAGGCCGATGCAGAGGGCATATGTACTAGTACCCTACCGACCTGAGATGTTAAATAGGTCCTGAAGATCTGTCAACATTTTTTTTTTACAGAAGGAAAGGAGAATGCAGGTTAACCGATCGGATTTTAAATAGAGGTCAAGTCAAGAGAGCTTCCACTGTTCCTGTTGGTCTCAAGCTTGTCTGTCAATTGGAACCAATTCAGCAGTATTGAAAACTCCCAATACCCAAGCCTCACCCAAGAGTGGTTAAATCAGAATCTTTGAGTGCCGGACACCATGATGCCTTTCCAATGTGCCACCAAGATTCAGAACTTCGGGTTTAGGTCATGGCCACAAAGCTCTCAAGGTCTGCTGTCCCCCTCCCAACATGTAAGTATATACATTTAGAAAGCAAAAGAGTGCCCTGGCCAGTGTGGCTCAGTTGATTGGAACATCACCCCCTACACCATAAGGTGGTAAGTTTGATTCCCAGTCATGGCACATACCCGGGTTGCAGATTTGATCCCTGCTCAGGAGGCAACTGATGAATGTTTCTCTCTCTCTCTTCTTTCTTCTCTCTGAAAATCAATAAAAAAATTTTTTAAAGTTTAGAAAGCAAAAGAGCAAAGAAAAGTATATACAGGAACAAAGTGTTACAGGGCAGTAAGGAGGCAGGAAAATTCCAGTGCAAGTGGAATAGGAAAACTGAGACAAAGTTCAAGCAAGGCCAGGCAGCCCAGGCAGTGTTGCTCAGTAGTTGAGATCAACCTATAATCCAGGAGGTCATGGTTCAATTCCCGGCTGCCCGGTAACACCTCTCTGGGGTCAGTGCCTTTAACAAAAGGACCATAATTAATTCCATAAATCAAAATAAGCGAGCACCTACATTTTGGAGAATTTAAAAACATTCTTCTTAGTTAGAATTCCTACATGTGGAATTGCTCCATTGGAGCAATGCCCATTTTAAATTCTGGTATATTTTAATTGCTCACCAGAAAGGTGGTATCAATTTGCCCTCCCACTCAAAGTCCCTAAATCCTGGCCAACACTGAATTGACAGTCTTTCCCCTTTTTCCAATCTGATAATTTTAATATACTGAGATGTCATTTTATTTGCATTTCTGTAAGAACTTTATTTTATTGACTGCAAATATTTATTTTATAGGATCTATTAGGTAATATAGTAATAGAAATATTATATAGATATACCCAAACCTTGTTCATCTATCATCTATTACTGCAATAATATTTTAATCTTTTTCTTCAGTTATAAAAACACTTTATTACTGATTATAAAATAATATATATCCATTGAAGAAATTTTGGTAAATACAGGGACAAGAAATTTAAAAAAAAAAAAAAAGTGTTCATAATTACTTGACAGTGACAATGGTTAAAAGTGTATGTGACCAAACAAGTGGTAATTTTTAAATATTTTTTGTTTACACTTTGCCTATTATCTTTGCCCATGTCATTCAGTATTCTAATATGTGACTTTCAAAGGCTGCATAGTCATCTAAAGTAATGTGTTTTAAATCCAATATCCTTCAAAGAATCGGAAACAGCAGATCTTGGCTTAAATACTAACCCATTTACTTCTATATGTCACAAGTGGTAAACTTACTTTGGTGGTTCCCAGTGACCATGGCCCCCAGTATCCATGCTCATGTGCAGTGCCTCCCTTACTGACCCTTGGCTTAGCCACAAATAGGGCCTTAGCAAGGATGACGCAAGCAAGGGCTTGTCAGAGCTTGCGCACTGGGGCCTGTCTTACTGAGATGCTCACCCTTAGTGTCTAACCACTAGGAGGAGAAGCCCAAGCTAGCCACATGGAAAGAAAAGCGCTAGAGGTCACAGCCTCCCAACCCTCCCCACCAGGTACCAGAATTGTGAACAAAGACATCTGACCGCAGCCTCATGAAGGACCCCAGTTAGACCAACAGAAGAACAGCTCTGCAGAGCCCCTGCCAACCCACAGAGCGATGAACACATAAAATGGTAGCTATTTTAAGGCGACAAGTCTCAGCATGGTTTGTTACACAGCAGTGGGTAATTGAAACATGGCAGCATCTAATATGAATAGTTGTATCAGATACGGGAAGTAAATCTTTAGAATTATAAACTCAAAAGGACCTTTTGTTATTATTTGGTTAAATGGTTGAGGACCTGGCTGATTAGATGACTTGCGGAAAGCACATGGGCAGTGGAGTAAAAAAAACAAACATGAACTGTAATCCAGTTTTGCATTACTAGATTTATGACTTCTTAGAGTATTAGCTTGCATGTGGGCAAATCAGGTTTTAACACTAGCTACCTCGCAGGTGTTTTATTCTTCAGCTTTGTGAGTGATGGTATTTCTAACCTAATGGAATTATTAACAGGATGAAGGGATATACAGGCATGAGTTAGCATTTTTATTAGGAAGCCATGTCTCCTGAACACAAGAGACTGTTCTTTCCACTATACCTTACTACTAATGAATTTACTTCGTGGGTCTACGAAAACCAGATGGCGAGGCAGATTCTCTGTAATGCCCACCTGGCAGAACTGCTTCAGATTTTTCAAGGCAGCAGGCAGGCTGCTTGGAGACCATTACATCCATAAATAGCCTTTTCTTTTTTTAGCCAAGTCATCTATTCAATTATTTGTATCAGGGGCTTTTTTTTTTTTTTTTTTTTTTTCAAAGCATCTGACCATTTGGACTCTTCTGAAGAACTCTAATACTCACATGGGACCAGTCCTCAAAAGGAAAGAAGATTTTTGTCACCTGAATTTGCATATCCTGTCAAGGGCATCTTCAGAACACTTTCATTTCAAGGTAAAATGAAACTTACAGGACCGAGCAGAGAGGGGCTTCACAGTTCAGTTTAAAGGGGGGATGAGAAACGAAAGTCCAGGTTAATAGGGGCATGGGGCTTTGCAATGCTAAAAACATACTATAGGGTGTTCCAGAAGAAGTGTACACACACTTTGAATAATTACAAAGGCAGTGTTTATTAACATACGTTTCATTTTCAAAATGGAGCTATCAGCTGTTAAAGTGTATATACAGATTTTTGGGACACCCTGTATGTACAAAGAAACTATGTAGCCTGTGTTCTATTTCCACAGGCCATTTACAAAGAGCAGGATCAAGATATCTGCAAATTTCTACTAAAGAATATGATTTGAAAAATGTTCGTGGTTGTATTTAACTGAAAGACTTAAAACTTCAGCCTTGTTATAAAAGAACCTTTAAAGTCCTATCCCCTTTTCATGAAGCAGAGCCTGACTTTCAGCATCTAAGGGTGGAGACAGGCCGCAGAAACTGAGGAAGCAGTGGGGCTAATACCTACTTCTCATGTTCACCCAAATCAAGCAACTTGCAGAGAGAAACAATAAGGCATATTGTCCCCCATGCTGGAAGCGCAGCGTTGGGTGGACTGGAGCAATGTGCTTCAGGGATTTATTTAGGTTCTCATCAGCTGTAGGAGAGCATGGGTGATGCTAAGTTTCTCCTGAACCACTTTGATGGCTATGCTGGGGTCAAATGGCAGAGCTGGGACTCAAACTTAGACTTCCGTACCCAGCTGTGGACTTGTTCACCACTGTGGATGCGGCTCAAGTCTGGGCTTCCTTTTAATTTCAGAGACTTAATCCCAAGAGTCCTTCGATGTTCAAATCTCTAAATTAGCGTGACGTTAAAGTAAGGCTGCCAGATTATATACAGGATAGCCAATTAAATTTGAATTTTAGAGAAACAACAAATAATGTTTTAGTATAAGCATGTCCCAATTTGCCAAATTTAGCAACCCTACACTAAACCTTAGCTATCCACCAAGGCAGTTCCTGATCCACCAAAAGGAAAAAATGAAATGCAATGAAACAGAAAAAACCAAGCATGAGGCAGCCCAGCCAATGAGAGGCCCGTTTTCACTCAATACATAGGACTCTATCCTCTCCATCCAATAACTGCTCTGGAGCTAAGTAACCTGCAGGAGACTGGGCCCACCATGTGGCCATCTGGGTCATCACTCAGACTGGGTAGTTGGCTGGGGCCACCGCGAACCCTTCAGCAGAAGGTCTTCCATAGAGTCGAGGTCAGTCATTGCACTACTCCTTGGAACACCAAAGATCCGAAACAGCCCAGCTGCCCAGCAGCGGGGGATGGTGGAGCGAAGTGGGGCACATCCAGGCAACCAAGGGCTTCCGCCTGAGAGAATGCCGATGCCCTTCTGCCAAGGCGAAGGGTGGAAGGAGCTCCACATGGAAGGCCAAGTGAGAAGCGAAGTGCATGCTAACGAAGTAGACCGAAGGGGGAAAGGGGGAGGGAAGTTTCTAAAGACTCTGGAAAGATAAATAGGAACTGAGAAAAATGGTATCTTGTGGGCATGGGGCGGGGGTGGAGTTGGAAAAATAGCACATGATGAGACGAAGATGTGTTTATTCTGTGGCCATCAATGCGTGCGTGTCCGTGTCTGAGCAGACAGGAGTCAACAGCAAGCCTGAGGCTGTTGTCGTTAGGAAACGCTGCTTCCAAGGCTAGCCTTTGACCTGCAGCTGGGAACTTGGATTTCTAGTGGGTTCTCCCTTTCCCAGAGCTGGGAAGCGAGTGGCTCACTGAGGCTAAAATGTGTTTGTAAACGGTGTGATTTATACTGAACGCCTGCTTTCCTTCTGGGAGCCTGGAAGCTGGGTATGTGCTAGGCAGAGGGTGCCTGCGTGACCGGCCCCGCGAAAAACCCTGGGCTCGGGGTCCCTATGAGCGACCCTGGTCGGCAGCATTTTGTGTGTGTTTTCTCAGCTGGTTGCCGGGGGTTAAGCGTGTCCTGAGCTTGTGCGTGGCTCCTTCGCTCATTGCTCTGTGGATCTTTCCCACGTCCTCATTTTGGCTTGTAGCTTTTCACTGTAACGGGTCATAGCTGGGAGTAAACTATATGCAGAGTCCTGTGAGCCCCCTAGTGAATCACTAAACTAGGGATGCTTTGGGGTGTCCCTGGCACCTCTCTCTCTGTCTCTGTCTCTGTCTCGCTCGCTCTGTGTGTGTGCGTGTGTGTGTGTGTGTATATATATTTCTGTATCATGTGAGTATATTTTATCTATGAAAATAAAAGAGAAATGAAAGTCCTTTACTTTTTATTTGCCTCCTAACTAAAAGCCCCATTCAAAATGTTTTCAGAGAGAGAAATAGAAACAGAGACAGAGAGTGAGACGGGGAGGTGGGGGGGAGAGAGAGGGGAGGAAGGAACAGAGAATGCAACAAATTTCACTGCCTTGACCTATAAAAAGACAAAATTATTGTAGCTTTTAAATGGCAGTGTTGTATTTTTTTTCAAACTTTCTTCAGCTTTTACACATTAATGTTTCAAAATCTTAAGGCTTTGTTCTAGAAGAATATGTCCCTCTTTGTACATATAGAACAATCCAGCACATAACTGGAAATATAGGTCTGCCATTTAGGAGAACATTTTTGTCACAGAGCTTTAAGTCACCTTTGGGAGGGTGGATATCACACATTTTAAAAGTTTTTATATAAAGAAAGATTGTAAAGAGATTACAGACACACCAAGTAGCTGCTGAATCAGAAAAAAGCTATAAAAGATAGTTTGGGGATAAATTGAGGAAATCTGAATATAAAATAGGTATGAGATGATATTATGGGCATTGTATAATTCTTTCAACTTTTCTATATATCTAAAGTTTTTCAAAATAAAGTTGGTAAGTAAAAGATTTTTTAAATAAACAGGCTGTTAATATAATTGAAGTTAAAATGGAATGATATGATATAATTTATTAGAAAATCAATAACCACTCTGCTATTGAATTTACCACATTGATTTAAGGACTTAGAATCTCTTCCAATAAGAAAACAAAAGGCTTTATTGATGCTCGACTACTAGGCAAGTTTCACTTGACTAAACTCCCAGTTAATTCAAACAGCTAGTGAAACTAGTCAGATGACTGGTCACTTTAATTGATTAATCAGTAGAATGACCTTCCTCTCAAAATTGACCTCATTGATTGACTTGTTCTTATTTTTGTGATCACTTTCATTTTTATGATAAAAAAGAATGATTTTTTTAAGCACCTACTATGGATAACATTCGGGGGACAATGCATTCTTAACTCAATGAGCTTGTAATATCATTGGGGAGGTAGGAGTTATGAATCAGATAAATAACAAGACAAAGAATAATCAATAACCTAAGTGCACAGTATCATAACCCCTTAGAATACTATCATAGAAAACCTGGATGTGTCTTTACTGATCACACAACCTCATCCCTCACTTTATGGATGAGTAAGCAGATAAATTATAGTTCACATACAATATTATATTAGTTTCATGTGTACAACATAGTGGTTAGATATTTATATACTTTACAAAGTGATCACCACAATAAGCCTAGTACCAGATTTTTTTTTTATTGTAAAATAAAACATAGAAAATTCCATACAAACAAAATGTATAGTTGATTGATTATTTTAAGGCAAAACCACCCAGGTCAAAACATAATTTTTTTTTTAATTTATCTTTATTGTTGAAAGTATTACAGATGTCCCCTTTTCCCCCCATTGATCCCCTCCACCACCACCCCCACTACCCCCCAGGCCTTCCCCACACTATTGTCTGTGTCCATGGGTTATGCATAAAAGCATAGAAGTTCTTTGACTAATCTCTCCCCACCCACTCCCCCACCCCCACCTTCCCTCTGAGATCCCTCAGTCTGTTCCATGCTTTTATGTCTCTGGATCTGTTTTATTCCTCAGTCTATTTTGTTCATTAGATTCCACATATGAGCGAAATCATGTAAAACTGAACCAAGAAGAATTCAGAAAACTGAATAGGCCAACAAAAACTGTTGAAATCAAAGCAGTATCAAAAAACTCCCAGCAAACAAAAGCCCCGGTCCAGACAGCTTCACAGGGAGTTTTACCAAGCATTCTACTTCTTTTTTTTTAATATGTTTTTATTGATTTCAGAGAGAGAGGAAGGGAGAGGGAGAAAGAGGGAGAAACATCAATGATGAGAGATTCATTGATTGGCTGCCTCCTGCATGCCCCCTGCTGGGGATCGAGCCTGCAACCCGGTCATGTGCCCTGACCGGGAACTGAACTGGAATCTTCTGGATCATAGGTCAATGCTCAGCCACTGAGCCATGCCAGCTGGATGCATTCTACTTCTTATTCAGTCCCTTTAACATTTCTTGCAATGCTGGTTTGGTGGTGATAAATCCCTTTAGCCTTTTTTTGTCTGGGAAGCTCTTTATTTTACATCTATCTTGAATGATAGTCTTGATGGATAGAGTAGTCTTGGTTTCAGATTCTTGCTTTTCATTTCCTTGAATACATGCCATTCCCTTCTTGCCTGTAGATTTTCTGATGAGAATCACCTGACAGCCTTATGGGAGCTCCTTTGTTGGTTACAGATTGCTTTTCTCTTACTGCCTTTAAGATTTTCTCTTTGTCTTGAATTCTTGGCATTTTAATTATGATGTGTGGGTGGGGGCCTCTTTGGATTTTTCTCGCTTGGGACTCTCTGTGTCTCCTGAACTTGTGTGACTTTCCCATTAAACAGGTTAGGGAAGCTTTCTGCCATTATTTCTTCAAGCAGGTGCTCACTTTCTTTACCTTCTGTTACTCCTATGATGCAAATATTGTTATGTTTCATGTTGTCCCACAGCTCCCTGAGACTGCCCTCTCGTTTTTGTTTTTTTTTGGATCTCTGATTGAGTGATTTTTTTTCTACCCTGTCTTCTAATTTGTTGATCCAGTCCTCAGCTTCCTCTGATCTGCTGTTTATTCCTTCCAATGTATTCTTTATTTCTGCTATGTCATTCTTAATTTCCTTCATAGTTTCCATATCTTTTCTCATGCTGTTGAGCATCCTTACAATCAGTATTCTGTACTCTATAGCTGATAGATTGCCTATCTCCATTTCATTTAGCTCTCCCCCTGGTGAATTCTCTTTTTCTTTCATTTGGGGCTTGTTTTTTTCTCCCCATCTTGGCTGCCTCTTTGGGTTTGTTTCTATGTATTAGGTAGGTCTGCTAGGACTCCCAGTCTTTTTGGAGGGTCTCTGGTGCAGGCCAATGTCAGATGCTGTTTGTGACTTGCCTTGGGTACCCTGTTCAGAGCTACCAGTGACCCACAGTTTGTGGCTCCCTCTGCTGGAGCTGGGTGCATTTGGAAACAACAAAAATGAGCACCAAGTTCTGCTTTTCCAATCCCTGGGTCCAGAAGCAAATCAGGCAAAGATTCAGAGTTCTATCTGTGCCTGCAGGCTGATTGTTATTCTTAATCCAACAGATTTATTTTTATGTAGCCAAATTTTTCGGTGTTTTCTTTCAGACTCTGGGTTGTCACTGTTGGTGTTTTGTTGTGATCATAATTAGAACAATTTTCCCACTTCAAGATTATAAAAATATTCATCTATGGTTTCTTCTAGTACTTTGAATGTTGAATGTTTTCCATTTAAATTTTTGAATTATATGAAATTATTTTTCCTGTAAGAAACAAGGTAGGACTACAGCTTAATTTTTTCTAAAATTTAGCCAGTTCCCCAACATTATTTTAATTCCTTTTGTCATTGATGTGACTTTAAACTAAAGTGCCATTAATTTTGAGATCTCCTCTTTCATTGATGTGCTGGTACTATGCCATTGTAGGCAATGCTGCACTATAACACCTTTATAGATCTGGAGGAGAAATCCTCCCCTTGTCACTTTTTTAAAAAAAAATACATTTTTATTGATTTCAGAGAGAGAAAGGGAGAGGGAGAGGGAGAGGGAGATCGAAACATCAATGATGAGAAAGTCATTGATCGGCTGCCTCTTGCACGCCCCTCTTGCTGGGGATCGAGCCTGCAGCCCTGGCATGTGCCCTGGCTGGGAATTGAACCAGAATATCCTGAATCATAGGTCAATGCTCCACCACTGAACCACGCCAGCCAGGCGCCTTGTTACTTTTTTATTCAGAAATTTCCTGACTATTCTCACATTTGGTCTTAACTCAGATCCAGTGCCTCATTTTTATAACAAATAGTTGGTAATATGCCCTTTACTATATGAAAGGAGATGCCATTTATGGATATCACAGCCTCAGTCTTCATGCCAAACAAAAATGCCCAACTGATTTCCAAAATGACCCCAGTTGAGAATCAATCTGGTAAGTTACTCATGAAATCCTGTTAGAATTTGGGATTGCACAGCATTTACAAATCAATTTAAGCAACATTTCCTTTTTTTACAGTGCTGTACCCTCTAAACCTAATAATGATGCATTTCTTTTCCTTCATCTATTTAGGTCTTCTTTGCATCTTCTTGGGTCCTGGCAAGAAACAGGTGGCACACTCAAGGAAGAAATTGATAACTTTAGCAAAGTGACTATTAATGGCAGCTTGGACAGGATTTAGGGAAATCAGAAAGGATGGTAGAGCAGTTCACAGGGGAGTCTTTACAACCACAGAGCTAAAATGGCAAGTAGAAGGAATGATTAGTGGAATTTGGGAAGAGTAGCCACTAGGAGAGCATCACCTGACAAGAGTGATGCCAGTGTGAATATCACATGGTATGTGACCTGGAGAAATTCCATTATTTGTTAATATAACAAATATATCTTATTTGTTAATAAGATATCTACTTTATTTTTAAGTTTTTAATGAGATAATGCATATAAAGCAGTTAAAACAGTATCTGACTCATAACAAACCTAGGAAGGATCACCTATTATTGTAGCTAATAGTTTTTCAGCTGATCTGGGGCACCAATGGCTTTTCAATTCAGCATA
Organism: Miniopterus natalensis; assembly: GCF_054644295.1. Classification (NCBI taxonomy): domain Eukaryota; kingdom Metazoa; phylum Chordata; class Mammalia; order Chiroptera; family Miniopteridae; genus Miniopterus; species Miniopterus natalensis. Next base: position 101,598,110 of record NC_142103.1, on the reverse strand, counting down.
TTAACCCTGGTCATTATCAGCTGATTTCCCACACCAAACTCTCTGGGTCGACTAAGTGAAGAATTCTAAACATAGCTGGATATTTTGACTCTACCTACAAAATGCCCAATAATCAGTTAAGAAGGCAACAGTTCTCTTGGGGACCCCACTTTGAGAAGCAAGGCTTTCTATGACACTAGACTGCAAGCACAGCTGACCTTTTTTAACTGGTAAGGGAGCCAACTGGAAGCTTTGCCACTGCTTAAAACCCAGAGTTCCTTTCAGCTGGGTCTCAGACAGAACAAGGTCAATTTGAACACATCTCTAAGATACCTATAGAACAGTGGTTTTCAACCTGGAGTGCTTTTGCCCTCCAGGGGATATTCTGCAATGTCTAGAGACATTTGTGGTTATTACAACTGGAAGCGAGTAAGGCTACTAGCATCTAATGGGTATAGGTCGGGGATGCTGCTAAGCATCTTACAATGCAACAGAGAATGATCTCGCAGAAAATGCCCATAGTGCTGAGGGTGAGACACTCTCTCATGAAAAAGAAGAACAATCAGTGCCTCAGGAAGTTCGGATTTAGAAAAGACCTTGCCCCAGTTAGAGGTAGAAATAAGAGGAACCTGATATTTCTGCAAACCTCATGTCTGGGGTGGCTTGAATAGTCATGCTCCTCCCCCAGCTATGCTCCTGGCAACCTTGTCTTTGCACTTGGAAACTCTAGGCTTGGCAGCCTGGAGTCTCTGTGACTTTACACCTCCTGCATCTCCTTGTCTCAGAAGACTCCAGACAGAGAACCACTCCATGTAACCAAGCAAGGTATTCTAAACATTGGGATAATTTAAGTAACTGGATGTATGAACCACTCTCAGAGATTGGGGAGGAGAGGGAACCTGATAATAGGCCAAAAAAAATTTTTAGAACTTAAAGAAAAATGTTGGTAGTCTAAAATATCAATTCTTCAAAGATAAAGTCAGATTTTTAATAATATTAGAAATAGTTCTCTGGAATATGTCTCTCATCTGTATAACTTCGAGGAAGTAAGTACCATTAATAGGTATTCTCAGCAACACACTTTAAAGCAATGTTCCCAGCATGGTTTGAAGCTACAGTACTTGCTGTTTGTTTTTTAATGCATTTTGGTGTTTTCTCTTTCTCTTAGTTGAAGCTGTGGGGCCCATCTCAGGCTGACTGTGACACCTCTCCTGCCCTGCTCTCTTCAACCAGACGTCTAGACTTCATTTTGGAAGAAGAGTAAAAATGGTAAGAACAGCTATGAGGTCCCTAAAAACTGTTATCTGTAATCTTTGTGGGAAGAACTGACACTGGCTGGCAAGAGCTACATTTAAGAATCTGTACTTTGGCTATTTGCTCAGGGAAAGTTCTGGGCGATATTTCATAATCAATATTAATCATGGGGGTATGTTGTAATTTCAGCTTAATCAACACTTGCCCTGTCCAGTTTTCTACAAGAGTCAATGTGTGCTGTAGTGAGGAGGAGCAGATGTTGGAATTGGGGAAATAGCTTCTATGGGTCCAATTTTTTTCATCCTATGGTTTGGCTTTAAAGCCATACAAATCACTGAGGTTACTGTGTGCTTTCCCAGCATATAGTATCATCTGAGTGAGCATATTATAGGGGCACACAAGGACTAAGACTATAGGAGAGCTGGGCTTGCAGGCTGTCTGAGAAAACCAGGGCTGCGCTGTGATAGCACCCCAAAAGAAGGAACAGCAGTGTAAGATTGTTGGGTCACCCAACCTGAAAAATCACCATGGTCACCCTGGCTAGTTTTCTCAGTGGTTAGAGCATTGGCCTCTGCACCTAAGTGTCTCGGGTTTGATTTCGGGTCAAGGGCACATACCTGGGTTGCAAGTTGATCCCGGCACTGGTCAGGGCATGTGCAGGAGGCAAGCAATCGATGTGTCTCTCTCACACATCGATGTTTCTCTCTCCCTCCCTTCCACTCTCTCTAAAAAGCAATGGAAAAAAATATCCTCAGGGGAGGATTAACAACAACGACAAAACACCCACAATGGTCATGACAAGTTTGTAGGACGAGTTGCATTCAAAAGCACAATCCCTGCATAGCAGGAGTCAGGCTATCTGCACAGTCGCAGGGTGAAGGCTGTGTTGTGTCTGCATTCTGTATCAGCCGGCCCTGGCATTTTGGAATTACGAGACCCCCTGAGCGGGGCGGGGTGGTACCCGACGCTGGTAACGTCGTCACGGGCTTCCTGGTCACAGCATTCAATGCCCTCTGAAGTAGCTGCCTGTCGTTGCCTCTGCTGCCTGATACGGTCACCAGGTAGGGGCCGTGAACACCTGCTCTGAACCTGGAGAATGGGCCTTGTCTATTTTGATGTGGTCTCATGGCCGAGTATGTAAGCTTAATGTGCTATGCTAGGTAAACATTTTATACATTTAACACTGGTAATTGTCATATTTTGATGCCAGCAAAGTTTTAGGGGCAACATGGTACCTGATCCATATGAAGTGACTTGATAGCTGCAGAAAATGTGGTATGCGGAGAAGTTCTGTATGTGAGGAGGAAAAAAGAAAAGAAAAGTGGATTTGAGCCCTGGCCGGTGGGACTCAGTGGCAGAGCACCAGCCCAAGCACCCCAGGGTCGCAGGTTTGATTCTGGTCAAGGGCAGGTACCTGGACTGCAGGTTCACTCCCCAGCCCAGGTTGGGGCGCATGTGGGAGGCAGTCAATTGATGTGCTTCTCTCACATCGCTGTTTCCCTCTCCTCTTCCATCCCTCTCTCTCTCCCTTCCACTCTCTCTGAAAAACAATGGAAAAAATATCTTCAGGTGAGGATTTAAAAAAAAAAGTGGATTTGAAAAATTTAAAAAAGAAAAAAAAATCAGAGCTGGGCAGTAGTTAAAGCTATAAAAACAGACTTTCTGCAAGAACTATGGCAATAAGGGAAGAGAGAGCTCGACATAGAATTGGGCTCACTTCCAAATACAGCAAAGACAAGTGGAGATTTACAGGCAAGGAGCAGAGCGAGGGTCAGTGGGTGGAAAATTACTAGGAGGAATCATCAGGGTTGGGGGTATTTGGGATAAACTTATTTGACAGGGGCCTTGCTGGCCAGAGAGGTCAGATATCACCTGGGAGGTGCCAGAGGATGAGGTATGTGACCAGATATCAAGGGTGATCCGATATCGAGGGTAAGGACTTCTCCCTAGACTGATTTAGCACGAATCTCGTGAAAACGAGGCAGATGGACACCGATGCCCAAAAGCGAAGGTCTGGTGGCTCAGAGGAGCCTGCCTGAAGTTTAGTTGACTAGTGAGTCTTTTTCAGTGCTGGCTGTCTCAGTCACTAGCTGGGGGACCTTGGTCCTATCCCCCAAGCCCTCTGAAACTCATCTTCTCTGATTATAAAATGGGCATTATAATACCTTTCTGGTTGCCTTTTAGGGCCATTGTGAGGCTCAAATAACAGAGTATAGGTTCAAGTATTTTGTAAGCAGTGTGAATTATTAGGTATGCCAAATATTATCAGAAAATACATCAATGTCCTTTTTCTGAAATTATTTTGTCACCCAAATTGGACATGATAGGGCACATTCACCAGGAACCCACTCCGACTTGCAGATCTTAATGTTGGTGCCAGGGCGCATTTTGTGTCTAAGGTCTCATGAAGAGTTAACCATGGGTGTATTATGTTACAAAGGAAACAGCTGCTTATAGTTTCGTTTCCTAGAAACTCAGATGTCTATTTTTATGCAAACCCATGCCCACATCAGCCTTTGCCCCTTGACGGATGCCACCTAGGATTGATAATAGAGACAGCTCACATTTGTTGACCACTTACTACAAGTCAAGCATTGTGCTGAGGGCTTCATGTCTATGAACCTATGTTGGCTTCAAAGCAGCCTTTTGGGGCACTGATGAGGGGACTGAGGCTTCGACTGGTCTTGACTGGGCACCTCACTCTGGAAGCCATGCCAGGGACCCCTCTGCTCTACCTAGACCAAGCCCAGCGCAGTTACCCAGGAGACAGTGAATGCAAGCTTAGATTATGATATCTTACTACGTACTTAAAAAAAAGAAAGGAGAAGTTGGTATATCTCTTAGAAGAAAAGACATGGAAAAATTTTTCAAGAGAAATACAAAGGCCTAAAGGCATGGGGAAATTATTCAACCTTATTCATAATTAAAGGTCTGATCTTTTGATATGGAAATTTGACTTCTAGAAAATCTTAAAGAAATGATCAGGGATGTGGCTAACTATTTACAAAGATAGTCTATGCAATATGGCAAAGAGTATCTCTTATGCCCAGTGTTGGGAAGGGCTTCACCATTTAACGGAATATTATGTAGTCATCCAATCATTTTAAAAAATAATACTGAATGGCATAAGCATATATGCATGATATAATGGTAAATGAAAAAAAGCAAGCTAGAAATGGAGAAGTATCGTATATTCCTGATGTTTCTCGTGCACATGCTAGATGCTTACTAAATGTCAGTTAATCAAATAGTAAAGCTATGATTAGGGGAAGGGAACATCCGGCCTGTGGGCTGTATACAGCCTGTGAAATCATTTGATCTGGCCCTGCCAAGGCAACTGCAGGAGGGACTTGAAATTCAATAAATCTAAGAGCTTTTTTCATAGCTAATTTTTAAGTTGATAATTTTGTATGGCCCGTGAATGATGTTATAAATATCCAAATGGCCCTTGACTGAAAAAAGGTTCCCCACCCCTGGTTTACATGAATAACTGTGTTACCTAGTTTTCTTAATAGTTTCACAAAAGAGCCCTTCATTCTAACCATTTTACAATAGAGAAATCTGAGGCTTAAGAGGCAAATCAGAGAGCTCTTATGTGGCAGAAAGAAAAATTTTAAATCAAGTCTTTCCACTGACAAAGACCTACCTAGTACTAAAATGCTTCTCACCATGTGAAATAAATACAGGAACAGAAAGATCAGTAATAGAAGGAAACATACGAAAATGTAGCAGTAGTTATGCAATTTTTAAAATAAAAACATTATTCTGCTCTTAACTGTAGCAAATTTCTTCATGGCTAAACAAAGGAATAATAAGGAACCCACTTACTAAATTAATCAAATCCAATTATTTAAAAATTTGGAAGATGGTGCTCAAACTACAATCATTACAGATAAACCAACCAGTGTCTTAGGGGAAAAAAAAATTCAACTGAGTAAATTTGAAGATCTAATTGGCTTTATTAAGCAATTCATGAATCAGGCAGCATCTCATCTAGCAACTAGAAGGATGCTCCTAGGGGCTGTAGTGGGAGGTTATAGGAAGAAGGGTAGGGCATGGGAGCTATTAACAAAAAAAGAAAAGTAAAGAAAAAAAGAAAGGATTATTCATTTTTAATTTATTTTTGAGTGAGAGAAAGACATTGATTTGTTGTTCCATTTATTTATGCATTCATTCATTGGTTGCTTCTTGTATGTGCCCTGACCAGGGATCGAGCCTGCAACCTGGGTGTATTGGGACCATGCTCCAACCAACTGAACTACCCAGCCACGATGAAAGGATTAGTCTTTTCTTTTTTTTTTAACATATGTTTATTGATTTCAAAGAGAGGAAGGGAGAGGGAGAGAGAGAGAGAAACATCAATGATGAGAGTCATTGATCGGCTGCCTCCTGCAGGCCCCCAACTAGGGATTGAGCCCGCAACCCGGGCCTGTGCCCTGACCGGGAATCGAACCCCGATCGCCTGGATCCCAGGTCAATGCTCAACCGCTGAGCCACGCCGGCCGGGCAAGGATTATTCTTGAGTCCAGACATCTTTCCTTAGGGGAAGAGAACCAGAAGGGTTTTTACTAGTAAATGCTCCCTTCTTCCTGTGGGGGATAGCGAGGGCCCACCATCACAAATTACCTTACTGGTGTTTGACCAGAAACTTCCAGACTGGTTGATTAAGATGTTTCTGGGAGAGGCTGAAACCGCAGTTAGATCAGGTGTGAAATCTAGCTTCAGTATCATGGGCTTTTAGCATAAGTTAGGTCATTTAGGACCTGCGGCTTTTCTCTTTAACACTTAGAACCCCGAGAATAGATCATTTCTGTCATAGCAGCCCTCCAAAGTTAAGGGCTGGGCTTGGCGCATACGGCTGTGGGCCCTATCCAGCCTGCCACCAGTCTGTAGCCCACAGGTAAGCATGTTTCCTTATGTTTTCAAATGATTGAAAAAGTTAAAGGAATAATGCTGTTTCTTGATATGTAAAAGTTATCTTAAAATCAAATTTTAGCCCTAGCCGGTTTGGCTCAGCGGGTAGAGCGTCGGCACGCAGGCTGAAGGGTCTTGGGTTTGACTCTGCTCAAGGGCACGCACCTCGGTTGCAGGTGCATGTGGGAGGCAAGCAATCTGTGTGTCTCTCTCACATCAATGTTTCTCCCTCTCTCTCCTTTCCACTCTCTGTGAAAAGCAATAGAAAACATATCCTCAGGTGAGAATTAAAAAGAAAATCAAATTTCAGTGTCCAAAGCTGGTTGGATTATTTGTGTCTTTGCTTATACATCGTCTGTAACTGCTTTTGCGCTACAATGGCAAAATGACTTCTGGAAGAGTCAAGTAATTGTGACAGAGACCAATTGCCTACAAAGCATAAACTGTTTGCTAAGTGGCCCTTACAGGAAACAGTGTGCTGCTCATGGTTTATGGAAAATGAGTGGATAAGTTGTAAGGTCCAATAAGTTTGGAAATCTTATGCTCTTTGCTGCCTGTGATGCATAATAGCTATTGAGTTCTTAATTCATATAAGACTGCTTTATATCATTTTATTCTTTTATTTTGAAAACTAAGTCTGTTGGGCTACAATAGTAGGAAGTAAATAACAAAAAGTCTCTTTTTTTCACAGTAAGTGGGTAATATTCTTGTACTTAAATTGTTTTGTTATAGAATGAGACTTTGACATTTATGGTAATTACACTTTACAGAGATTACTTGTAATGAGAAATATTTCAAAATTTGCAAAAAGACGATATTTGGTTATAAATTTATTAGGGAAATTTCCAGCGGATGTTTGGTCTATAAAATAAATAGCACTTAAGTAACTTCCCTTATTCTCGGTGCTCGGTTAGACCCTAGGGGCATGTACTCAACGCACATCTAGTTCTCAAGCAGCTCGGTGCCAGATGAATATGGCAAAAGGCTAGTGAATTCAAATGTAAGGGTTTCCAACAGTTGTTCCCCCTCCCTACCTCCTCCCTGTGCTTTTCTCACTATTCTCCAGCCAGCCAGCACCTCTAGCTCAGCCCATCCGTCTGCGGGCTCCCCGCCATGACAGAATCTCTTGCTCCCACAGTTTGGCTGAAGTGACTTCCTCCACCGAAAATGCATATTCCAGCACTTCCTTTTTCAACTCAGGCAGCTTGGCTTTTATCTGCTCTGTGATCTTGACAATAAACCAGAGGAACAGCTAAGTGCAAGGAGCTGTTGTCCCCTGAAGCCTGACACATAGTGGCCCCCCCCATGGGGTGCCCAGTGGCCTTCTGACTGGTTGGTTGGATGAACGAGTGGAGGAAGAAGGGCCAATTCTCTCTAAACTGAGCCTAACATCTCAAGATGAATTTCCATTTGTGAAGAATTTTGCAGAAAGTAATGAAATCTGACCAGAGAGTGGTTATGCAAAGAATATATGATAAAGACGGGGAATGCAAGCTAAATGCGGGAAGGTGGGGGTTGGGGCTTCCTTATTGCTACCAGGTGGTCACACTCGACTCCCTCCTCCCCTCCCGGGCCCTCCGGGACGCGCCGCGCCTCCCGCCGCCTCCTGGCTGCCGCCGCGCTGCCTGCTTGGCCGGGCCCTGCAGCCGCGGGAAAGCTCCCGCGCGCCGCCTCCGGCTCCCGCGCCATATGCCTGCCGGCTTCCTGTCCAGTCGCCTGTCACTGCGCGGACGGAGCATCCCAAAACTCTGCGACTAAAACAGCAGGAGCCACATACTGTTCTGCGTTGCGGGGCGGGGAGCGGCTGGCTCGGGTGGCCCCGGCCCCGGCCCCGGCCCCTCGCGCGGCTGCACCGGTGCCCGGGCTGGGCTCCCCTGGCCTCGCCCCGAGGCTGCGGCTGGCGCGGCCGGGCGCTCGGGCGTCTGCGCGTGGCCTCCGATATAGTGGCCGTGCTGTAACCAGACTTCTTTTTTTTTTTTTAATTTTATTTTTGTTTAAAATATTACAGATGTCCCTTTTTCTCCCCAATGACCCGCTCCACCCCATCCCTTCCAGACTTCTTAGAAGTGAAGAGAGAGGAAGCCAGAGAGAAGGAACGCTAGGTGCGGTGGAAACTCGGTCATCTTTTCTGCCCTAGCCTTGGAAGTCCTGTAGCTTCACTGCTGCTGCTGCTCATCAAAACACTCACAGAAGCCCGCCCAGCTTCAAAGGCAGGCGGGAGATGCTCAGAAACTCTGTGGACTCTTCAACTAAGGATGACATTTCTGTGCTCCTAGCTAGGGCCCACCTCCCACGGGTGCGCTGGGTTTCCTCCCTGCTCGCCCCCTCGGGGCCACGGCCCCAGCCTTCTTCCCTTTCTTTCCTACAGCATCAGCATCATTATTATTAATTTGGGGGCGATTATTTTGCTCTCATGGCCTGAAGGGTGTCATTCTCACCAGCATTACAACATGCTCTTATTTTCCCCGTCCTAAAATAAATTCAGTTGACCCTACTGGCCCTGCGCACCACTGCCAGTGTCTTTGTTCCCCCTTTCAGGAAACTTCCCAGAAATGTTTGCTGTCTCTAACCCTTCTCACAGTCTTCCAAGAACTTTGAAGTTATATTTTATTTGGCGTCACATTAAAATATATCCAGGGTCTGGCAAGTTCTCACCACCTCCCCCCCTGCCAGATGGGTCTTTTGCTTGAATTACTGTAATAGTCTCTTGACTAGTTTCCAGGCCTGCCCCTCATCATTTCTTCTCAACACAGCCACCAGCATGATCCTTCTAAAATCTAAGTCACACCATGTCACTCTTCAGCTCAAAAACTTGCAATGGATCCTCATGCCACGCATAGTAAAAGCCACCATCCTGGAATGGCCGAGAAGGCTCTGCATGCTCAGTGGTGGTGCCGGTGGCCCTCCCTGTTTACTTCATCTCCTGTCATTCTTCTCCTCATCCTGGTCCAGGCACACTGGCCTTGTTGCCATGTTCGTGAATGTTCCAGCAGTTTCCACCTTGGGACCTTTGCATTAGGCTCTTCCCTCTGCTTGGAATGCCTCCCCACTGGATAGATCTGAGGGCACCTTCCTCCTTTCCTTGAGCTCTTTGCTCAGATGTCAACTTCTCAGCGATGCCCCCCCTAGTCACCCTATTTATAGTCACAACCCCATCTCACGTTCCTGACCCCCTTCACCCTGTGCTACTTTTTCTCTTTCTAGAACACTTACCACCTAATATCTAATATAATTGATTACAGTTGTATATTTTTGAGTTTAGTATTTGGAGAACATAAACTCCAGAAGAGCAGGAATCTTGTCTGTTCGGTCCACTGATGCAACCTAACAGAAGCAGATACCTGGCACATAGCAAGTAATAAATACTTGTTGAATTTTTTGTTTTCACAATTTCCTTCCACATTATTATGATGAGGTGAAGTTTTAGTACTTCCTCTGTAATTTTAGAATGTTTTAAAAAAACACATATTCTTTGTAAAAAATAAACCTCATAGTAAAGTTTCTAATGTGTTCTTCCATAGTTTTCTCTGCAAACACAAATCAAATATATGTACATATATATGTATTCATTATAAAGGGATCATACACTATATGTTATTATAATGCTCCTTTTAAAATAGATTTTAACTTTTGACAACATAATAGTATATCTTACATAGCTTTTCATGTCAATACCTAGAGCTCCACCATCTTTTTTACAGGTATGTTCCACTATTGGTGGTTTCCCATTTTTAACCATTTCCCCAAATCAAGGGATCGTCCTCTAGTTCTTCCCATTCTTACTACTTCAGAGAGCTCAATAAAATAGTTTTATCTGAAGATGTGCTGTTTATTATTATAAAAAGATGTACTATGATTTTTTGTTTCCCCTTTCTGTGAAATCCTTAGAAGGTTCACGGTGGTTGGAAGCTTTGCTTAAACCCTTTTGAAACACTGGCAGCCTGAGGTTCTGGGTGGCTAGGAAGAGTCCCAGCTGAGGTCAGATCCTGACAGATAAGTTTCAGGGGGCTCCCAGGCAAGCCTCAGGATCATCGAATAACTACAGTAGAAAAGGAGCGTTGAGGTCAGTTAGCTCACCCCCACCATTTGTGGATGGGAAAGTCAAGACTTAGTCGGTAGCCCTGCCTCACGCAGAGTGGCTGACCCCTGATCTGACTTTCACAGGGTGCTAACCCCCAGAAAAAATAAACATGAGAAGTCACACTAATCCTGAGCTTCCTCTAACTCATCGCAAGAAGCAAACCACTTAAACTCACTTCCTCACTCTTGCCATCTGTCCTTCTGAGCCCTCAGATAGCATCTGTGCATCTGTTACAAACTTGCCAAGTCTTGAAGATAAAAATACTATCTGCAAAGCCCGAACTTAGAAACATCTTGGTGAATGTGTTTTCCTATTAGTCATCACAGCTCTCTAACCATAGACATTCTGGTGGAAATCTAATATGGATCTAAAATCAGGAGAATTCCGTTCAAAATACAGGCTCGAATCCTGCCCCAAAGGGATGCATCCAAAAAGATACGTTTTGCCGCTTTGAAGGGTTGTTTATTCAAGCTGTTGTTTGAAGGGTGGGAAGGCACATTCATTACCTTTAGGCCCCGCCAGCCCTTGTCCTGCAACTTCTTGTTCCCACCGTGGATTTCCCTGGCAGCAGAGAGCCCTGCGCACAGAGACACATACAGCTTCTGAGATGTAGCAACAGAGGCATTTCATTCCTAAGTGGTCAGGAATGGTGCCTGACTCAGTTCCCCTGCTTTGTCTAGCACAGTGCTGTGCATAGAGTACATTCCCAGTAACGTTTGTTGAATGACTAAGTCAGCATGTAATTCTTTATCATGGAAGTAAAGCTCAGCACACCTTTAAATGTGCAAATTCATAAACTATCCTAATATAGCATTGCTGGACATCAGATGTGATTCAGAAGAAATAGATCATCCCAAAAGTATCTTTCTCTTTCTCCCACTCAAATCATAAATATCTTTTTTAACATTTGGAAACTTTTCTTATAAAAACTCTAACACAATATCAAAACATTACAGTGCCAGGAACCCTTTCATGGCAAAGGAAATTAACCAAGATGCGGACACACATTATACCATGTGCGTTGGCTGTATCTACATGAGACAACTTGAAGATGATTGGTCAAAAAGGAGCTCGAATCTGGGTTCAAAATTGTCCCTCCAGTCTGTGCTTCCTCATCAGTAAAATGGAGATATTTATATGTTCTTTAATTTCATTGTCAGGGCTCGGTGATGTAATATAAACAGTGTGTCTACCTCAGCACCTGGCACATAGTAAGTACATGATCAAAGGCAGCCCATATAAAGAAACAAAAACATGAATGACTGATGACTGTTCAGTGTGAATTCTACATTTTCCATTTTAACACAAAGAGGTGATTTACTGAAAGAATCAAACACCTGGGCATACAAAATCAAACATCCTCATTTTTACCATAATTAGCTTGCTAATTGAGCATCCAAATTTACCCAGTGTGTTTGCATTTGTAATTAGCTATGATTCATTACCAAAGCTAGGCCTATGTCATGGTGTATTGTGCTGTTTTACACATCATATTCTTGAAAGACAATCGTTGCCCAAAAAAGCAAGCAGAAACACAATCACGTAGATTATTTGTATCAAATGACAAAACAGACCTGGCTCAATGCTGAATGAACTCTTACATCTCAAAATAATGTTGGTTGAAGCTCAGGACCCAGCTTCAGTCTGAAGCAGGTAGTTCCCAATGGTTTGAACGGGGAAATTTCCACACTTAAGAAAATTTCCATTGGAATAAAGAAATATTTCCCAATTTTCCATCATCTTCTCAAGACTATCTTTTAAATTAGGAAGCCTCAAAGGTATCACGTCTCTTTAAATAACATATTTAGAAAGGCTGTCCACTGAGTCAGTTTTTCCCCCTCATCTGCTTAATCAGAGCCCAGCCATCTCCTTGCAGTTAATCTTTCCTTTGGCACAGATCTTGGAATGCAGACTTGCTCTTATCTCAGAGATCCAGGCTTCCACATAGCTGGCAAAAAGCCAGGAGACATCTTGTCTGCATAGAGCATTTCAAGGGCCGCTTGGGCTGGGGCTCAACTATTGTGCACAGGACAGGGACAGTCCCATTCTAGCTGTGTCTGCTCCTAGGACAGACGAATGAGCTCTGTGCTCTCACTGGGGTTTCAGGTTTAAGTGGACAGTTCTGAGAAAGCTGATCATGCAGGAGTCTTTCTGCAGCTCCACTTCCCATGGCCTTCCTCTGACACCCCCTTTCCTTCTGTGGCACTTTTCCCATTTCAACCCTTCTCTTTTTTTAAAAATATGTTTTTATTGATTTTTTTTGAGAGAGAGGAAGGGAGAGGGAGAGGGAGAGAGAGAGAGAAGCAGCAATGATGAGAGAGAATCATTGATCAGCTGCCTCCTGCACGCCCCCTGCTGGGGATCAGGCCCGAAACCGGGGCATGTGCCCCGGCCGGGAATCCAACCAGCAACCTCTTGGTGCCTGGGACAACACGCAACCAACTGAGCCACACTGGCTGAGCTCAGCCCTTCTTTGGGAGGCTCCAAGCCCTCCTGGTTTCTCCTCATGCCCTTGTCAAGAAGCTGATTCTTGGAAAAAGTTAACTACTTGTGATCGTTCAATGTGAGTCTTCCATGGGACACGAAGGAAGTTCAAAGCCTTGATTTATTTAGTGAATATTTATCACGCGCTCAGTGTGTGGCCAGCCTTATAATGCTAGGGTGCATATAAAGACAAGCCAGGGTCTGGATCCAGGAGAAATGGGGGAGCTGCCAGGGAGACTTCTGAAGGGTGGTCTGGCAGAGCTGCTGAGAGTGCGCCTCTATCTCAATTGCCCGGGTCCCCCCTTCAGCCAGCTCCATAGCCTCGGTGTCTGTCTCCTCACTGCAAGCAAACCTCTCAGAGTTGGGCTGGCTTGTTTCGCTTAGCATGACGTTCTCGAGGAGCGTGCGTGCTCTTGGGGGACAGCATCTCGCCCTTCCTCGTGGCCGAGTAGTGTCCGCCGCGTGCATGTCCCACATCTCCTCTGTGCAGGCCTCTGTCGCGGGACACTTGGGCTGTCTCCATGGCTTGGCCACTGTGAATAATGTTGCCAGGAACATAGGGGTGCATAAATCTTTGCGAATACTGTCACCCCAATAATTTTTTTTTTTTAAGGGGGAAAAAGAATTACAATAAGGATGAAATACTTTGCTAAATACTTTTGGTTGAAGTTAGCGGCATGTGAACTGACTTACAGGCTTTTCAGGTAGTAGAATTTCTTCTCCTATTTGGCAGTCCTCGACTGACTTAGCCTACAGTTCATCCCATGGATAAGTTTAACGCAGCCTGAGATTTTTGCCTGCACGCCGGAGCCTGTGGGCCAAATCTGTCTGGCCACCTGCTTTTGTATGGCTTGTGAGCTAAGAGTGGTTTTTATGACTTTAATTAGTTACATCCTAAAGATTATTTAAGTACTCATAACATTTGGCCTAAAATATTTACTGTGCAGCCCTTTACAGAAAAAGTTGGCCAGCCCCGGTCTAGGTCGATGCTCTCTAATAGAACTGTCTGCAGTGATAAACAAATGTTCCGTATCTACATGCTCGAACACTGCAGCCTCCAGCCCCATGTGGCTTTTGAGCACTTGAAATATAGTTAGTATAACTGAGAAAGTGAATTTTAAAATTGCATTTAGTTTTCATTAATTGAAATAGCCACGTGACTGGTGGCTGTCCTATGAGACAGAACAACTCTAGACAACTTTAAGTGTAAAGACTCTGTATTCTGTCCATGTTCCTCTCTCTCAGTTTAATCAGCCTCCAGAGGCTGTCTGGGTCAAGGCGACGGCAGCAGCCTTAGTCAGATTATGTCCTGGGCTAGCTTTCATTGTCTGCTAGGAAATGCTTAATGGGAAGTGCTTCAAAAGTGCATGCTTGTGTCCTCTTAAGGCTGCACCTTTGACTCTGTCCATTACATCTGCTTTAGTTTGGGGTAAAGCAGTCGGCTTTTTCAACCCCCCCTTTTTTTTAAGGCCCCCAATTAAAGAGCTTAATCAAATCAGCCTGAGTTCAAGCTGCAGGCAGAGAAAAGCTCACTTAGCAAAGCTGTATTTTCTTCCGTCCCTGCTTGCAGAGTAGCTAACTGCAGCTTGAGTTCATTTCTCTCGAGAAACTTAAAAACAGCGAGAAGCCATCAGCGTGCACCATCATCATGAATACAGTTGGCCCTTGAACAGCTCGGGCTGAAACGCGCCAACCCGATGCACAGGTGAGGATCCATGTATAGCTGCACTCGACCCTCTGCATACTTGGATTCCTATCCGCACGTTGGAAAGTCTGTGTTTGATCTGTGGCTGGCTGAATCATCAGATGTGAAACCCAGGGATATGGAGGGCTAACTGTATATTTATTTTTAAAAATCCACATGTAAGTGGACCCCTGCAGCTCAAACCCATGTTATTCAAGAGCTAATGGTGCTGCCAAACCATTCCCCTGAGCAGTGACAGGTGGCATTCTAAGGATGCAATGTACGGCGTGGTGACTATAGTTGCGAAGACAGTCGATCTTAAAAGTTCTCGTCACCAGAAAAAAACTGTAACTACTTGAGGTAATAGATATTAAATAGACTTATTGTGGTAATCATTTCATATATATATGTATATATATATATACACACGCACATATATATATAATCATTATGTTGTACATCTTAAACTAATACAATGTTATATGTCAATTATACCTAAATGAAACTGGAATAACAAAAGTCACAGTTGATAGATGTTCTGCCTTCCAAAATAGCATAGGTAATTGTTGTATCAAGTGTTTTGAGATGGTATAATAGGGGGTCCCAACTTTCCAGCCTCCAATATCCGAGTCTTCCTTGCTCATAGACTGATGACATCAATGTCATATATTTTAGGTTCTGTCATGGCAGCAATTTATTTTCCAGTTCTAAATTCTACACTGCCTAAAATTAGGTATTTAAATCCAATAGAAATGGAATTTCCAATTAAAAATAGAGATAGAAATAGAAAGTGCCATAGAAAATCGAATTAGCACTGGCTTAGCATAACAATGATTTTATGGATTTCTTATAAACTCCTGAAAGTCAGAAATTCACAGCCTTTATTTCTTCTTTGCTCTGTGAGGTCATGCAAGGATCTGGATACTCTGGATCATCTATTTTGTTGCTCCATGATCCCTAGCATGTTTTCCTCATTTGCATTGTCCACGATGGCTGGCTACAGCATCCATATTCTAAGAAGCTAGATGGAAATAGATAAGAGGAAAGGGAACAGACCCACTGTTTAAGAACATGTCCCAGAAATTGCACATTTCACTTCCTCTCATTTCACATTGGCTATAATTTAGTCTCATGGCCTAACTTAGCTGCAAAGGGGTCTGGGAAATAGAATATTTTTGCAGAGTGGCATGTGCCCAACTACAAATGGAGACTTTATCACTAGGAGATGAGAGAAAAGGGGAAAAGATTTTGAGAGATATATAACAATATCTGGACTCTATGCGGATAATAAAAAGAATTAATTGGAAGTATCAGAAAATACTGCATGGAATAAAAACAACATACAGTTAAGCTACATGCATGTAAGTGTTAGCATCGTATCTGGAAAGAATTAATGGTCTTTCCACACTGTTTTAAATCTATTTTTTTTCCTCTCCTTTACTAGATTTTGAGCTCCTTAAGAGCAGACACTGTGTCTGCTGCCCCTAGTAGGTATTCAATAAGTATTTGTCAAATGAAAGAATGAATATGAGTCAGCAGAATTCTGATTTTTTAAAATAAATTCTTTTTCACAGATACTTGGTACAATTCCTAGCTAGGGAATTATTGGAGAACTTTCTGGTCTTGGTTGGGTTGTCTGGGTCCTTGGTCTAGCCCATATTGTTGTTTCTGTGTCTGTCATTTTCTAATAGGGGGTGATCTCCTGAGCACAGGGCCTGCCTCAGAAGGGTACAAGGGTAGTGAACTACCGAGCCAGGACTAGGATCCAGTTCTTCTTCCAACCCTCAATCCCGAGTACTTTTCCCAAGCTCATGTGTGATCAATGCAATAGGAGATGGGGGAGGGGTTGCGGATTAATTCTGTCTGTGTTGATGCCAGAAGGCTTCTTGAAGACTGGTTTGAACTGGGCATTATAAAAGCAGACATTCTTAAATCTTTCCTCCAAGGAATCCTGGGGCAAATAGAAGAAGCAGAACATGACCCTGGGGAGTCTGGGGGTGTAGCCTGAAGGAACCTTCTTCAAGGAGAACTTTCTTTTAAGTATTTTGCTTTATTTCACTGTTCATTTACTCATGCATTTACCACACATAATGGAACACTAATGAATTGCTAGGTATTGTTTCACACAATATGCACAGCCCTGCTCTCTCTCTCTCAGCTTATGTTCTCATGCAGAATGGACATTAAAGAAATAAGCACATCAATCATAAGCACATAAATGATCAGCAAGTCAATTTCTGATTGTGCTAAGGTATATAAGGGAAATCAAGTACAGAGCACCTATACCTCTCTGTGCCTCAGATGACTCACCTGTAAAATGGAGATAATGGTAGAGGTCTGTGGTTCCAAAATCCCCAGACTGAAAGCTGTGTCCTAACTCACTTGATGGCAATCACAACATGATCTAACTCATTTGAAGGCGAATGTTGACCTGAACTGAATGAGCTAGTTCTTTCTTTCTTTTTTAAAAATCCCACTTAAGTGGCAATCTTGTGCTTCCTTGAACAAATTGTTGTGTGTCTGATTAGTGAATGCTGTCCCAGGCTCCAACAGGAGTAGTACATATTATGGGGTACATGCATCATATTACCTTCTAAAATCTGAAAAATTCTGAATTCCAAAACACACATAGCCCCAAAATTTAGGAATAAGGATTGAAGACCTTTAGTACCACCTCCTGTGGTTATAATGAAGATTAAATGAGTCAACATATGTAAAGCACTGAAAGTGATGCCCAGCATATAGTAAGTGCTACCTAAGTTAACAAATGTCACTGTCATTACCACTATTATTACATGGGGAGGGTTTTTTTTGATAAATTGGCGAAAGAAAGCCTCTCTGGCAGGGATATGTTACTGAAGCAGACACCTAAAAGATGACAATGGCCTGGCTGTGGGAAGAGGAAGAGAATGATTTCAGGAAGAGGGAACAGCAAGTGTCATGACGGGCCTGAATGCAGAACAGAAAACAGACCAGATGTCTGGTGGGTAGTCAAAGGAAGGGCAAAGATGGTTCAAGGTCAGAGAGGTAGGCTGGGGTCAAGACGTTCATGATATAAGCAATGGTAAAGACTTGAGTTTCATTCAAAGTGTAATAGGAAGTCATTGTACTTGATCCGATCCGTGTTCACAAAGAATGCTCTGATGCCGTTTGGTGATGGGTAAATTGTAGAGGAGAAAGGGAATCAAGGAGCCAGACCAGTTGGGAGCATAGTGCAGCAGTCCGGATGGAAGCTAATGGCTAACTGGAGCAGGGAGGCGGTGGTAGACGAGGAGAAAAGCAGACAGGTGCAAGAAAAGTTTAGTAATAAGGGAGAGAAAACACTCTCTGATTAATTTTTTACTCGGATTTATAATGTGTCCATTTGTAGAGGCTAAAATTGCCAGTGTTTGTCTCAGGTGTGTTATGGTCGGTGGTTTGCTGGACCCAGGTCACAGAGGCTTGCCAGAGCAATTCTGCGCATCTCTTCCCAACTCTGCGTTTAGTGCTATCACACAGGCAGCTCAAAATGGCACGGCGGGAGTATTTACACTACAGAAATTGGCAAGTGCCACAAATTAGGACTTAAAAATTGAAGATTGGTGGTTGGGGGGAGGAAGAAAGCTGGTTGTTAAACATTTACCAGCACACCATTGTTAATTTTTTTCTATAACTCAATTTCCTTCATCTTAGAAACTCCATTTCTGCTGATCACAAAAATACTTCAACTAGGTATGTCTTAGAAAACTCAGTTTGATGATCATTGTCTTGATCACTTCATATTTGTAATTCAGTTAATTAGGGGATCCTCCCACTTCTTCCCAGAGTGTCATCTAAGTTCGTGGGAAGAGGATCGGAAGAGGACATCTGGTTCGTGACTTGTATTTTATCCATTTTGGCCCTCTCTATAATACTTCACATCCCTGGTCCTCAATATCACTCTTAGCATCATTACTTATTGACTTCTGATGGTGGGATTCATGAACCCATTATGTCTTCTGACAGAAGTATAGCTGGTGTGGGATCCTATTATTAGGGACCACACAAATAGCTTATTCCACTTCTCTCCTTTCCCTCTTCTAAAGCCCTTCCCCACATCTTGACTTACCCCTCCTCCCTACATGAACATTTTCCCTAAATCTTTGAGTAAGATTGATGCTCAAGGAAGATATACCATATTTATCTAAGGGCTTCTTCCATCCTCTGGCTGATTGCCATACCATCCCAGGTATCTGAGAGCTCAGATTGAGAAATAGAGTCTTAAAGGATAACTAGAATTTTGGGTGGGTGGGAATGGTAGGAAAGAGTATTTCAGGGCAGGGGTTTGTGACTCGGGGGACTGTAAACTGGGTTTGAATCTAGTGATCAGAGGAGCTGTAGGGGAGTAAAATTGGGTAAGCCTAGACAAATTGATAGGGAGCAAATTATGGAAGACTTTGGATGCCATGATATAAAGTTAGGGCTCATTTTGTAAAATTGAAAACCACATTAAAAATTTGAGGGCAATATATTATGATTAATGTTTGAGAAGCTCAGTGGATAGGGTGGATTGGAAGAGTGAGAGCCTGCGGACTAGGATGAGGCTTTGGAGCTGACCAAGGGCAGAATCGTATCAGCTGAAATTCTGTCAGTTAAAATGGCAAAGCAAGGAGGATGTCAGGAATGTGGTGAAGGCCAACTGGACTCAGTGAATGGTTTCAATGATGGGGAGGAATAGACATGGTGGTGAAAGAGAAAAAACAAAGACAACCTTGTACCTCTAATTCCAATACATTTTAGGCGTGTAAGGATGTGTGAAGCTCTTTGAGATCCTTTTGAACCATATTGCACTAGAAAAAAAGAAAAGCTGAGAGAAAACTTGCCAATTTACCTCCTGTTAGAGGAATTAAGGGAAGTAGGCATTTGGTTTCTTAGATGTCAACATGATCGGTTGATTCATTTAACTGGGAGGACAAAACAATCGTTGAGCTGGAAGCCTGTTGTAGAAACACAGACTGGGCCATTCCACAGATAAGCACCGGTTAAACGAAACCAATGTTCTGGAGTAAGATATTGATAGAAATCCTAAAGCTTGAGAGCAAGTCCTTAGTTCAACGACCCTCAAAGGCAGGGCAGCTTCAAGGTAATATGGTGATTAGTAAAATTCTTCTCTGCTTCCCGTATTCCTCTTTAAGATCTTTCTCCCCAGGGTCCAAGTGTCTCTGGTGTTAAACCCAAATGCCCAAGAATCACCATTAAGGGTAGGTTCCAAAATGTCCTAGTTTTCCTGAGAGAGTCTTGGTTTATGTCTATAGTCTTGGCATAATTATTAACAGCTCCCACTGCTTTCACTCACAGAAGTACCCACCCTGTTCAATCAGTTAGGGGTCACCTAGGCAGTGCCCTGGCTCTCTACTCCTTTCCAAATTTATATAGTGTAAACTCAGTGTGTAGGGAAAACGTCTACCCCAGAATCATCTTGGAGATGATTTGCAGAAAATCCAAGAAGGTCCCTGGCTGGGTGACTCAGTTGGAACATCGTCCTGTACACCAAAGGGTTGCGGGTTCAACTCCCAATCAGGGCACATACCTAGGTTGTGTGTTGGATCCCCAGTCAGGGTGCAAGCGGGAGGCAACCAATCGACGTTTCTCTCACATCAATGTTTCTCTCTCTCTCTCCCTTCCTCTCTCTCTAAAAAATCAATAAAAACATATCCTCAGGTGAGGATTAAAAAAATTTTTTTAATCCAAGTGGAAATCCAGCATGTAGAATGGCAGTGCCAAAATGGCAGGAGTTGGGGGACCTTAGGCAAATCAGCTAATATGGCTGAGCTATGTCTTAATCTATAAAATGATGCTAGTGGATCTCCTGTGTTTCCCTACTTAAAATATTAAGAGGCTCAAATATTAAGAAAGATTCTTGTAATGTGTACCAGAGCAGGCTTAGCTAGCAAACATTCATTGCACTAAAGTCTTTTTTAAAAATTTGTTGATTTTAGAGAGAGGAAGGGAGACAGAGACAGAGACAGAGAGAGAAACATTGACTTGTTGTTCCATTTATTTTTTATGCATTCATTGATTGCTTCTTATATGTCCCCTGACTGGGGATTGAACCCATAACCTGGGCATGTTGGGATGACGCTCTAACCAACTGAGCTACCTAGCCAGGGCTGCACTAAAGTCTTAATGTGTTTTTCTTCCCAGATGTATTTGCATCTTAACATTACTTCACCCCCCAAATTTCAGACTTTGACAGCTAATTGATTTCTCTTCCATTGTAGCACTTGGACAACGGTGAATAGGAAATTGCTGTTTCTGACATCTTAAAAGCTATGTAACTGAAAAGCTAAGACGCTAAAATCTAAATATATAACTAAATTATTATGAACCTCAGTGACTGACAAATACAGTCATGGGTGAGGGGTGCTGTTTACACAGTTGAGAAAATACCTGAGTTGTTTATTTTTTATTTTTTATTTTTTTAAATAATAGTTTATTGATTTTTAGAGAGAGGGGAAGGGAGAGGAAGACAGAAACATCCACGGTCTGCCTCCTGCACGCCTCCTACTGGGGACTGAGCACGCAACCCGGGCATGTGCCCTGCCCGGGAATGGAACAGTCAAACTCCTGGTATGCGGGGCGATGCTCAACCAACCGAGCCACACCGGCCAAGGCTAAGTTGTTTATTTTAAAATGTAGCAAAGAGGGGCAGCAAATGGGAATTTTCTATTCTGATTCTTGTTATATTTTAGAATGGTGATTTGTTCTTTCTTAAACTTCCAGGTGTTTCCAGTGTGGACCTTGAAGAGACAATTTCTCATCCTTTTTAACATGATCCTAATCTCCAAACTTGGGGCCAGATGGTTTCCTAAAACTCTGCCCTGTGATGTCAGTCTGAACAATTCAAATGCCCAAGTTATTGTGGACTGCACAGACAAGCATTTGACGGGAATTCCTGAAGGTATTCCCACCAACACCACCAACCTCACCCTCACCATTAACCACATACCAGACATCTCTCCGGCCTCCTTCCGCCAGCTGGACCAGCTGGTAGAGATTGACTTCAGATGCAACTGTGTCCCTATTCGACTGGGGCCCAAAGACAACATTTGCACCAGGAGGCTGCAGATTAAACCTGGAAGTTTTAATAGACTCACTAACTTAAAATCCCTTTACCTGGATGGAAACCAGCTTCTAGAAATACCGCTGGGTCTTCCTCCCAACTTACAGCTGCTGAGCCTCGAAGCCAACAACATCTTTTCCATCAACACAAGTAATCTAACAGAACTGGCCAACATAGAAAAACTCTTCCTGGGCCAAAACTGTTACTATCGCAATCCTTGTAATGTTTCCTTTTTCATCGAAAAAGATGCCTTCCGAAAACTGCTGAATTTAAAGTTGCTCTCCCTAAAAGATAACAATATTACAGCTGTTCCCACTGTTTTGCCATCTTCTTTGACAGAACTCTATCTTTACAACAACATCATTGCAGAAATCCGAGAAGATGATTTTAATAACCTCAATCAACTGCAAATTCTTGACCTAAGTGGAAACTGCCCTCGTTGTTATAATGCCCCATTTCCTTGTACACCCTGTGAAAATAATGCTCCCCTACGCATCCATGTAAATGCTTTTGATGCATTGACAGAATTACAAGTTTTACATCTACACAGTAACTCTCTTCGGTCTGTGCCCCAAAGATGGTTTAAAAACCTTAACAAACTTAAGGAGCTAGATCTTTCCAGAAACTTCTTGGCCAAAGAAATTGAGAATGCCAAATTTTTGCTTTTTCTTCACAACCTTGTCCAATTGGATCTGTCTTTCAATTATGAACTTCAGGTCTATCATGCATATATGAAACTGTCGAATGCATTTTCATCACTGAAAAACCTGAAAGTTTTGCGGATCAGAGGATACGTCTTTAAGGAGCTGAACCCCTTTACCCTCTCCCCATTACATAACCTTACCAACCTTGAAGTTCTTGATCTTGGCACAAACTTTATAAAAATTGCTGACCTCAGCATGTTTGAACAATTTAAAACATTGAAAGTGATAGATCTTTCAGTGAATAAAATATCACCTTCAGGAGATTCAAATGAAGTTGGCTTCTGTTCTAACGCCAGAAATTCTGTAGCACCTTATGGGGCCCAGGTCTCCAAAGCATTACATTATTTCAGATATGATGAAGACGCAAGGAGTTGCAGATTCAAAAACAAAGAACCTCCTTCTTTCTTGAGTTTTAATGAAGAGTGTTCCATGTATGGGCAGACCTTGGACCTAAGTGATAATGACATATTTTTTATCAAGTCCTCTGATTTTCAGCATCTTTCTTTCCTCAGGTGCCTAAACTTGTCAGGAAATAGCGTTGGCCAAGCTCTTAATGGCAGTGAATTTCAGCCTTTAGTGGAGTTGAGATACTTGGATTTCTCTAACAACCGGCTTGATTTACTCTACTCAACAGCATTTGAGGGGCTACACAACCTGAATGTTCTAGATATTAGTAGTAACAGCCATTATTTTCAATCAGAAGGAATTACTCACATGCTAAACTTTACTAAGAACCTCAAGTTTCTCAAGAAACTGATGATGAATGACAATGACATCTCTACCTCCACTAGCAGGACCATGGAGAGCGAATCTCTCAAAACTCTGGAATTCAGAGGAAATCATTTGGATGTTTTATGGAGGGATGGTGATGACAGATACTTAAATTTCTTCAAGAATTTGATAAACTTAGAGGAATTAGACATCTCTGAAAATTCCCTGAGTTTCTTGCCCCCTGGAGTTTTTGATGGTATGCCTCCACATCTAAAGACTCTCCTTTTGGTCAAAAATGGGCTCAAGTCTTTCATCTGGGAACGACTCTCGTATCTGAAGAATCTAGAAACTTTGGACCTCAGCTACAACCAGCTGAAGACTGTCCCTGAGAGATTATCCAACTGTTCCAGCAGCCTCAAGAAACTAATTCTTCACAATAATCAAATCAGGCACCTGACCAAGTATTTTCTACAAGGTGCTTTCCAGTTGCGATATTTGGACCTTAGCTCAAATAAAATCCAGATTATCCAAAAGACTAGCTTTCCAGAAAATGTCCTCAATAATCTGGAGATGTTGCTTTTGCATCATAATCGGTTTTTGTGCACCTGTGATGCTGTGTGGTTTGTCTGGTGGGTGAACCATACAGAGGTGACTATTCCTCACTTGGCCACAGATGTGACTTGTGTGGGGCCAGGAGCACACAAGGGCCAAAGTGTGGTGTCTCTGGATCTGTATACCTGTGAGTTAGATCTGACCAACTTGATTCTGTTCTCTCTCTCCATATCAGCAGCTCTCTTTCTGATGGTGGTTATGACAGCAAGCCACCTCTATTTCTGGGATGTGTGGTACAGTTACCATTTCTGTAAGGCCAAAATAAAGGGGTATCAACGTCTGATATCCCCCGACTCTTGCTATGATGCTTTTATTGTGTATGACACTAAAGACCCAGCTGTGACAGAGTGGGTTTTGGATGAGCTGGTGGCCAAATTGGAAGACCCAAAAGAGAAACATTTTAATTTATGTCTTGAGGAAAGGGACTGGTTACCAGGGCAGCCGGTTCTGGAAAACCTGTCCCAGAGCATACAGCTTAGCAAAAAGACGGTGTTTGTGATGACAGACAAGTATGCAAAGACTGAGAATTTTAAGATAGCCTTTTACTTGTCCCATCAGAGGCTCATGGATGAAAAAATGGATGTAATTATCTTGGTATTCCTTGAGAAACCCCTTCAGAAGTCCAAGTTCCTCCAGCTCCGGAAGAGGCTCTGTGGGAGTTCTGTCCTTGAGTGGCCAACAAACCCACAGGCTCACCCATACTTCTGGCAGTGTCTGAAAAATGCCCTGGCCACAGACAATCATGTGACCTATAGCAGGGTGTTCAAAGAAACAGTCTAGCTCTTCTTTGCAAGATGTGACTGGCCCCCTAATTTAGGAAGGGGAAGCTTGGCTGCCTAGACTTTCTCAAAGATGTCTCACCAAGAGTGGATTTAAATTCTCCAATACTTGGGATTACCAAAATCAGAAAGGTGTCACGAATATATGACAAAGGAATTGGAAAATGGAATTTATAGAATGCATTGACTCATCTTTCTCATTTCTCTGTGCCTCCACTGGCACTTGAATCTCTCTATTCTGCTCCTGTGTAAAATCTTATTGGGAGAAGGGTGGCAAGTAGAGGAGATAGGGCTCTGATTCTCCTATAACTGTGATTATTAAATATACACGCAATCATGAAATTAAGAACTACATCCCACCCTTAAAAAGTACTGGTATGTATATAAATAGGGTAAAAAATGCTCGGGGTCTGTACATATGACATCAGATTGTACCAGAGTTAATTAGTGAGATAAAAACCTGGTTAATCTCAGAGGGAAGGCAGGGGTGGGGGAGTGGGTGGGGAGAGATTAATCAAAGAAGTTATATGTATATATACATAACCCATGGACACAGACAATAGTGTGGAGAAGGCTGGGGGGGGCAGGGGTGGATGCCAGGTGGAGGGGATCAATGGAGAAAAAAATGGGACATCTGTAATACTTTCAGGAATAAAGATAAATTTTAAAAAAAACAGCACACGGTTAACTCCTCAACTAATTACTTCAGTGTCATCTAACACCCCTTTCTGTGCAGGTGGAGTGTTGGCTGCCTGTCAAAATGCCACTGGCTTTTTTCCCTTGGGCCTGTTGCTTGGTTCCATGGGGAAATAGTGAGAGACATCTTTACCATTGATGGACATAATCTATTTACAAATGGAAAACAAAGTGATCTGTTTTCATACAAAGTGATGCTCTTTACCTTTGATGATAATTTACCTGCTTAAATATTGTATGGACTTTTTGTTTGCTTCCCCCCAAATTCACGTCACAATCCCAACCCTCAATGTGATGGTGTTAGGAGGCAGGGCCTTTGGGAGGTGATAAGGTCCTGCAAGTGGAGTCTTCATGATGGGATTAGCGCCTTTATGAGAAGAAGCCAAAGAACTAGCTTGCAGTCTTTCCACCATGTACGGATACGAAGAGAAGTCAACGGTCTGCAACCAGAAGAGGGTCCTCCCCAGAACCAGACCATACTGGCACTCTGACCTTGGACTTCCACCCTCCAAAACTGTGAGAAATAAATGTTTGTTGTTTAAGCCACCCAGTTTATGGTATTTTATTATAGTAGCCCAAGCTGCCTAAGACAAATATTTTTATTTGTATTGCAAAGTACTGTGTCCAAAGTAAAATTGCCCCATCCAATGATCTTTCAAATTGCTTTGTTAACTACTATTGTATATTTATTCTGCAACTTTGATCTATCAACATTCAGTGGTTTTGATGGTAAACTCTAAAAGAGGACCCAAGAGTATTATTTATTTATAGTTATCAGGCAGAGATGACAATGGTATAGCTTCCTTTAAATTTGGGAGGAACAGAGAAGGGAAAACAGATTTAAAAACCTTAACACTGAGAAAGCTTCAAACTTGAACTTCAGCTTCACGTCTCAAAAACAACAGAAAGGACCAAGACATTCTGAAGACACACATACTTTCCACTGGCTTGAAAGTCACGAGTTCATTAGTTTCATATTTTCCTTATAGATGGAAATGCCAAAAGTTTAACTTTAAGTATGGTTGTAAATACATAATATATGAATTACTTCCAAAGGACATGCAATTAATTACTAAGGTTCATGGACTCCCAAATTAATCTCTAGAATGGAGAGATGGTTAAGTTGCCAGAGCGAGCCATTTGACAACTCCTGTACTTAATAGATGCCTTCCTTCTTCAGTGAAAACAAAGATAGTAACATAGAAAATTGGCTTTTGGCCATCATAAATTTCTTCCTTTAAAATACATAAAGTTTAAGCTATTTTGGCAATTTATAAACCATAAAGTACTTGAAGACAACTTAAACATTTTCTGAAATGCATCAAGAGGAAGGGAAACTGAGAAGCATGCAACTTAGAAACCACAGTGTATTTTGACATGAGGTTACAAGTACAGTGGTTTGTTGTAGGAAACAACCAAAAGCACATGAACAGATGGTTTTAGATTTAATTCCTTTGTCATCTTGACAAGTCGCTCTTTTAACCTGCTGAGGGCCCTCTGTGGAGCTCTGTACGACTGGAGCCATTCATAGATGGCTCAGATCAAAAGCCACCAACTCAGGCTACCAGGAGAGTGTAACTGCCAGGTCACCTGCAAAGCTCTGAATTTTTTGCTTCTCCTCTGACTCGCTTCTGGTTGGCTCTTCTCTGGAACAGACTCCTGATTCTCCATAAATCCCACTCCACCATCAAGGCTTGGCCCCCAGCCCCTTTCACGCCTGAACCTGGCTAGAGTGTGTCCTTCCTCCTCAGATAGACACTGTACCTCAGGAAGACTTGGGCGTTTTTAGGATGCAAGACAAGGGAGACATTAGGCAGGGCAAATGTTATGGCTGATAACAAGGCAAAGCACGTGTCTGCCATCTATAGAGGAGGAGGAGCAGCAGTCTGATCATAGCCTTGTTCCTGAGTCAGGTTCTCCTGGCCCCATCCTCACGTCTGCTTCCAGCTCTATCTGCCTGAACACTCTTAGGTCTAGATGGTCCCTTAAATGTAGTCAGGGAATACACAGTACTAACTTAAGAACTGGGGCATCTTGTTCCCCAGTCTCCAAGGAAACTAATGTGGATAGCAAACACACACTTCTTTTTCGTGAGGATGTCCGTCCCCCATCCCCATAAGACAGGCTTTTTATTTACTCCCACTTTTTCATCCTAACCAAGGAGAACCAGGTTGAATGCCCTGCAAGGTATTTATGTCCCAATTTTTAAAACGTATGTTTTTTATTGATTTCAGAGAAAGGAAGGGAGAGGGCGAGAGAGAAACATCAGTGATGAGTCATTGATCGGCTGCCTCCTGCGCGCCCCCTACTGGGGATCAAGCCCACAACCCGGGCATGTGCCCTGACCAGAAACAGAACTGACCTCCTGATTCATAGGTCGACGCTCAAGCCACTGAGCCAGGCTATGACCCAATTTTTTTTTTTTAATTTATCTTTATTGTTGGGAGTATTACAGGTGTCCCATCCCCCCCATCATGACCCCCTCCACCTCGCTCCCACCCCCTTCCCAGGCCTCCACCCCTTCATTGTCTGTGTCCATGGGTTGCGCATATATGCATATAACTTCTTTGGTTAATCTCTTCGCACTCTCCACCTCCCTTCCCTCTTTCCTCTGAGATATGACTGTCTGTTGTCTGTGTCAATGTCTCTGGATCTATGTAGTTCATCAGATTCTTTTGTTCATTAGCTTCTTCTTAAAGAAGACCCTTCAAATTTTCCTGTAGTGCTGGTCTGGTGGTGATGAACTCCTTTAGCTTTTCCTTGTCTGAGAAGCTCTTTATCTGACCTTCAGTTCTAAATGATAGCTTTGCTGAGAAGAGCAATCTTGGTTGTAGTTCCATGTTTTTCGTCACTTTGAATATTTCCTGCCACTCCCCTCTGGCCTGCAAGGTTTCTGTTGAGAATTCAGCTGACAGTCGCATGGGTGCTCCCTTGTATGTAATTAGCTGCTTTTCTCTTGCTGCTTTTAAGATTCTATCTCTAACCTTTGGCATTTTAATTGTGATGTGTCTTGCTGTGGGCCTCTTTGGGTTCCTCTTGTTTGGGACCCTCTGTGCTTCCTGAACTTGTAAGTCTATTTCTTTCCCCAGGCAGAGGAAGTTTTCTGTCATTGTTTTTTCAAATAGGTTTTCAACTTCTTGGTCTCTTTCCTCTCCTTCTGGATCCCAATAATACCAATGTTAGGCCTCTTGAAGTTGTCCCCGAGGCTCCTTATGCTATCTTCATATTTCTGGATTCTTTTTTCTTTTTGCTCTTCTGGTTGGGTGTTTTTTGTTTCTTCATGTTCCAAATTGCTGATTTGATTCTCAGCGTCCTCTACTCTACTGTTGATTCCCTGTAAATTATTCTTCATTTCAGTTCATGTAGCCTTCATTTCAAATTGGTCCTTTATGATGTCATCGATTTTCTTAATTATTTTCATCATACTCTTACTAATATCCTTGAGCATCCTTATAACCATTATTCTGAACTCTGTATCTGTTAGCTTGCTCGGATCTATTTCATTTAGTTCCTCTTCTAGAGATTTCTCCTGTTCTTTCCTTTGTGACATGTTTCTTTGCCTCTGCATTTTGGCTGCTTCCATGTGTTTGTTTCTGTGTATTAGGTAGAGCTGCTCTGTCTCCTGGAATTTGTAGAGTGGCTTTGTGTAGTAGGTGTCCTGTGGGGTCCAGTGGCTCAGCCTCCCCAGTCCCCTGAGCTGGGCCTTCTAGGTGCTCCCCTGTGTGGGCTGTGCACTGTCCTGTTGCAGTTGAGCCTTGGTTGCTGTTGGCGTCCCTGGGAGGAACTGACCCCAGGCCAATCGGCTGTGAGGACCCGCTGCAGCTACAGCCAGAGAGCTGCTGTGCTGGAGATACCCCTATGGAGCAGGATTTACTTCAGTGGGGCTTTGGTGTTCACCAAGGGCGCCCCTTGAGTGTCACTCGTGGATGTGGCAGGGTTGTAATCCAGCGTGGTCGAGTCTGACCACCAGGTGCACTGTCTCTGGGGCCTCCCGGGAGGGCACAGTCAGCCTGTGCCAGTGCCTTGCCCAGGGCCCCCCAGCATGAGCTACTCAGCAAACCGTAGTTGGCTGCTGCTTGTGCTGGGCCTGGAGGTGCCCAGGAGAGGCCCAGCTATGAGCCAGTGCAGCTGCCGCTAGTGCCAGGCCTGGGGCCGCTTATCAAGCCGCATGGGGCAGCTGCTGCTTGTCTGAGAGATTTTAGGAGAGTCCTAAGCATGAGGCTGGAGAGGCCACTTGCACAGAAAAGCCCCTGGAAAGGGCCCGGATGAGCTGCAGGCGGGGAGGGGCGGGGCCTCCGGGAATCACGGGGCGGGGCCAACGGTGAGTCAGGTGCTGGCGACTCAAACATGGCGCCTGCCTGCGGGCTGTGCGGGGAGGACTCGCCACAGGAGCCATGGCCTCCGCCAGCCCTTCTGCCCGGGAGGAAGCCGCCCTCCGCCTGTCGCCCGGATCTCAGGCAGGTCAGTCCCTCCCCGAGTGTCCCGGGTCCTTTCAGGCCGCTGCCCGGCGCTGGGCTCAGAGGGAGCGTCCGAGTGAGTCCGCGCCGGGCCCTTGAGAGGAGCTGCTGGGGCTCCCGCGGCCTCCGCGACCCTCAGGGACAGTCCCCGCTGGTTTCACAGCCCGGAGTGTGGGGACGTCTCTTCCCGGCCTGGAGCCCTGGGCTGGGGCCTGCTGTGGGGCTGGGACCCCTCGCTCCTCCGGGAAACCCCCGCCGCCGAGATTCCCTCCCGGGTTTCTCCGCGGCCCCGGGTGTGGGCCCGGCCGCGTCTCCAATTCAGCCCCGCCCCGCCCGTGTCTCCCCCTCCTCCCGTCTCGGTGCTGCCTCAGCTCCCTGGTTGCGGGGCTTCTGTTCAGCCGGGTCTCAGGAGGCTCTGAGTGCTGGTGGGTCTGTGTTTTAGCTGTGATTTTGACGCATTTGCGGGAGGCGGCGGGGCAGCTGTCGCCCGCCCGCCATCTTGTTTCTCCCTCTGGCCCAGTTTCTGGACGGGCGGGGATAAAGTTTGATTTGCCCTCCGCCTCTTGCGCATGTACTAAAATGAGCAGAGCACACCGGTGATGGAGCAGATTTACTAGACAGACTGTGGGAGCATCCCCTTCCTTGGAGCTTTGGGGTGCCAGGCCTCAGGAGTAGTTAGTAATGGGACAGGCCACCAGCTGTGTCTGGTGGAAGACTGAGCCCTTGACCCTAAGGAACACCGAGAATTATCCGTATCTTCTGAATACAAATAACAGTGTGGGAGGGAGAGGGCCAAAGAACACGATTGAGGGGAACTCAGAAGGTCACATGCTTTGGAGAACACCAGGACCGAAAATGAATCCATTTCACTGAGTTAATGTAATAAAGGAGAACAGGCAACCAACCCACTAACATAGTGAGGGGGAAGGCTAAAAAAGAGAAAAGTCCAGCTGGCGTGGCTCAGTGGTTGAGCATTGACCTGTGAACCAGGAGGTCAGGTTCGATTCCCGGTCAGGGCACATGCCCGGGTTGCGGGCTCGATCCCCAGTAGGGGGCGTGCAGGAGGCAGCCGATCAGTGACTCTCATCATTGATGTTTCTATCTCCCTTCCTGTCTGAAATCAATAAAACATTTAAAAGGAGAGAGAGAGAATAAAAGTCTCAAACTCATGATGGGACTGTATGGAAAAAGGCTCGGTGACATAGGCGCCATCCATGCTGGTGACAATGAAATGACAATAGGGGAGTTTCACACTGTTTCAGGTTTTATATATTTTCCATCTTGGTTTGCCCCCCCTCCCTGTCAGTTTCCTTTTTGGCTTTAGACACCATGGTTAATCTCATGTAATCACAAGAATGAAAAGAAAGCTATTGTTGCAGGTGGAGTCTTCTGTTAGGAAGCAGTGGTTTTGTGTGAACTTCGGTTTAAAACTGATCTCTTTCCCACACACAGACTAACTCCCCACCTGCTTCAGTGAGCACCACCTTCTATAATGGGCTCAGTGAAACCTTCCCTGGGTGGCTCTGGCCGGACTCTCCACCACACTCAAATTCATATTCTTTCTCCTTACCTCAATTTTTAAGCAGGTGAGTTAAGACCTGGTGCACTGCCTTGAAGATGACCCTAATTTCCGGTTGTAATGAATTTCTAACATGTTTGTCATGACATTTTGGTGGTGATGTTTATTTATATATATACCCCTTCTCCCTCTTGGTGATTTATATTATTGTTTTGGAAGAGCCCAGACTTAAACTGACAAGAGGCTTGAGTCACAGTGTCTCACAACGAGCACCCTTCGGAAATGTCTGGTAGGATCTTGAGGGGAAACAGAAATCATGGTGGCCTTGTGGTAGTTTTTGGACATCCCTAGAGCCCGCCAGTGGGCAGGGTGAGGTGGGCAGTTGCTTCCATACACAGAAAATGGCTCTCAGTGTTAGTCTGGCCAGTGGCAACCCCTAAGTCTAAGGCCAGACAGCAACAGCCAACTAGGGTGCCACACTTGTATGATACCGCTTCACTCCTCAGCAGCCGGGAAGATGCAGTGGTTCATGGATTCGCCGGCTTTCATAATAGTGAGTTGCATGAGTTGATATCTTGAGCAATGGACGTTTATAGTAACATCTCCATGAACCCATATCTAAGGCCCATGGTCCAGGGGGGCCAGGCTGGTAAGAAGAGTGCATGGGCTGTTTTGGAAATTAGAACTAGTCTGTTGTCCAGTAGCTACCAGGGTAACACTCCTGGGCCAGGTCCACATGGAGGCCCACCAAAAAGGATAAAAGGATTTTGTAACCAGATGGGAGTCATTAAATAAACTGTTTACAGTGCCCATCTTCCTCTCCTAGGTCTGCATGTCCCATGATTTCTTGTCTTTTGATTGAAGCATAGTAATTGAAACACCTAGTTAATTTATAACCTGCCAGGGATTGTTTTAACACATTGCTCTTGTCCATTAACACATCATGATGGTTTAATTTGTGAGATGATCAGCTCTCCAGAACAAGCCACCTAAGTAGGGAAAACACAGGCAGCGTATTCCGAATAGAGAGGATGGATTTTAAAATAATCACACGTTTGGCTCCTACTCCTGTGAGCAGGTTCCCAAAGGGAATGACAGGGCAAGAAGAGAGTGAGGAGGATCACAGGAAGAAGAGCGTAAGATGAAGTCACTGGTACTGAACAATGTTATTGAGTGGGGTGTGGTGGATAAAGAAGAAAGGAAATCATATTTATTAAGCAGCAAATGCAAATTAAATGATTCATTTATTCCATTAGATTTTCACATCACTTCTATGAGGCTGGTATAGGAGCTCCATCTTAAAGATGATGGGTCAACTCAAAGTTGAAGGTGGGATCAAAAGGGTTAAGTCAAACGCCCAAGGCCACAGAGGAATTAAATGGCCCTGCCCAAAACTGACCCTGTTCTGTGCAATCAATTCAATTATTTCTCCAGTTTTCCTGGGGACTAGAATAACCTAGGGAGCTTGGAAACCATGGAGATTCCAGGTCCACACACCAGAGATCCTGGTCTCTGGGGCCCACAAATTTGCATTTCTGGAAATAGCCTACGTGCTTCTGAAGCAGATGGTCTACAGACTCCAGTTGGGAAAGCACCGTGTCTTCCTTTGGGGTTCCAGAGACTGCTAATACAGGGATCACTTTAGCAAGGAAAGGCTGGGCCCCCAAGTGGCGCTCAATTTCTCTTTCTCCTTCTGTGTATAACCCTCAGTGCTCTTAACTCAGTGCTAGGGAGTGGAGCTGCACTTCAACTCAAATTGCTTCCCACTTGGCACTTGTTTTGGAGGGCTATAATTAACTCTATAGAATTGGCAGTTTTGTTCAGGGCTGGAATGTGAAGGCAGCTTGGACAAGTACACTGGGCAGATTTAGGTAGAGACAGGGGCACATGGCCAACTGATTTTCAATCCCATTAGTCCTGGTTATAGTTATGGTTTTCAGGATGTCTTTAGTATAATTTTCTTAGTGTCTGAATTTGACCCTGACTGTTGTTACAGGTGTGAGAAGAAAATATAATAGATATAGTCATCTTTTAAAAAGAGTGTTTGTGGCTATTTTACCACATGCCTAGTGTGCTAATACAGATATATGTAGGGGTGTATGTTAAATGTTGTTTATTGATGAGAGGGCAATATAAAAAAAGGTTGAAGATCAGACACTATCAAATCTTTGTTTCGACCATTTATTTGCATTGCTTTTGTTTGATGTCTCAAGAGGGGGCTGGCCATGCCTTGCCCTTTGCACATGTAGGTGCAGATCAGGGGTGTGGAAGATCCAGCCCTCGGGATCATGTGGTCTGTCCCTGCCAAGGCAACCACAGGCAGAACTCAAAATTCAATAAATGTAGGAGCTTTTTTCATAGCTAATTTTTAAGTTGATAATTTTGTATGGCCCGAGAATGATGTTGTAAATATCCAAATGCCCCTTGGCAGAAAAAAGGTTTCCCACCCTGGTGTAGATGAAAAACTGTGAGCAGCCGAGTGCTGTATTGTGTGTGCTAAATGCATGAGTAAATGAGCAGCTTTTTCCCCCCCGACATAATGACACATTTCCTCTTTTCATAGAACATGCCCCCAAAGTTAAACTGTTCTAAGTAGCAATGGAATCTCCCTTAGTTTCTCTCTCCCCTCCCCTCCCTCTCTCCCTCTCTCTTTCTCTCTCTCTCCCTCTTCCTCTCTCTCCCTCTTCCTCTCTCTCTCTTCTTCTCTCTCTCTCTCTGTCTCTTCTCTCTTCTCTCTTCTCTCTTCTCTCATCTTCATCATCTCTGCCTCTGTCAGATTTCTGAATAATCTAACCACTAACTATTCTCTCCTGCCACCCCCCTCCCTCTGCAGCACATAAATGGTATCTTTAAATCTCACTGTGCCTTGGTAGCTTGAGGGTTAGCAGTCTTTTTAATCTTACTTTAACTGTGAACTCATGAAAACTGTTGTTGGGTGTGCATGATGTTTGGGTGTTTCCTGCCGGCTTCCCACAGACAAAGTTAACCAAGTCAAAGATGATGCAACACTATATAAAACATTCCACATACAGTGAATATTTTTAATCTTTTTCTTTTAGCATACAGTATCTGGGAATTTTCCTCTCCTAACCATTTTTGCTTTGTATAAAGTTTTTGCTCAACATTTCATGTGCTACCTTTATATTTTAAATATTTTTTTTTATTTATAGGGTGACACTCAATTTGTTAGCTCTTCCATTCATTACATAGTCTCAATCATTGTTTGGCCTACTTTTGTTTTCTTTGGATTTAAGCCCATCTTACTTTCCAGAAATGTCTCAAATACCCAGAGCTCATTTCTGCAGGCTTTTTAAAAATATGATTTTTTATTTTCCACAATATTCTTGCTACCATGAGAATGCTGACCATTTCCTGCTTAAAATTTGTGAGGAAAGTCCCTTTTTGTTGTTCCAAGTTCTCACATATCCCCAGTTCTGCTTTTTCTATAATCCTGCAAGAAGAAAATCCAGAAGTATGGAGTGTTGCCAAATGTTGGTTTGCATGAAACTGTGTGATGTTTCTTAACCTGTAAGAATCAGAATTTAGCTCTTCCCATGCTTACCCCCCTCCTCTTTGATATTTCTACTGACTCTGGGTATAATTGGTCTCCACTGTCACACATAAGTTTATATTTTTCCAGATATGGCCTGCATCCCTGGCCTCTACCCTCTAGATGCCAGGAGTAACCCCCACCCCCAAGTTGTGACAACCAAAATATATGCCAAATGTCCATTGGGGGACAAAATACATTGCTTCCTAGTTGGGAACCACTGACCTAGGTGCAGGGTATGGATAAAAAGGAAAGATAATGGGAATTAAGCTTTGAATACTTCTAACCTTTTACAGCTGGTACAGGAAGGGTCTGAAAACAAAAAGAAGGAGATAGACAAGAAAACTAGGACTGCAGTGTCTAAGAAGCCCAGGAAGCAAGGAGCTTGAGGACAGCATCACATGCTGCTGAGAGGGAGATGAAGGCTTGCAAAGTTCCCATTTAATTTACAGAAATGGAAGTTACTGGTGGTCTGAGAATGAGCTCTGTTGGTAGAGGGGAAAGGCTAAATTCAGACTGGAGAAGGTTAGGAGGTGAGGAAACCCAGACAGTGTGTAGAGTTTTTGTTACTCAGAGTGGCCCACAGACCAGCAGTATCAGCACCTCTGGAAGCTTGTTAGAAATGCAGAATCTCAGTCCTACCCTAGACCTGCTGAATCAGAGCCTGCATTTGTATAAAGGTCCCGGGTTCCCAGGTGATTCCTACATACATTAAAATTTGAGAAACACTGCTGAAAGGAAAGTCTTTAAACCAGCTTGGTAGGGGAGGAGAGGAAACTTACATTGTGTATACAACGGGTTGCTACATGTGACTGCCTTAAATATATTTACATTCTATAAATATATTTACAAGAAGCTCATATAGTTGAACATTGTGGATATTTAAACAGGAAAATGGGCAATTTACAAACTCAGAAATCGGAACTCAGGTTGCACTCCTATTTTCCAGACACTTGGTAGATTCAAAATTTCATGATTTTATTAAAGTTTCAAGTACAATTGTTACTTTATACTTTTATCCAAGCAGTTAGTGCCCATGAACAGATGAAAATGTGTTACCACTAATTGGCTTTCATAAAAGAATATCTAGTATAATTTAGTGTAAACAGAATCTTAATGTTTATATTAATGATTTTTATGCCAGTGGACATATATTACTCAACTACTGATTTTCATTTTTTCTCTCCCCCCAACTTTATTGAGGTATAACTGACAAATAAAAATTGTATATATTTAAGGTGTGCAATGTGATGGTTTGATATATGTCTACATTGTGAAATGATTACCACAATCAACTTCATTAACATATCCATCACCTCACACAATTACCTTTTTTTTCACGTGATGAGAACTACTATCTTAGTAAATTTCAAATATACAATACAGTATTATTCACTATAATTACCGTTTTGTACATTAGATCCTCAGAATTTATTCATCTTATAACTGAAAGTTTGTACCCTTTGACCGATATCTCCCAATTTTCCTCATCCCCCCACCCCCAGTACCTACTAACCACCATTCTACTCTCTGGTTCTATGAGCTTCACTTTTTTCGATTCCACATATAAGTGAAATCATACAGTATTTGTCTTTCTCTGTCTGGCTTTTTCACTCAGCATAATGTCCTCCAGGTTCATCGATCTTGTTGCAAATGGCAGGATTTTCTTTTTGTGGTTGAATAATAATCCATTGTATATATACCACATTTTCTTAATTCATTCATCCATTAATAGACACTTAGGTTGTTTCCATATATCTTGGCTACTGTGAATAATGCTACAATAAACCAGGAGTGTGGATATCTCTACAAGATACTGATTTCATTTCTTTTGTATATATAACTTGTAATGAGATTGCTGAATCATATGATAGTTCCATTTTTAAATTTTTGAGGAACTTCCATACTGTTTTCCCTAATGTCTATACCAAACTACATTTCCACTAACAGTGCAGGAGTGTTCCCTTTCCTCTACAACCTCACCTACACTTGATATCTCTTGTCTTTTTTATAATAGCCATGCTAACAGGTTTGAGGTGATATCTCCCTGTGGTTTTGATTTGTATTTTTGTGGTGATTAGTGATGTTAAGCATCTTTTCATATATTTGTTGGCCCTTTGTATATCTTCTTTGGGAAAATGTGTATTCAGTTGCTGTGCCCGTTTTTTTTTGTTTGTTTGTTTGTTTTGCCATTGTGCTGTATGAGTTCCTTACATATTTTGGACATTAACCCCTAATCAGATATGGTTTGCAAATCTTTTCTCTCATTCTGTCATTGCCTTTACATTTTGTTATTGTTTACTTTGCTGTGCAGAAGCTTTTCAGCATGATGTA
This sequence comes from Miniopterus natalensis, assembly GCF_054644295.1. Classification (NCBI taxonomy): domain Eukaryota; kingdom Metazoa; phylum Chordata; class Mammalia; order Chiroptera; family Miniopteridae; genus Miniopterus; species Miniopterus natalensis. The sequence goes on along the minus strand of NC_142103.1, from coordinate 101,561,271 downwards.
GTCCCACTTGTTTATTTTTGCTTTTGTTGCCTGTGCTTTTGGTGTCATATCCAAGAGAAATAATTGCCAGGATCAATGTCAGTGAGCTTTCCCCCTGTTTTCTTCAAGGGGTTTTATGGTTTCAAGTCCTACAATTAAGCCTTTGATCCATGTAAACACACAGATGGGAGAAAACCCTGTGCCATCAGTAACAAGGGTTGCAACCACAGACACAGATTCTCAGGCTGTGGATAATACCAGGATACCCCAGAAGGGAGAATATATTTATTGTGAGACAGTCCCAGAGATTCGGAGATCAGCTCCGCCACCTGTTACAGTGGCTCTTAACTTTGGTTGCACATTAAATTACCTGGGAAGGTGTAAAATCTCCATGACTGGGCCCCACCCATGCAGATTCTGATGTAATTGATCTGGGGTGTATGTAGCCTGGGCTTTCAGATTTTTTTAAAAAATATATCTTTATTGATTTCAGAGAGAGGAAAGGAGAGGGAGAGAGAGAGATAGAAACATCAACGACAAGAGAGTCATTGATCAGCTGCAGCCCGCAATCCGGGCATGTGCCTTGACCGGGGAATCAAACTCTGATCGCCTGGATCCTAGGACAACGCTCAACCTCTGAGCCACGCCCGGCCGGGCATGGGCTTTCAGATTTTAAAGTGCACACGTACATCCAATATGGGGGCAAAGTTGAGAACTCGATCTCTGCTGAGTGGTCTCAACCTTCATTGGCTTCACTGGCCCTGCCCTGAGCTCCTGGGTCAATATATATGAGTCCTGAATTTTAAATGAGAACCAGATGATCCCTATGCAAATAATCTAAAGACAAACTGTTGCAAAACCCTGCCCTTGACACAATTTATATTTATGTTTCTTAAATTAGGTGCTCAGTTGACTGGGAGGCAGAGAAATCTCTGAGAATGTCATCTCCTCTTTCCCTTTTCCTTTGCTCCCATTCAAACTGACATCAAGCTCTTCGCACATTGACTTAGGAGACAGTTGCAGGGCAAGTTCCTTGGATTTTGTCTTCTAAAGGCCTAATGGGATCAGGGAGTGGGAGGCTTGTGGAGGTAAAAGGACACCTGGGTCTCCAGGAAGGGCAAAGCGAGAGGCTGCTCCTCCACCCCTTTTGGGGAGAGGTGAAGAGGAAAGGGAGGAAAGGTAATAAGGGGGCTGCGCGGGTCTGTTGCTTCCGAGGGAAGAGGGAACCTGCCAACTTTATGTGGAAAATAATTAAGAAATGAATTGTGTATGTTCATGGGCATACACACACGCACACCACCCTGGTGTGTCACTACATCAAATCGAGAACCTGCACCACCCACGGGAGACAAGGATCCTCAGTTCCCTGAAGGTCTGGGCGAAGCCTCAGGAGAGCCAGGTAAGAGGAAAGCTCAAAGACAGACAGGAAACTGAGTTATACAAAATAAAGCAGTCTTTCTGCACATTGCAGTTGGCTGTATTTCTTGGGTAATCTGGTTTTGTTTTGTTTTGTTTTCTCAAAATGTAACTTGGTAACAGGATATAGAATATACATGGGGCAGTCTGGGCTTTATTTCATATCACTTATAATTTTATGAAATTGACCCTTCTCTAGCTCATTTCTTAGTTAAAATTATCTATTCCCAAATGGGGGAGCAAAAGCTTATTGTTTCACGGTGTTTTCTTAAATCTTAAACACTTTGAGACCCATAAGGCAAATTATAAGTAAAAATTGCTTTTATTTGGAAACTGGGGCTGCCTTAAATGAAACTGCCCCCAAACCAGGAATAAAGCTTCTGTGCATGTGTAGATTTTATGAACTTTTACAGTAATTTAATATTTTGTGCTCCTTTAATCCTGTTCGAAATGCTGGACAGAGATCGCCACCTGGTGGCAGGATGGTTATTGACTCCTTTGCCTTTGGCCGGATCTTCCAAAAGTAATTTATGACCCTGAAGACGTTTCTGAAGTTCCTTGGGGTGCAAGTGCAGAAAGGAAGAAACAAACATGGTTTCCTCCAACTCTAAAAGCACCATTTTGAGAGATGCTGAGATTGGGAAAAGAGGTTTAGAAGAAAAGAGGAATAGTGTGTTGGGGTGGGCCCAGGGAAGAGGGACACTGGGATTGTGGCAAATCAAATGAAGATCTCATTCCTCTCTTCCCTGGGCCTCAGACCTCCCAGATTGTTATGCTTTCAGCGTGCCCTCTTGTATTTGAATTAAGTGGCTGTCCCTCAAATCTTCTGCACATTTTCAACCTCTGGTATTGACACCACCCACCCCCACCAGATGTTCTCTCCCTCAGTACACAACCTCACCATCTACATCACAAAGAAATTGGAGGCCCTCCTATGAGCACATCTTCAAAGCCCCACCCCTCGACATCAAAATATGTTTTTTGTGACTATCCCTTGCACTGTCTCACAAAAACAAGATTCTTACCCCAAAGCCCCTATCCACCAAGAAATCTATCCTATTCTGCAAGGAGAGGTGGCCCTTCCTTAGGTGTCTCTTCCCCTCTGAAAGTTAAAACTCCACCCACCCCTGCTCCTGGGGTCATTCCCTTTCACCAAGTTGGGAAGTGCACTTCATCTGCTGCATAATCAGTCTCGTCCACTCTGCCGGTGTTCCTCCTCACCTGAACACACTTCTTTTAAAATTATTTTCTCTCCAGAGGTGTTTGTTGCAGCATTGTTTGTAATTTCAAAGAATTAGGCCAACCCCAATGTCAGCCAATAGGAGATTCATTAAATAAAATGTTACATCCATACAATGTATGCAACATAGCCCTTAAGAATAAGACAGATGTACACATACAAAACAGAATGCCAGGTGGAAAAAAGTGGTGCACAAAAGCACATATATGATCCCATTTTTGTCAGAGGATTCTGTTTGTAATGGTATATCGGTATATACACAGGAAGAATCTTGAACATACACCAAATTGTTTAATATTGGTTACCTTTATTTTTTTTAAGAATTGTTTTTTTAAGAGATAGAGGAAGGGAGAGGTAAAAACAGAGAAACATCAATCGGCTGCCTCCTGCATGCCCCCTACCAAGGACTGAGCCTACAGCCTGGGCATGTGCCCTGACCAGGAATCAAACCGGCAACGTTTCGGTGCATGGGACAATACCCAACACTGAGCCACACCGGCCAGGACAATAATGGTTACCTTTGAAGAGTGGAAGTTGGACATTGTTCATCTTTTATGTTCCTCAATTTAGAAATATGTAATAATATTATAATCATGAAACATTTACATATAAAAAACTTCCCTTAATTCTACCAACATCAAATTTCGTGTCTTCCTTTTGTTTTCACCAGCATTTATTGACTGATAAATGCACAGGACCATGCTGGATGAATAAAACACCCCATGGACACAAAAGGTTTATGGTCTGTAGAAAATGTAAGATGGACCCACCAAAATATAATCCAGGGCAGGATGTGACAAGTTCAGCAGAGCTTTTGGTTCAATGTGGGCAAATTACTGAACCTTTGCAAGCCTGCTTCCTCCTCTGAAAACGAAGATTATAATAACCACCCAAGATGAATGTGAGATGTAAACGGGTACAGCCTTCGATGGGTGCCTGGCACAGCGGAGATCAAATACCACAAGAGGCATGGAGGGGCCCGGGGACTGAGAGAGCTCACATCTTCTGCAAAGTGGTGCCAGTTGAGATGGTCAGAACATACCAGCTGCATCCTACATGCTCACAAGATCACAGAATGCAAGCTCCCATGATTTACAAAGGCAGGGTGAAGTGGGGTCCAGCAGAGGCTTCTCCAAGAAGCATGGAGAAGATTGCAGAGTGGGGAACAGTTCAGGGCATTGTCAAGGAGCAAAGGGCAGTCATGTCAACTGAAGGGCAGGACTGAGGTCCAAGAGTTTTGAGAGGGAGGGTTGGAAAAGGATTGGATCTAAATCACAGGGAAACTTGCATCCTGGCTCAGGATCCATGCTTAGGGTGGTGGCTTGAGCCAAGATAATGGTATTCAGTGCACTCATTAAGGAAAGTGAATCTTTCGTCTTGAGGCTGGTGCTGAGTGGGGGGTGAGCCTGTCTGATCTCATCCCCCACTGCTGTTTAACCTTTATAACCTAGCTTTTGCCTCTACCACACTGTCAAAACTAGTCTCTTGAATGTCACCAGTCACCTTCTCTTTCCCAAAATTAAGAGACTTTTTATAGGTCCCTGTGATCATTCCATTGTTGGAATGTTGGATAGTGGTCAAGAGGACAGCTCTGGAGCCAAAGTAACCTGACAGTTTTAACCTCTTTGTGCCTTAGGTTCCTCTCATGAAAAATGGGAATCACCATAGTCCCTACATCATAGGGTTCCTGGGAGAGGTAAATAAGTTAATAAAGGAAAGGGCCTGAAACATAGTAAGTTAGCTCTACTTTAAGGGTCATCTGTGGCTATGCAATACTTCCTTTCTTCTCCCACTCCCTCCCTTGGTAAATCTTTTTACCAAAACATTTACCAAGCTTCTCCTATCCCACAGCCAGTGGGCTGGGAGCATGGGGATAAAAGGAAAAAGTGCCTGCCCTCAGGGAGCACCCAATCCAGAGTGGGTCACATGGTACTCACTTAATGAATGATGACGGTATTGAAAGAGGGATGCAAAGGATGGCTTGGCCTTTTGGGAGCACAGAACAGGAGGCCCAACCAAGCCAAGAGTGGGGCTGGTTCAGACCCAGCACCTCAGAGCTGATAAAGTCCAAACTGAGTCCTGGAGGAATCGAAGAAGGTAGCTACATTTGTGTGGAGGGGTGAGATGGGGTAATGTGAGTGATCAGAGGTGTGTGTGAGTGGGACTTGGAAGGGGAAATTTTAAAGACTGGAGTGTTGGGTCAGAAGGGGGACTTGGTTTTTGAAGAGCTGAGAAGGGAGACAGAGCTCATCAGAAAGTGACTTGTTCATAATCCTAAGAAAGTTAGACTCTATCCTGCAGGCAATGGAAAATCCTCTGAAGAACTATTGTAAAGGGAGGGTGGTGATGAGGTGCTGAGAGCTGCATTCTGGAAAAACCAGCTTCTTCCCCCTAACCTTTGCCATACTGTTCAGTCCTGATTTTCCCCTTTCTCAGGTCACTCTTTCTCTGGCTCCTTTGGCAGCTCTATTTCCATCACCCTCATTAACAATGAATTTTCATAGAGCCTTCACTGTAGGCCATGCCCTGTGCAAGGCATCACTTCCAAAAATTCAGGTTGGTGGACCCAATGCACTAGTAGGTCAAAACATTGAGACACCGGTGCTCGGAGACACAGAAAGATTTATTCGATTTAGATGGGAGTACAAGATCTCTTATTCTTCTCTCTTAAAAAGCAAAAGTGGAGAGTTTTTATGTAGCTAGGGAGTAGGGGAGGGGAAGTTCCAGGGAACTGAAAGAGAAGTCTGTGTTTCTTTAGTCCTAAAATAATGCTTTTTTGTATCAGATTCCTTGTGGCCCTGGAGTTATCTCCTCCTGCTTGACAAAGAAACAGTACATCAGCAACACAAAATTCTATCGTGAGAGCAAAGGGTGCTGGGTGGAAGAACCAAGGTTCTACAAAATATGTCATAATTGTATGTCAGTGATGTTATCTTTAAAGCAGAAAGCAGAAACCAGACATCTTGTGACTATTACCATTGTTTAAGTTATCATGGTTTTGTACTTAACTAGCTATATTTTTCTATTATCTCAGACCAAGTATACCTGTAAACATTTCTCCTGGAACTTGCTTTAGAGGCAGGCCTGCAGAACATGACTAATATACTTTCTTAATCTTTGGCTATAAGCTATGTGACAACCAAAGCAATTGAAACATTCAGTTAAAGCCTATACCTATGTCCTAGTTAAGGATTAAATTATTGAATTTTAGCTTCCAGAAATAGTAGGGGCATTAAAATCATAAGGAGCTCAGCTGCATGAATACTTCCTGAATGTTCATACCTTCTGCCTTTGTTCTTCCCTAGAAAAAGCTTTATCTCTCTTTTTGTTTTAAGCAAGAACATTCACGTTTTATTTTACATGCATTTGCATATATATGCATATAGAGAGAATCTTAACCTTTCTCAGTTTACATAGTCATTTATTTTATTTTTAATTTTTAAATAAACCTTTTATTTTAGAATAGTTTTAGACTTACAGAAAAGTTGCAAAGACAGAACAATGTATTCCCCACACCCAGTGTCCCCTATTTGAGCATCTTATATTACTGTGATACATATGTCACAACTAATAAACCAGCACAGCTACATTATTATTGGTTAAACTTCATACTTTATTCAGTGTTCATTAGGCTGCTATGACCTGTGACAGTTACTCAGATTTTCCTTGTTTTTTGAAGACCTTGACAGTTTTGAGGAGTACTGGTCAGATGTTTTGTAGTGTGCCTCTCAATTTGGATTTTTCCGATGATTTTCTTCTTCTCTTTTTTTCTTTTTTTTTAATCCTCACCCAAGGATATTTTTTCCATTGCTTTTCAGAGAGAGTGGAAGGGGGGGAGAGAGAGAGAGAGAGAAATGTCAGTGTGAGCGAGACACATCGATTGGTTGCCTCCCACATGCACCCGGACCAGGGCTGGGGAAGGAGCCTGCAACCCAGGTACGTGCCCTTGGCCCGTCTGCAGGCCGATGCTCTAACGACTGAGCCAAACTGGCCACGGCTGATGACTGTCTTATGATGTTATGGGTTTTGAGGAAGAAGACCACAGAAGCGAAGTCCCATTTTTGACACATCATATCAGAGGTGCCTGTTATCAGCAAAATTGTCTATATTCATCCATCAGTATGTATATTAAGCTAAATATGGTTTATACTGATGTCTCCAACTCCAACCCAATGCTACGTGGTTTATTCTGGCCTTCCCCCTCATATAAGCTCCATTTTTGATCAAGCCCCATTGTAGCTTTATAAATATTTTCTCTGCCCCCCTGGTCTCCACCTGCTGATAAGGATGGCTGATGCTTAAAGTTTTACAAGTTATAAGATCATTTCCATCTGACTGTGGGCGCAATGGAACAATCACACAGGATGGTCTTGCTTTATCAGCCAGCTCATTCAACTGTGGCCTGTTAGTTTACACTGTCATACGCTGTCCCCTCAACCTGACCTTGAAACCCTGCCAGAGTCTCAGCCAATTTTCAGTCCTTCTTTGAAGTGTTTCCCTCCATGATACTCTGGGGCTCAGTGAAAACCAGGTCAGCTGTTCAGGCCCTCTTTGCCTCAACATTCTAATGTAGGAGAGGGCCATGAGAACTATATAAATTAACTACAGTAAGACAAAGTGAAGTCAAGGGCCTGCTCCGTGCTGCCTGGCACAGAACTCCACAGACCTGAGATGCAAGCAGACCATGAGGAGCCTCCAGACAAAAATTCTTGCAAAGATCGATTAACAGCTCCTCACCGGTACCTTCTCATTTACCCAGACCTTCTCATTTACCCAGACCATAAAGGGAAAACAGACCACAAATATACCTTGTAAAGGTTAAAGTTAATTCTGACATTATCCACCCTATTTCCCCATACCAGCAATTTTCCATAGACACTACTAACCTATAAGTTGAACCTCTAGAGATGGTTGGGATCTCTCTTCTGAGGAGAGTCTGCCGCTCTGTCTGTGGAGTGGCTTTTCCTTCTTGTCCTCTCTGCTCAATAAACCTGTGTTCCCACTTTAACTCTTGTCTGGCTCGCATCTTGAATGCTTTCCTGTGCGAAGCCAAGAACCCTCCTGGCTCGGGGCTCTAGTTCCTACTAGGGACTTGCCCTTCTGGCATCAGTTCTATGCTGCTCTCATGCATGGCAGTGAGGAAAATTCTAGACATTGCCCCTTCTTATGGTTCCAGATGGAGTATGAGGAATAGGTTTTCTCTACTCCCAGTTCCCAGAACTTGTCTGAGGGCTCTAAGTTTCCTCTGCCCCTGAATTTCCCACAGTCTAACCCAACTAGCATCTCTCTCCATTGCACTCTTCTCTGACCAGCTCATGATCTCCAGCCTGGATGAGTGTTATCTTGTCCAAGGAAAGGAAATACTGTTGTGTGTGTTGTTTCGTATATTTCATACATTTAGAACTGGCTTGCAGCTTTTGAGACCACTCCTTCTTTTCATTTCTGCTGAGCCAACCCTTTTCTGGAGCAGCAACTGCCTTCTAGCCCACTTCTGGTTGGGAGTGGTCAGGGCGGAGGATCCCTACATCTGTGTGTGGTGAGGGTGCTGCCATCGCTAAACAGCTTGCAGTGCTTCTTTGTTCCACTAATCTCATCTGGTCTCAGGACATCTGTCAACACCTAAATTTGCTTTAGTGACTTGGAGCAGCAGGTGTTAATGGTAGCATATATGCATTCCATCATTGAACAGATGAACCTGATGATTACTTGGAGATTTTAATAAAAGAGGTGGGGAGTAAGAACAAAGGGTTGATGGGAGCCAGAAAGCCCAACCTCATCTTCTCAAAATGCTGATTGAATGCTCCATTCTGCTGGGCTTTTCACTTATGGCACCTGTGAAGGCAGAAGTCAAGAGAACAGCAGAGTGCAAGTGCAGCAGTGAGAGTTCCGGGTACTCCTTCCTACCACTATTGTATTCTTGACCTCTGGCTTCAGTTCCCTCGTCCATGAAATAAGGCGGCACTTCCAGCTCTAGAGTGCTATGTGGTTTTTTGTTTTGGAGGGGAGAGAGGCGCTGTGTGTTGTATCTTGGCCAATTAGTTAAGAGACACTGACCTCAGGAAATATAGGAATGAGTTGCAACTGATGGACAGACCCAGATTTTCAGATAATTGCTCTGCAACCTGGAACTGACTCAAAAAGGGAATTTGCAGAGGACTGCAGGGACCTTGCCTTGTCCCTGTATCTGTGCACTCAAACATGCCATTGAAAAGCAATGGTCCCATTCATCATGATGAAATGAGCTTCCAATTGCTTTAGCTGAGCCACTATGCACAGTTGCACAGGTTGGCCACAGCTGAAGGTTAGTTGGCACATGGCCACATGAGGCTGTAGTCCCTCCCTCCCTCCTCTTTCCTAACTCTGTGCTCTGATTTGAGGCTACTCAGCCCTCAAGGAAGAGTACCTTTGGCTGACTTGTTCATCCAGGGGGCCACCATTTTTCCAATGAGCACTTAAGCATTGTGTAGACTAGCACATTAAGCTCTGTTTGAAATGAGAAATAATAGTACAAATGGAGAAGAACCAGCTGCTGTTGAGAATGACTATAATAAGTGCCAAGACAGAGAGGGTTCAGAAAGACGGGGTTAAGGCATCCAGGAGGGAGGGAGGAAGGGAAAGGGGAGAATGAGGACCACGAGATCGATAATAACTGCTACCTGTGGCTGAGTCCTGCAGCCTATCTCACCTGTGTCTGTGCTGACCAGAGAAGGGCACCTTGCTGTCCCCTCTAGAGCTCTGTACGTCAATTTAAAACCAAGATGGGCTCATGTCAGATCTGGCCTTGTATAAAGGAATCCTCTTGTGTATTTCTTCATCTAATCTTCAACCAAATCCTTTTCTTAAAAAATGTTTCTTTTACATGACTCCTTCTACTTGAGACTTTTCTATATTTAATGGTGGTGGTGTTGTTGTTTTGGATAAACAACTGATTCTCAGCACCTGGTATTGTCTTAGGTCTTGCAGTGTCTCCAGAGCTCCATGGTATTTCCATCCATGGCACTTTGTTGCAGCCTTGGTGTGAAGAATCCATCTGCTGCCCTATGGGTGCTCTGTTACTCATCAACACCATAAGAAAGGATTGTGGCCAGCACCCTGAGAGTGGTTCTCCTGGTCTACTGTGGGCAACAGCCAGTAGATGAGTGAATTCTACAACCAGAGTAACAATAACACTAGCTCTACTTGCTGAGTGCTTACTCTGTGCCAGGGACTGTTCTAAGGCTTCCACATGCATGAACACATGTAATCTTCAAAGCTACTATAGGAGGAGGATTGTGTTATTCTTCTCCCATTTGAGAGATGAGACTGAGGCTCAGAAAGGCTTATCTGCTCCAGCTGGTGATTGTGTGTCTGGACATCCATGCTGCCTAATAGGCTTGCCTGGCAGGGGGCTTAATGACAGGTCATCTTCATTTTGAAATAAAGATCTGTGTCAACATAAATGGCAAGGGGAAGAACAAGGAAGGAAATGCCCAAAGCCACTAAGGGCCAGTTTTGGGGCTCAGGCAGAAGGCTGGATCCTCTGGCCACTTTCCCTGGAAGACTAAACTTCTGGTTTGCAGTGACTGTGCTGCCCTGGTATTGATTCAATTTTCATGTTTTATGGTTACTGGTTGTGTGAAAAAACCTGGGAAGGCCTATTTGATTTAAGTCAGTAGTTCATTTTTATGAGTTTGCTGGGCATAGGCACTAGACTGTAAGTATAACCCTGTGTGTGCCATGCTCTATGAGATCCCAATTAACTGGTCTATAATTGGATGACACATTGTGTCCCAGAAGCCAGGGCATGTGTGTCTGGCTTTTCTAGAAAGGCTGACCGATGCTCCAGCCTTAAAGGGTCTTCCTCAGTACAGACTGGCAGTCATTTTTACTTACCTCTTTTGTTGTTGTTAATCCTCACCTGAGGATATTTTTTTCCATTGATTTTTAGAGATTAGTAGAAGGGAAGGAGGGAAGGGGAGAGAGACAGACAGACAGACATCAATGTGAGAGAGACACCTTGATTGTTTGCTTCCCGCATGAGCCCTGACGAGGGCCAGGGATGGAACCTGCAACCCAGGTACATGTCCTTGACTGGGAATCGAACCTGAGACCCTCCAGTGCATGGGCTGAATTTCTAACCACTGAGCAACATCAGCCAGGGCTTTACTTCCCTTTTTAAACTTTATTTCTGAGTAAATGTTTCAAGGGAAACCAAGAAACCGGGTGGCAGCCAAATGAGGTCTTCGAGCTCAGTATCACAAAGGATATTGGTGAGCCCACAAAGCCATGAGCTGTGTTTACTGATGTCATGGCAATCCCTTCTCAAAATATGCACCAGGCCCTGAATTGCCTGAGGGACCAGTCATCACAGGTCAGTTTAGGAATGGCCACCCAGGCAGATGACTTCTGAGAGGCATTCCTTCATAGCAAATTTTCCAAAGTCCATATGTTGTCATAGAGGTTATAGGAGGGAGGGAAACCAGAAGTCTGGAGAAAAGTAATAATAATTGTGTGTGTGTGTGTGTGTGTGCGCGCGCGCGCACGCGCAAATGTCACTCCCTACCAACTCTGTCCCCAATGTGGTTTCCTCCAAATGAAGGAGTGTAAAGCAAGATGAAGCATATTCTCTTCCATTCCAAACTATTCCTTTGGCCAGGGGTCAGCAAATGTTTTCTGTAAGGTAAATACTTTAGCTTTGTGGGCCAAGAGACAAATTGATATCACACAATTATTTAATTATGAAATTGAAAATATACTAATCAAGTGGAGCTTTGTGTGATATAGGTCTAATAATGAGAAGAATGAAATTCTTTCATAATAGTTTGCCTAGCTGGAGTTTAAAGTTAGTGTTTTTTATCATCAGATTGATAGCAATGTTCCTCTGTAAAAGTCTGCTGACCTGTGCTCTTGGTTAAACCTCTGAGGCCCTGTCCCTGAGAGTTTACAATCCAATTCACTTACCAGGCCAAATCCGGAAATTAAATTTCCCTGCCTCATGAATGAATGCTCACGCTCATCCCTTCACGCACTTGTTCATTCCATGAATGGTTACGGAGCTTATACTATGTGCCAGGTGCCCGGTGGAGGACCCACACCCACCTTGCTTGTGCTGTCTTGGAAATGTGTGGAACAAAGATGAAGCAATGCAAATGTTATTTACATCTGTGATTTATGTAACAAAAGATGAGTTTGGGTAATCCTAAACTGAGTACAAATTTGTGGCAAACTTAAAAAAAAACCCTAAAGTTTTCTAAGTAAAAGGGAACCTTTCCTCATTTCTGTCCCTCATTTCCCCCCAGTCCTGCTCTCTGGAACGAACTGCTGTTAATATTTTGGTAGGAATCCTTGCAGCACCCTGCCCCCACCTATACATACACACAACTCACAAAAATACACAGTATATGTCTAGCTTGGGTAATATTTAAATCATTTTATAAATGACTACTCCACCCAATTTCAGTTTTGAAATTTTAAAGCACAGTCAATAAATGATTTCGCAACAGTTAAGAAATCACTAGTTCCCCTCCACCCATATAAACTTCTGCAAACTACACACCGGGCTCGGCCGGTGGTAAAGCGGCCGTTTTCGGGAAGCTGCCAGCGTCCCTGCGTGGAGGGCGCCACTCTGCGGGCCGCGCTGCGGGGGGAGATGCGGAGGGCTGGCGACGGAAGAGCGGTAAGCTGCCCGCGTCCCTCTCACGCGGCTTTCCTTCCAAACGTGGGATTTCGGCCCCCGAAGTACGGTTTGGCGGCCAACGGTGTGAACAGGAAAAGCAATAAGTGAGCAAAGGAGCATCAAAGGGCTTTGTGTTGAAACAGCTCTAACGTAGGCACGGTGGCCTGGCGTGGAGGACATTTTAAAATCAAATGCACTGCTCTTATTATTCTGGACAGGAGAAGCAAATTCCAACTTAGGAATTGAACTGCAACATGACTTTCTGGGGGTTCTTTGTTTGTTTTGTTGTTGTTAATCCTTACCCGAGAATTGATTTTTTTTTAGAAAGAGTAGAAGGGATGGGGGCGGGGGGGGGCGTAAAGAGAGAGAAACATCACACATGGAGACAAACCTGCAACCCAGGTACGTGCCCTAGACAGGGAATCAAACCTGCAACCCTCGGGTGCACAGGCCAATGCTCTACCACTGAGCAACACCAGCCAGGGCTCTCCTTTGCTATCTCTACAGAGAAGGTCAAACTCTGTTCCCTCACATACATGTGTCACTTGCCAGTGCCTAGGCAAGGCCTGAAATGAATATATTAAGAGGAGCTTAATGTTCAATATTAATTACTTTTCTTGTTCAGAAAGTTTAAGGAACATGTTACTATTTCTGTAATTATATCTTCTAGTGTTTAGGTGTAGCAAGTGGTCAGATTTTGTTATTGTCAAGAATTGCCAGATTGAAAAACAAACTTTATAATTTAAAAAAATATGTTTTCTAGAAAATTCAATGAGAGCTAAGAACAACTGAAGAGTCTGATTTCAAGAAAAGCTCATCTGAAATTTACCTTATTTTTTTCCACACCCATTTAATGCTTACTAAAGATCTTGGAGTCATTTTTTCTTACCACCATTTAATGTATAGTTAAGTTATAAGTTAATTTTTGCATCCATTTAATGCCATTATAGAACTTGAACGTAAATTAATTCTGCACTAAAATTTTATAATGCTTTACAAATGACTGAAATGGCCCATAAAGAATTGTGCCAATGGGGCCGATGACATGTATGGAATGGCAATTGAAGTTAATTTCTACTTGGTATTTGTAAAGTGCCTTGACTATGTATTACAATCACGGAGGGAGATTTAGAAAGTTCTGCTACCAGACTGAACCCCAGACCAATGAAATCAGAATCTTGGGGTGGGGTTGGGGCTGAGCATTATAGCTTTCCAGCTTCCTGGGTTTCTCAATGTGCAGCCACAGTTGAGAACCACAGGCTAGAGCAGTACCTGAACAGCCCTTTCACTAAAAGAGCACAGTCTTTCTGAGGGAGTGACAAGGCTCTGGAAAGTCCTGAAGCTTATTCATTAGCCCCTTGGTTTGATTTCAGAAAGCAAAATAAAAGTTCTGGATATGCCTTATCTGAAAAGCCGAGGCTGTGGATCAGGGTAAGGGCAGTTGAATTTCATTCTCTCCTTTAGCCATGGCTGCTCATCCTTTCATGGAATAACCCTAAAATGGCATGGGGGTCTATGAGACAGGAGCTGCCTCATGGAAACCGCAGACTGACGGAGCATTGGGTGTGTCTCATAGGGGAGGATATCAATACCTGGGGTTAGTCTTTGAAACTCAGTTGGACGTTTGTAAGTGTGTCTTAGTGTTGCCTCCAGAGTCTATTGAGGGGAATGTCATTCCAATGGAATGTGTTTGAGTTCAACTGAGTTATCAAATGGACTTGAGGGATTTGTTATTTTAAACTATTGTCCCCAATTTATGACTATTCAGGGCTATAAGGACACAGTAAATTTAAATGCATAACCCATGGTTCTGGGTCAGCATTAGCAAATACAGGCTGTGTTGACTTTTCAGATGGTTACAGAGGGCTGCTAGTTGGTGCAGACATCTAACATCAGTGCATTTCCAGGTGTTCTATGGGATTACAGAGCGCTCTGTGATAGACCGATCCATGCAGAAAGGCAAGGTGGGTAATCCACCCCGGCATTTGAATCTTTAAGGTTCCAGGGATGACTGATCATCAAAACCAGGTCATTGCCAACTAGCCTCTTGGTTCCAGCCTTACCAATTCATTAACTACTCAGGTACATGTAGGCTCAGTTTCAGTTCTGCCACCTACTGTCCGAGTGACCTTGGGTAAATTAGCCTCTCTGAGCCTCAAGTTCCCTGTCTGTAAATTGGGGGCTTATAATAGCACCCACCTCACTGATTTGTTGGAGGATTAAACAGGAAAATGCATGACTCGAACTCAACCCAGCATTTGCCTTATGGCAAAGCAGTCACCAAATGCTCCCTACCATATTTCCTGGAATTCAAATAGCATTATTTTTCATATTTTTTATGTATGTAAAATCGGGACCCATATGTTAATTGATATGTGCATTTAATGTGGTAGTGGTTTCTTTCGTTTTTCAAAGCTGTTAATGAGTCCACCAAATTTGGATAAAATATGGTATCTGTTATTGGATAAAATTAAGTATTATAAATTTCAGCTGAGGTGACAAATCCTATCTGTCCAACATTTCTTTACTAATTTACTTTCATAATATATCAGTGGTCAACACTGTCAACTACAAACAAATTGGTACCTATTAAAAATTAGAAATATTTCTAGGTTGGCAAAAATTCAGTTCTGGTTGAATTCCACATCATGCCTAAAAGTTAAGTAATTCAGTTGGAGTGATTAATCACATCTTATAATCAATAGGTTCTCTTGACACTGTAGTATTAGGGGGCATTAGCAGGACCCATGATGAGAAAGGGGTACCGCTGGGGAGATGGGCAAATCACATCTTGGTAAAGGAAGCCTTTGAAGAGAGAGAACATTGCAAAATCTCTGCTTGCAACCTAGGAAATGGGTGTGAAAAGATAAAAAGCCCTTCATTTCCAAAAGGCCGCTTTAGGCATCTGGTAGACCACCTTCACCTTAGATTGTGTAGGGAAACCTGCAGGATTTATTTTGAAATTGCCTGGTGGGGTGAGTCTTTATGAACCCTGTCTCTGCCCTGCCTACATCCCTCCCCCCCCCTTCCCCTCCCAGGGTGGGTCCTGGGTGTGGCCCCTTGGCTCACTCTGACTCCCAGAGTTCCTCAGCTGAGGCAAACTTTTATGAGCTGTTCTTCAAACTGCACTAGTCTTTTAAAATTGTGTTTTGGGGGTTCAAGTTGAGAAGGAAGATTTAGGTGAGGACTGAGGTCAGTTTCATTGTACTATCTGGCACCTTCAGAACCCGAAGGAGAGAACTGGCTTTTCATGTGCCATGGACCCAACCAAAGAACTGACTCTGCTCGGAAAATAGGAAAACTGTTGGGAAATTGCTTCCTCAATAGCTAGCAACAGCTGTATTTGGCAGGGAGGGGGAAGTTAAACAGATTTCTCTGTGTGTGTGATTCATATGCTTTCTCGAAAGAAATGGGTCTTGATTTTTTCTGGGTATTCCCAGGCAACACCCAGTGAAAGCTTCAGACCACACAGACATGGTCATCCTCATCAGGGTGTTCTATGCAGTGAGCTCACTGGCTTGTCCAGACCAAGGGCTTTGTTTTGGCAGCTTGAACTTGTCTTGACAGTGGGTTCCATTGAACAACTCCTATTTACCTGCTTCCCACTCTCACTCTCTTTCCTGCAGCTGCCATAACAGAGTCCTACAGACTTTGTGGCTTGAAACAACAGAAATGTATCCTCTCCCAATTCTGGAGGCCAGAAGTCCACAATCTAGGTGTTATCAACAGAGTTGGTTCCTTTTGGGGGACTCAGAGGGGAAACCTGTCTCATGCCTTTCTCCTGGCTTCTGGTGGTGACGGGCAGTCCTTCAGCTCCTTGGTTTGTAACTACATGACTCTAATCTCTGCCTCCATCTTCACGTGGTCTTCTTTCCTGCATTTGTCTGTGTCCAAATATCCCTCTTCTTAGAAGGATATCAGTCCTTGGATTAAGGCCCACACTAACCCAGTATGATCCCATCTGCAAAGACCCTATTTCCAAATAAGGTCACATTCACATGTCCAAAGCTTAAAACTACTTCAACATATCTTTTTGGGAGTACACAATTCAACCTACAACACTTTCCTTTTTGATCCTGTATTCTGCCACTTGCACTCAATGCTAGTCCTTTACTTCGTCCGCTCCCAATCTAGTACTTAATTTACTTTCCAGGAAGTATCTCCTACTTATCTTGGGGAGTCTGATCTGAGCCCCATTATACACCATCATTGACAACACAGGGCCAACTTCTCCTTAGGCACAGGGCCCAGGGCTCATGATACTTTATTGTTGTTGTTGTTGTTAATCCTCACCCAAGAATATTTTTTCCATTGATTTTTAGAGAGAGTGGAAGGCAAGGAGGGAAGGAGAAGGGGGCAGGGAGAGAGAGAGAGAAAGAGAGAGAGAGAGACATCGATGTGAGAGACACACATCACTTGGTTGCCTCCTGCATGCACCCTGACAGGGGCTTGGATCAAACCTGCAACCCAGGTACGTGCCCTTAACCAGGAATCGAACCCACAACCATTTGGTGCTTGGGCTGATGCTCTAACCACTGAGAACACCAGCCAGGGCAGGCTCATGATACTTTAAGCAAAGATTGTAATTTCTTTAAAAGTCAGCAAAATAATCCAGCCTGTATTATATTCAGTTTTATACCAAAGGGATCATAAAACATAATATTCACTATTTTTTTAATGGAGGAAGGGGCCCATGAAGGCCAGCGTGCCTAGGGCCCATGAATGCCATAACTTGGCCCCACTGACAACCACATTCTGTTTCCTGATTTAACGTACCAAGGAAGTTTCAGGAATTGCTAATGGGTCCACAGCAAAGGAGATTTTAATACTGATCCACAGTCCCTTATCTGAAACCTGTCGGCCAGAATAGTGTGAGAGTTCAGAATTCATATTAGCAAGATAATATGTTACCCATATGATACATTACAAAATACTTCCAGTGGGTCTGGGCCACTCATGTGGTGGTTTCTGCTGTGAAACCAGATACTCATGCTAAGTGGATAAATAAAGATGATAGTAGCCTCGGGTCCATTCACATCAGGTTTTGCTGCCAAATATGTTACAAAAATAAAACAAAATCTTCTGGTGCTCAGATCTTTTGGGATTTCAGAAATGCAGAGAGGGAATTGAGAACCTGTGCAAGACAGGGCTTGCATTAATAAAAGAAACCACACACCACTGTCCTGGCTGCTGAGGCCTGATTTGACTAATTATTGGGTCTCTGATTTTCTTTTATTTTTCTTGTGTTGACCTTCCTTTCATACTGGTGAATTCCCAGGTTACTGTTGCTGGCTGTTATTTCATACTGAAGAGAGGGGGACTGAAGAGCTGATTAGAGGCTCCAATTGCAAGGACGGGCCGAGTGGGTGTGATCAGCTTTGGAGTAAGGGTGTGCCAGTGTCACTGGAGATCTTTTCTGCGGTGCCAGACCAGGACTAGGGTAGGGAGAGTGAGGCACTCACCTTGAGTGCAAAATTTAAGAGAGAAAGGATGCCAAAAAACTCAGTGATCAAGATCAATAATATTTTACTGTTATATTTTTTAAAAATCAAACTGGCAAACTCGGGCCCCAGGCTGGTTGCGTGTTTTAGTAAATTGAGTTTTATCGGAGCCAGAACCAGGCCAGGCAGATGGAGCAGAGCCTTGCAAGTGCAGGGTCTGAGTCTGTCCGTGTGTAAAGTGTTGATATCTGGCCCTGGCCGGTGTGCACAGTGGTTAGAGCATCGGCCCGTGCACCAAAGGGTCCTGGGTCAGCTCCCCAGCCCTGGTCAGGGTGCATGCAGGAGGCAAACAATCAATGTGTCTCTCTCACATTGATGTTTCTCTTGTTTTCCCTCTCTCCCCCTTCATCCCTCCCTTCCATTCTCTCTAAAAGTCAATGGAAAAAATACACTCAGGTGAGGATTAACAAAAAATGTTGATATCTTGTCCCTCAGGGATTTTAATTTTTTTAAATAGTCTTCATTTTGATGACTGAGTTTTTGGGTGCCCCTTTAAATGTTGTACTCATGGCCCTGCTACTGTGCCTGTCTGTTTTCCCGGCGAGATCCTCCAATTTGCTGCCTGGGCTGCTAGAGTGGGGTGTTCATAAGCCATGGCTGTCAGAGTTCCCAGAGCCTGGGGAGGGAGGAAGCTGGGGTTCTGTGCTCCAGACACTGACTGCTCTTTAACACTAGTGTTTTGTCTTTGACAGTTGCCTGGGCCTTTACTCTTCCTGGAGGCCTGAACCCAAGGCTCTGGATTCAACCTTTCGAGATAGTAAGTCTCAGGGAGGGGACCAGGAGAGGTCTAACTTCTCATGAAGACCCTCAGTCGGTCTGCTGTGCAGTCCCACATGGCATCCCACCTGCCATGACTGCTACCGCCATTTCCAGAGTCTTTTCAGGCTTCCGTGTTGTGAATGGGCTTCACTTTGGTTGACCTTGAGGCTTCTTGGCTCTGTCACCTATTACTCAACCACTTGTACTCAGCATCTCCCTCACCTTCCTCCATGTTCCTTGCCTGCTGTAGTCTTCTCTTATGCCTTCTCTGATCTTGGAGGGGTCCTAGTCCTTTACTGTCACTTTAATGGGAACCTTTAACTGTCAGGCTCAAACAACAGAAGTGTCCTCCTCTCTCTTTCTCTCTCTCTCTCCCCCATCCCCCCCTTTTCTCCCTCTCAGGTTCTCTGTTTTATTTGCATAGTTTCACTGTACATCTTATTTGCATAACTGCTCTTTCCCCCTCTATTTTATTTGTAGTGTTGCCAGTTCTCTGTGTTTTTTTCATCGTTGCTATTTCTCTAACTTATTTGCAGAGTTGCCATTTCTCCTCTGCCAGGCTGAGAAGGATAAGTACCATATGATTTCACTCATATGTAGAATTTAATGAACAAACCGAACTACCAAGCAAAATGGATGGTTACACCTTAATGAGAGTAAATTCTCCCTGGCTCCCTTCTCACTGTGTCTGTGACCTGGTCTCCTCTGAAGTCATTTTGGAGCCACAATTTTTGGTAGCTAGAGAGACACGCATGTGTCCAAGGGAAGAACTTGACTGGGGAGGCATAGCTCTTGCTGGGGCCCCGGGTCTGTGCTCTCTCTCCTCAGATCCAGCTGAATGAGATGAGGCAGGGTTCACTCTGAATGAGGAGCCCTGCAGTCTATTTGCCCTTGTGAGGCCCTGACGTGGATGGAGAGGCTTGAACACTCAGGCTTATCTCCTCAGTTTCTTTGATAGCTGCCTGTTCACCATTTCTTATTCCTCTCACCCATGTACTTCTCTTCACATTGAGGTTATTTGGAACTTGTCAACTCGAGTTCTTACTCAGGACTCTTTCTGGAGGGTAAAGTTAGAAACCTCAAGCTCTTCACTCACAACTCCCCCCTGGAATGTTCTGATTATTCCCTTGGCCCAACATTTACTTTACATTGCCCAGAACTCTCTGGGAGACCATTTTCATCGTGAAAATACAGTGCATTTCTAAAGGCACCCCTCCTGGTCTCTAGCGCCCTGTAGAGGCTGTTCTCAGTTGCTCACCATTGCATGAGAGACAGTTGCATTTGAAATTGGATGTTGAAGCCTTAAACTTGAGGCTAGTGAGGCGACACAGGATGACCCTGTCCTCTGGACTTGCTGGAGTGACAACCTAAAAATGTCTCACCAACCAACAGTGCTCTGTTTACCACGCAAAAGGTCTGCAGTCTGGCTTCACCCTGCCACCTATTCCCTATGGGCCTTTTTATAAATTAATTTTTTATTTTTTATTAATCTATAATTACAAATTATTAGGAACCTGACAAACACTACCTTGGCCAGGTGATCAAGGTTCACGTCAACAAAGTCATGCTGCTGGCATGTGCCCTTAGTGTGATGTGACCAGAACGACACTTTACCCTGTGTGGCCCTCCTCCCCCAAACCCATTACCCCAGTCTAATAATGATGAAAGACCAAACAAATCCCAACTGAGGGACAGTCTACACATCCCCTTTTCCAATTTATTTTTCTCCATAGTACTTTCCGCCATCTAACATACTATTTAGTAATGTAAGCTCCAGATGGGCAGGTAGTTTAATCTGTTTTGTTCATTGCTATATTCCCTTCTTAAAGACAGTTCCTGAAATAGAGTATATGCTTAATAAATATTTTATTTATTTGTTTGTTTGTTTATTTTAAGTTTTATTATTGTTTAAAATATTACAGATGTCCCTTTTTCTCCCCAATGACCCGTTCCACCCCGTTCCTTCCCCCTCCCCAGTCCCTCTCCCCACCATTGTCCATGTCCTTGGGTTGTGCATATGTGCACATAAATTCCTTGGTTACTCTCTCCCCCTCCACCCACCCGCCCTCCTCCATCCCTCTGACATTCACCAGTCTCATCTATGCTTCCATGTCATTGAATCTATTCTGTTCATCAGTTTATTAAGTTCTTTAGATTCCACGTATAAGCGAGATCATGTGATGTTTGTCTTTTGCCACCTGGCTTATTTCACTTAGCATAATATCCTCCAGGTCCATCCATACTGTCCCAAAGGGTACGAGATTCTTCTTCTTTACAGCTGCATAGTATTCCATGGTGTGAATGTCCCACAGCTTTTTAATCCACTCATCTACTGATGGGCACTTGGGCTGTTTCCAGATCTTAGCTATTGTAAACTGTGCTGCTATGAACATCGGGGTACATATATCCTTTCTGATGAATGTTTCAGAATTCTTAGGATACATTCCTAGGAGTGGAGTCACTGGGTCGAACGGCAGCTCCATTTTTAATTTTTTGAGGAACCTCCATACTGCTTTCCACAGTGGCTGCCCCAGTCTGCATTCCCCCCAGCAGTGTACCAGGGCTCCCCTTTCTCCACACCCTCGCCAGCACATGTTGTTTGTTGATTTATTGATGGAGCCATTCTGGCAGGTGTGAAGTGATAGCTCATTGTGGTTTTAATTTGCATCTCTCTGATGATTAGCGACGTCGAGCATTTTCTCATGTGTCTCTTGGCCATCCGTATGTCCTCTTTGGAGAAGTGTCTATTTAAGTCCTTTGCCCATTTCTTAATTGGGCTGTTTGTCTTCCTCTTGCTGAGTGCTATGAGTTCTTTGTACACTTTGGAAATTAGCCCCTTATCAGATTCATCCTTGGCAAATATGTTTTCCCAGACCGTGGGGTTCCTTTGTATTTTGAGGCTGTTTTCTTTTGCTGTGCAGAAGCTTTTTAGTTTGATGTAGTCCCATATGTTTATTTTTTCCTTTGTTTCTCTTGCCCTAGGAGATGTATCAGTGAAAAGTCCACTACGTGGGATGTCTGTGACTTTACTACCTATGTTTTCTTCCAGGATTTTTACGGTTTCGTGACTTATATTTAAGTCTTTTATCCATTTTGAGTTTATTTTTGTGTATGGTGAAAGTTGGTGTTCTAGTTTCATTTTTTGCATGTATCTGTCCAATTTTCCCAGCACCACTTATTGAAGAGACTGTCTTTACTGCATTGGATACTCTTGCCTCCTTTGTCAAATACTAACTGACCATAGTGGCGTGGGTCTATTTCTGGGGTCTCTGTTCTGTTCCATTGATCTATATGCCTGTTGTTGTACCAATACCAGGCCGTTTTGATTACAGTGGCTTTGTAATATAGTTTGAAGTCTGGTAATGTGATCCCTCCCACTCCGTTCTTTTTTCTCAAGATGGCTGCAGCTATTCGGGGTCTTTTTTGGTTCCATATAAATTTTCGAAATGTTTGTTCTAGGTCTGTGGTTAATAAATATTTTTGAGTAAAAGAATAGAGCTGCCTTCTCATTTTTAATTGCTGCATAGGATTTCATTATATGAGTATAACATAATTTTTTAAGCAGACCACTACTCATAGGCATTTAAATTATTTCCAATCTTTTGCTATTGCTAACAGCCCTACCTTGAACATCCCTGTACATAATCATTTGCACACATGACGATCTACTTCATCTTTAGGACCTACTTCTAGAATCAAAATTGCTGAGGCTAAGTATGTTTCCAATGTTTATAGATATTACAGATTGCTCTCTGTCTTAGAGGTGGCCTTAATTGAGACTCCTATCAGCAAGATATGAGAGTGGCCGTTTCTCCACTCCTCACCTACACAGTAGAACCTGTGAAAAAATGCTACCTCAGTGGAGTTTTTTGGAGTGAAGCTGAGTATATCTTCCTACGTTTAAGAGATATTTGTGTTTCCTTTTTCTGTGAACTGTGTGTGAATATATTATTTTCCATTTTTCTATTGGGTTGTCTTCTTATACATAAAGAATCTTTTACATATCAAATATATTACACCCATATCTGTGATAGCAATTGCAAATATTTTCTCCTAACTTATTGTTTCACTTTTGGCATTGTTTACATGTTTTTTGTGAGGCAGAATTTTTATTTGAATGTAGTTTGGTTTAATGAGTCAGGGATTTTTTGTTTGTTTGCCTCTGCTCTATTATTTTTTTCATTGTTCTGGAGTAACTAGGCGATGCAGTTAGACCATTAAAATAAGTTAGACTGCATAAAGGGTTATAGGAAGATCATCGTTATTTGTAGGTGGTTTAATTGCTTACCCAAAAAAATCACATGGAGAAACAACTATTCCAAATAATTTGTTATAAGATTAATATATAGAAATCAATAGTTTGAGTGTACACCAGCAAGACCTGTTAGAAGGTAAGATAGAAATGATCCATTCACAAAAGAAGAAGGAGCAGAAATTGCCCTATCAAATACTAGCATACCTGAAAACTATAACTATTATTTTTTTAATGTTTTTATTGATTTTAGAGAGAGAGGAAGGGAGAAAGAGAGAAACATCGATATGAGAGATTAACATCAATTGGCTGCCTCCTGCACGTCCCCCAATGGGGATCCAGCTTGCAACCTGGGCATGTGCCCTGGCCAGGAATCCTACCTGTGATCTTTTGGTCCATGGAATGATACTCAACCAGATGAGCCACACCTGCCAGGGCAAAAACTGTAATTATTAAAATGTGGTACCAGCACGTGAATGATAAATAGATTCACGAAGCCCCCTTCATCTTCAAGTCAGCAGTAGTGCATCACATTTTTCTCCTGCTTCCAATCTCTCTGACTCCCTTCTGCTACTAGCTGGAGAAAACGGACTGCTTTTAAAGGTGCATATGATTAGATTAGGCCCATCTAGATAATTTCCATTTTGCCACACAGTGTAACATAATTATAAGAGAAACAGGGGACAAAAGTCATAGGGGCCATCTTAAAATTTTGTCTACCACATCAGCTAAAAGTTAAGCATTAAGCATTAAGTAAAGAAGACTTTGAGAGACCGGTGTGAATGCCCTGTTTTGAACCATAAATATATAGGTCATATAATAAAGTTGCATTTTATTGCTCACATCACATATAAGGTTGCGTCTGATTGGCTAATTCTAGTACCAGAAATCCTTATATAAAAGTACAGGAACTTGATTTTTTAAAGTCACTTTGGAGCAAAAGGGTAGGTAATTACTATTTATTATTATTATTATTATTATTAGGTAGATCAATCAAAGTTATACCTATTTTTTGTCAAATCCGAAAAAGATATTTTTTGGTGTGCCGCAGAACTTTAGTAGTTTGTGTGCCATGAGATGAAAAAGGCTGGAAATCACTGGTCTGCATTTAATGCATTGTTCTGGCGGGAAGATTTCAAACTGAGATTCCGAGCATGGTGGCTAGTGGTTAAAACAGGGCGCTGGACTCGTCCTGCCGCAAGTCCCAGTTCCACCGTGTATCGCCCTTGCACAAGGTACTTAAGCCTCCAGGTTTGCTGCTTCATTTACAAGGTGTGGATAATAATAGAACCTGTCTTGCTGTGTTGTGAGCATTGACACAGGTGAGAAAATGTTTATGTTTAGCACCATAACTGGTACTTCGTTGTTATCATTATCAACAGAAGGTATCCACTGTCCCGTCATGTAAGGAGATAAGAGAACTTCATAGGTGCCATCATGGAGGTGTGGGAAAATTGTGGAAAATGCCAACAATGAGGCATGGTTGTGCAGATAAGGTAGAATAGCTCTTGCCTGGAGATCATGCTGATACTGGAATAGAAGTTGGATCTGAACTCTGCTTGGGACTGACCAAAGTTTCATCTAGTGTTATATTAGTAGGTTGAAACTATAGATATTTAGCTTGTTGTGCTATACATCTAGCATGAACCATACAATTGTTCGGCATCAGCCCCATCACGGTGGTGGGAGCATCTTGATTAATGCCTCTGCAAAAGTTTCCCAGGTTTTCTCATCATCAAAACTGGCCAGTTTGGCTCAGTTGTTAGAGCGTCAGCCCACAGACTAAAGGGTCTTGGGTTCGATTCTAGTCAAGGGCACATACCTCAGTTGCAGGCTCGATCCCTGGCCTCAGTCGGGGCACGTGTGGGAGGCAACCAATTGATGTGTCTCTCTCACATCGATGTCTCTCTCTCTCTCTCTTCCTTCCACTCTCTCTGAAAAGCAATGGAAAAAATATCCTTGGGTGAGGATTTTTTAAAAAATCTCAGATAACTCCATCTTAACATCTTTTAGCACCATGAAACTGAACACAGTGAAAACTTAAAATCGTTCTGAACCTAATTCAATGCAACTTATTTCATTGTTAAGAGAACTCCCACTTCAAAACTCATACAAAGTATGGTGAAACACTGTTGATTTCATCACGAAATACCTGGCAGATATTACTGCTCTAATATTGTGCCTCCACTTTTGATTTTCCTTAGGAAAACATGACCCTTCAGTCTTTGCTTCTGACCTGCCTTTTCCTGCTAATCTCCGATTCCTATGAGTTCTTCACTGAAACAAATTATTCTAGAAGAAGTTTTCCTTGTGATGAGAGAATACAAGGTGCCGCTGTTATTGCCGAGTGCAACAATCGTCGACTGCAAGAAGTTCCCCAAACTGTGGGCCAAGATGTCACGGAACTAGACCTGTCTGATAATTTAATAACACACGTAACGAATGAATCATTTCAAAGGCTGCAAAATCTTACTGAGATCAATCTAAACCGCAATGCGATGGTACAGCCCTACTCTGAAAATTATTCTAGAAATAAAAAAGGCATGAATATTACAGACGGGGCATTCCTCAACTTGCAAAACCTAGTGGTGTTACTACTTGAAAACAACCAGTTAAACAAAATACCCTCTGATTTGCCGGGGTCTTTGAGATATCTTAGTCTAATTCAAAACAACATAATTTCTGTAACTAAAAACAACACTTCTGGACTTAAGAATTTGGAAAGGCTCAACTTGGGCTGGAACTGCTATTTTGGCAATGTTTGTAATAAAACTTTTATTGACAAGAGAGCATTCAAAGAGATTACAAATTTGAAGGAGCTAACACTATCCTTTAATAACCTTTTCAGCGTGCCACTCAACCTGCCAAGCTCCTTAACAAAACTGTATCTTAGCAACACCAAAATCAACACCATTCGTAAAGACGACTTCAAGAACCTGGGAAATTTAACAGTACTAGATTTAAGTGGGAACTGTCCAAGGTGTTTCAATGCACCGTTTCCCTGTACACCTTGTGCAGGAGATGCTCCCATTTCTATAGATGGTAATGCTTTTGATAGCTTGACCAAACTTGAATACCTCAACTTGTCTAGCACTTCTCTCCGGAAGATTAATTCAAGCTGGTTTGACAAGATGCCTTATCTGAAGGAGCTGCATCTTGAATTCAACTACTTGGTACAAGAAATAGCCTCTGGGGAATTTTTAACAAAACTGCCCCACTTAGAAATACTTGACTTATCTTATAACTATGTAAAGACACAATATCCCATATATGTTAATCTTTCCCGAAACTTCTCTAAGCTTAGATCTCTCCGGACTTTGCACTTAAGAGGTTATGTGTTCCAAAACCTTAGATATAAAGATTTCCAGCCCCTGATGAATCTCTCACATTTAAACACTATCAACTTGGGAGTTAATTTTATTAATCAAATTGATTTTACCATTTTCCAACATTTCCGCAACCTGTCAGTCATTTACTTGTCAGTAAACAGAATATCACCCTTGGTAAATGGTAACAGGCAAAGTGGTGCAAATTTCTCCACTGGCCAAGGCCATGTCATTAAACCACGCTCAGCAGATAGTGAGTTTGACCCACATTCGAATTTTTATCACAGCACCAATCCTTTAATAAAGCCAGAATGTGCAAATTATGGCACTGCCATAGATTTAAGCTTGAACAATATTTTCTTTATTGGGCAAAAGCAATTTGAAGCTTTTCCTAACATTTCCTGCTTAAATCTGACTTCCAATGGCAATGCTCAAGCATTAAATGGAAGTGAATTTTCAGCACTGCCTCATATCAAATATTTGGATTTTACAAACAATAAACTGGACTTTGATTGTGATAGTGCTTTCAATGAATTGCCTGAGTTAGAAGTTCTAGATCTCAGCCACAATGAGCACTATTTCCAAATAGCAGGGGTAACACACCGTCTAGGATTTATTAAAAATTTAACAAAGCTGAACACTTTAAATCTGAGCCACAACAATATTTATACATTAACAGAGTACAATCTGAGTAGCATGTCCCTGACAAATTTAGTTTTCAGTGGAAATCGCCTTGACATTTTGTGGAAGGCTGCAGATAAGAGGTACATGTACATTTTTAGAAATCTCAAGATACTGAAACGGCTTGATTTGTCCTTTAACAACCTTGAGCATATCCCAGACGAAGCGTTCATTAACTTGCCCAGGACACTCACCTGCCTGTATATAAATGATAATAAGTTACATTTCTTTAACTGGACGTTACTCCAGCACTTTCCTGTTCTCACGATGCTGGACTTAAGTAGAAACCAGCTACATTATCTAACTTACAGCCTGTCTAAATTCACACAATCTCTTGAGACGCTACTATTGAGTGACAACAGGATTTTGCACCTGCCCTCCGGCTTTGTTTCCGAAAACAGCAGTCTGGTAAACCTTGATTTAAGTTCCAACCAGCTAAAAATGATCAACAGATCCACATTTCAAACGAACAACGCCACCAAGCTAGCCCTGTTGAAACTCCATGGAAACCCTTTTGACTGTACCTGTGACATGGGAGACTTTCTAAGTTGGATGGATGAAAATTCGCATGTCATAATTCCTAGGCTGATAGATGTCATGTGTGCCAGTCCCGGGGATCAAAAAGGGAAGAGTATTGTGAGTCTAGAGCTAACCACGTGTGTTTCAGACACCATTGCGGCCATATTGTGTTTCTTCACATCCTTCATCACCATCACGGTTATGTTGGCTGCCCTGGCTCACCACTGGTTTTACTGGGATGTTTGGTATATTTATCACGTGTGTTTAGCTAAGGTAAAAGGCTACCGGTCTCTTTCTACATCGCAAACTTTCTATGATGCTTATGTTTCTTATGACACCAAAGATGCCTCTGTAACGGACTGGGTGATCAACGAGCTGCGCTTCCACCTGGAGGAGAGTGAAGAGAAAAATGTGCTCCTCTGTTTAGAAGAGAGGGATTGGGACCCAGGGTTGGCCATCATTGATAACCTCATGCAGAGCATCAACCAGAGCAAGAAAACAATATTTGTTTTAACCAGGAAATATGCAAGAAGCTGGAGCTTTAAAACAGCATTTTACTTGGCCTTGCAGAGGCTGATGGATGAGAACATGGATGTGATTGTGTTCATTCTGCTGGAGCCAGTGTTGCAGCATTCTCAGTATTTGAGGCTACGGCAGAGAATCTGCAAGAGTTCCATCCTCCAGTGGCCCGACAACCCCAAGGCAGAAGGCTTGTTTTGGCAAACTCTGAAAAACGTGGTCTTAACAGAAAACGATTCACGGTATAACAATTTGTATGTTGATTCTATTAAGCAATACTAACTGATGTTAAATCGTGGTTTACCAACATAATACAAAGGCAAAGCAATGAGCCTTCTGCCTTTGTAATCTATTGCTGTGTAACAAATTACCCCCAAATTTAGTGGCTTAAAATGACACAACTTGTCATCTCATAGTCTCTCTGAGTCAAGAGTCCAGTATGGCTTAGCTAGGTGCTCTGCTCAGGGTCTCTCAAAGACTGCCATCTAGGTGTTAGCCAGGGCCACAGGCATCTCCTGGGGTTAAGATTGCAGCCTTTGGGAGACCCCCAAACTCCCACTCATGTGGTTGTTTTCAGGATTCGCTTCCTTCTGGGCTGTTGACCAAAGGCTGCTCTCAGTTCTCAGCCACGTGGACCTCTCCCACATGGCAGTTTGCTTCATCAAAGCCAGCAAGAGAGAGAGTTTGCTGGTAAGACAGAAGGCACCATTTCTTGTAATCTAATCAGGGAAGTGATATACCATTACTCTGTCCATTTTCTCTTTGTTAGAAGTAAATCACAGGCCCCACCATCTCAGTGAGAATGATCGTCTCAGTCCAGGGAAACTAGTCTGACACTGGTGAGTGGTTGTGATGGCCTCAGTCAGAGACTGTGAATATCAGGAGGCGGGATCATTGCGAGCCATCCAAGCAGTGGCCTTCTCCACCTTCCTTTCAATATCTAAGAACTTTTGAAACTGTAACTAATAGTTCTGATGTTAAGTTGCTGTTTAGATTTATCATACATCCATGGCTACATGATTATATTATGCTGTGGTTGCATTAGTCTTTCTTTTAGAGTTACTTTTATAAATATTGGCTATAATATTTCCTTCTAAGGTATAGATGCCATTTAAAGGTTGATATAGATAGCTTTTAAGTGGTTTATTTTTTTATTTCTTAACTATTAGAGTATGCAGCTAAATAGGAAGCATTTGGAGCATCTGTCAATTGTCATCACTGTAAATCTTGAATAATTAAAAATGCTTCATTTCACATGAGGAGCATGTGATAAACATACAGTAGGGAAACAGATCTATAATATAAAAGAAATTGGCATCTACACTGGGTTTTCTGAGAATACTTTTAAAAAATATTTGGTAGAAATCAAAAGGGAAACAGTTTTTGTGACATTTATAAGTTCCCATCATTATTAACAGAAAAGTTAATTCTCTGTTTACCTCCTACTCGGAAGACAAAGTCAAAATGCCTACCTGCGGGCACCCTTTATGCTTTCCTCCCAAATGAAACAACTTGGGCGCTCCCGGCTGCCTCGCCGGCCCCTTGGCGCTTCTGCATCGGTCCATAGCGCCCTCTCTCGAGCACAGGGAGGGATCCTGGGGAGGCGCCTTAGGGAATTCACGGGCATAAGACAGTAAAGTCTCTTCAGGATGAAAAGAAGAAAAATCTCTAATGCACCACCCTTCCTTAAGTACATGCAGTCTCTTATTAATCTTGAAGGATGAGTTTGTTTAAATATGTGTTTCTAAGGAACTGAACAAAATGGTGTGTCCTAGTGTCATTTAATGTGGACAAAGTGGATGTCAGCATGAGTTTGCCAAGGGCAATTTTAGCTTTAACGTTGAACCCCATTTTGTGACCATGGTGTTTATAGGAAGATATTTGTGCTGGTGTTTGTTGTTTTTTAAGTCTTTTGATTTCAGAGAGAGAAACATCAATGATGAGAGTCATTGATCGTCTGCCTCCTACACGTCCCTTACTGGGGATCGAGCCCGCAACCCAGGCATGTGTCCTGACTGGGAATGGAACTGTGACCTCCTGGTTTATAGGTCAATGCTCAAACCCTGAGCCACACCAGCTGTGCCGTGCTGGTGTTTGTTGAAGCATGGGAACAACTATCTACAAGCAGGGTCATTCCAGGAAGGGACACCCTAAAAAAATGGTCAGGGGCAGTTACATCTCATCTCTGTTAATGCCAAAGTTATTTGTGGTCTGGTAGAAGCTCATCACTGTTCCTTGATTGTTTTGGTAAAACAGAATTATAAATTTTTGACTAGCATTAGTGATTAGGGAAGTATGGTAAGCTCAAACACTTTAGCAGTGTCTGTTGACAGAATCAAAAGTTAGTGAACGTCATAGACAATTTTACCTTCCTTGCAAATATCTTCATAAAGTGAAGATAGCGAAATCTGTGGTTAATAACATTTGTTTCTGAAACTCACTTATGCCTCATTTAAGATACTGGTATGGGAAAATCAGACCTATAATTTGTTAAAGAGAAAGTCAGCATTGTTCTCTTTTTCTGTTATTTTTAAATGTACGTATGCTAATACCTGATTTTAAGTTCTTAAAGTTCAAATTTTACAAAAGGATGTACAGTGAAATTTAACCTCCCTCCCAACACAACTTCGCTTCCTAGAGACAATCACTAGTAAAGATTCTTGTGTATTCTTTTGTATTATAGTGTAAAGGCTCAGCTGCCTTAACAAAGAGACCCAACAATACAGAAGTTTATTTCTCTATCCCATATGCTATGGCCTGAATATTTGTGTCCTCCCAAAATTCATGTTGAAACCTACCTGCCAAGGTGATAGTATTAGGAGGTGGGCCTTTGGGAAGTGATTAGGTCATAAGAGCAGAGCCCTCAAGAGTGGAATTGGTGCCCGTATGAAACTGACCCAAGAATGTTCCCTTGCTCTTCTGCCATGTGACATTATAGGATGTGGGCTGTCACCAAACACCAAATCTGCCAGCTCCATGATCTTGGACTTCCAGCCTCCAGAACTGTGAAAGAAATTTTTGTTTTTTATAAGCCACCCCATCTCTGGTATTTTGTGACAAGAAGGTGTTCTGGGACATATTCCCAGTGAGAAGTTTATAATTGTGGCAGAAAAGGAGAAGAGATTTGGTAGACAGCTAGAAGTATCTGTTACAACTTCTGGAAGTTTTCCACTTGCACATTTGAGCCTTCAATTGCTCATCTACTCTAAAGGAGCAGACTTTATAACAATGTTCTACATTTTTTTCTTTTCACCTAACATTTCTCAGAGTGTATATATTTTTTAATGACTGCATAGTACTGCTTTATATGAAGGAACCATAGGTTATTTTCCCAGTCCTTCATTGATGAACATTTTGATTGCTTCTAATCTTTTGGTATTACAAATAATTCTATAATACTATGTCTTCATGTTGACATAGACATATCTCTAGAGAATAAAATAAGTTTAGTACAGCGATACTGAAAGTGTTCTGCAGACTGATGCTGGGCTGCAACTGGGTGTTACTGGTCTGTGATGAGATAAATACAACATTCGAGAGTTTTCAAATTCACATGGCCGTGACTTCCATGATCAGTGGAAATTTTTTTTAAATCTTCTATTTTGCCCCAGATGGTTTCAGAAGTACAGATCCAGAAGTGGAATTACTGTGTCAGAGGGCTTCTGAATTTTAAATGCTTATAGACACTACCCAATTTGTCCTGCAAAGTGGCTGTTCAAATGTACACTTCCACTAAGAGTCTTGGCAGAAAGATATAAAGAATACAGAGTCAGAGAAGAGTTGATGGTTGTCATTTCCCAAAATACAACGGACCGTGCTCAGAGTCCATCTTGAGGTTCCTTGTTGAGAACTAGTAAAAGTGATGAATTTGGTTTGGGAAGCCAATCAAAACATACTATTAGCACAGGTGTGATGTAAAGGTCTAGAGCACTCCTGGCAGTGGGCAGTCTGTTGGGAAGGAGGAGGGAGGGTTAGGAAAGCATATTTAGCATATGTATTGCTTTAGCTCAGTTGGCTGGAGTGTCCCCATTTGCCAGGGTTTCGGGTTCGATCCCCCATGAGGGCAAATACAAGAATCAATCAATGAATGAATCAATAAAATGGAACAACAAATTAATGTTTCTCTTTCTGTCTCCTTTCCTCTCTCTCTCTAAAATCAATAAATAAAAAATTTTAAAAACTGCACAATACAAATTTTCATACAATGTTATTGACTGATGGTGATCATGGGGTGAAGAGTGAGAAACCCCATGGGGAGGATGGGTGAGAATCACTGAGATGGTGTTACAGAGCTTCATGTGATTAATCAGCTGAGTGGTGATGGGAACAGGGAGGGTTACATGGTGGCAGGAAAGAAGCTGGAGGCAGCAAAGATCTGATTTCTGTCCATGGCTGATATTCACATCACTGCTTCTTCGTGTATTCACTTTTTACCTTATGATCTCTGGCCCGTGAAAAACAATAGATGCAGGTTCCATAAAGCTTGAGAAACAGGCCTCTCTCATGAGATTAGAAATCTGTCTAACATCATTTCAGGGAAATGCTAGGGTTTCTTTGCCTTGAAACCTCCCTCCCTATTGGAGCATCCAGCTGGACCGAGCGCAGAGAGGGCTGTGGGAGAGGGGCCTGGGTTACAGCAGTCGGCATCTGTGTGTATGAAGTAGTCTCTGGAAGGCCTACCTGAATAGGAAAGTCATTTATGATTGTTGTACAAATAAAGGCAATTTCCCTCTCAGCTATTAATAAGGTTGTTATAGTAATATGGCAAGGTTTCCACTGTCATTATCCTTGAACTTAAAGCCATAATAGTATCCATTATTTCCACTGAGTACAAAAGGTCACACAATTGTGTTCTCTGCCTTTCTGCCCTTGAGTGTTTTCAGGGAATGGGGAAATTGGTAAAGCCCCGTGACTTACTCAGCAATCACGTTGTAGTCTTGGAGGAACAAGGCAAGGGTTAGCTGTGTTTTGAGCCTAAAGGAGACATCGCAGGCCTTCCTGTGCCAATGAACTAAAATGAAAAATGATCTTTATAAATGTCCTTCCACTGTGCAAATGGAGGAGACTAGGTTTCAAATTCATAAGATATTAACAAAAACAAAAACCCCACTTATGATAGCAGAATTTTGGCATTGGGAAGCTGTTTATTATCAGAGCCTTGTTTCTTTTCTGGTGAAAAATGCATTTCTAGCAGTAGAGAGAAAAGACCCCTCCGTCTTATCTTCCCAGTCTTCCCCCCCTTTGACATTATACCTGGACTATTTTAGGGATAATGCTGTAGTCATCTCAGCAATGATGGCACCAGAAGTCCAGAGATGATAGAGAATGATGTGTAGGTTTGCAAGAAGAGCCAGGATCCTCAGGTTTATTGTTGACTTTCCCATCTCCTTTCCAACCATTCAGCAAGCACTCTTGATCTGACCTCCTGAATTTTTTTCCCATCCACCCCCCATCTCCATCTCCATCATCTCCATCTCCATCATCTCCATCTCCATCTCCTCCATCTCCATCTCCATCATCTCCATATCCATCTCCATCATCAAACTCCCTTGTCCAAACTACCATCATTGGCTTCCTGGTATGCACTCTGGTCCCTCTGGTTCAGTTCTAGCAGCCAGAGTGATTCTTATAAAAGATGTGACTTCTGAATTAAGTTTAAAATCTTAACCCTTGAACTAGGCTCACAAGGCCCCCTGGGGCCTCCCATTTGCCTGTCCTCCAGTCCCCACTCCGAGCACTGCCGTGAAGAGCTTCAGTTGGTGCTGAGCACACACCAAACCCTCTTGCCTCGGCGCCTGAACACATGGCACTACCCTGGGCGTCGCTTCCTCCAGGCTTCACTTAGCTGATTCCTGTTCCTCCTGTAGGGAGAGGTTAAATGGCACTTAGGGAGGTTTCCCCCTAACCTCTAAACCTCGCTTCTGAGCATTTATCATAAGTTTTGTTGGGTGGGTGAGAGAGAAATGGATAAAGTGGTATCAACACATGGGCCCTCCATTCGACTGTAGGCTCCAGAGATGAGGGGAGGTGCCTTTTTGTCCATCGCTCTGTCCCCAATATTCATTACCATGCCTGATACACAATAAAGATCCTCAATAAGTACTTTTCAAGTGAATGAATGGAGGTTCGATAAAGTTCTCCAGCTGGATGCTAAGACAGATGCTGTGTGAGGAGGAGGGCACACTGTGAAATGTCACACTGCAGCACCTGTGCATAGGGACAGGGCTACTTCTGTCACTTTTCCTCCACCAATGGCAAGGGGTACTTATGGAAGACAGAGTTTCTGTTCTCAAGGATCTGGTTGTTTTGAAATGTATTGGATTGAACTCGCTCATATGTTCCATTTCCTCTTCAATGCCAAATCCATTGTTGGACGAATGTCCAAAAATATCCCAGGATCCATAAAAAATTTATGAGTTTATGTTCAGAACACTGAAAGTTCTACCCAGCATTGTTTATTTTTTCTGGGTCTTTTTCTTAGTACATTTGAAAAAAATTTCCCCTTTCCCACTCCTAGTAGCAAGCATGCTGGTTGTCTCTTGGATGCTGCGCAGTACCAACGCTGCATGCCATGCTGCTGATTCCATGGGGCTCTGAGCCTGGGCAAGAACGACTTGCATTCTTATCTGAATGCTGGGCTGTGGTTCAGAGCAAGTGCGACATGGGCAAAGAAGGAGGCAAGGGAAGATGTCATGAAGTAGAAGAAGTGAGTTGAGTGCAACTGTATAGCGATCACGGGATGGTCCATAAACAAATACATAATAGCCGTGAGTCTGAATTTAGGCTCACAGAAGGTGGTCTCTGGCTGGGTCAGCACCAGGAGCTTTAGAGGTTCTATGGCACCATTCAAAGCAAAATTTCCCCAAGTTAATTCCATACCATGTGTAAATACTCCACCAACAATGCCCCTGAGGTCAAATAGGTTTCGGAACTGCTTGGTCATTAGAGTGAGCTCCAAAAGGGAGCTATATTACACTGTGTCCCAAACTTATTTGGCCACAGATTCCTTTTTTTGCAAGGCATGTTCTCCCTCTCTCTTTGGAGATGCTGATTTGAAGGCCTGATATATGTTCAGCCAACCTGGTGAGTCCCTGGAAATGCTTTCAGGTGTATGGTGACAGTCACTATTCTGATACGGACTGTTCAGTTTTAAAAACAGAAAACATAACAATCCAAGCCATGTGCCTTGAGGCCTTTATATACAGCTGATTAGCTCGAATGGGTCCTACTAGGTCTCCAGAGAGGACATTATTGTTTCTAAGGAGAGAAGTGACAACAAAGCAGATTATAATTTAGAAGCAGTAAATAATGAAACTGTAAAAATGATAGATTCTTCTTTGGTAGAATGTGAAAAGGTTAATATTCATTTCTAAAGCATCGTTAGCCATATAAAGGTTACTTTTAGTACTTGACATAAACTGAAAACAGACATGATACTTCCACTGATTGGACTAACCTTTGCTGTGGCTGAAGGAGCTCTCTAAGGACCTATTAAGGACTATGTGCTTTCAAAGATGTTCAACCCAGTGGGATTGACTAAAGCAATTAGTCTCCAATCTTAAAAGAATTTCCACCTTTGAATCAGCAAACTAGGTCCAGCTGAGGTTGTATACTCTCGAGATATTATTTACATTGGAAACCAATATGAAATGTGTACATGTGGGGATAAGGTGCACATATGTGGAGAAGTATCTACATAGAGATAAAGACGGTCATTATTGACTGATTAGTAGATGTTAAGAAATGCAGTGATTAAAATTTAAAATAAGAAAACTAGAAGAAAAACGAGAGCACGATGCAGCAATTTCTCTACTTCTGTTGAAATGTTTTTCTACCCTCCGTTTTATAATTGCAGTCACCAAAAAGCATCACCTCATCATTTGAAAACACACACACAAAAAGACAAAATCCTGAAGATTCCCTGAGAGGCATTTCTCCTCCTGGTTTGGCATCTAGGCTAAAAAAATGTGGCTAACGGTGAGCAGGCTTTAGCCGTGTGGGGTGGTGGGAAAGAGAAGAGCGAGCTGGGAAGGGTGGAGGTGAGTGTGCAGGTGAGAGAAGAGACAGGCTGGGGAGTGGGAAAAGCCACAGCCTGGAGGCAGCCAAGTGAAGGGACACGACCATCTGCAGGTGACGAGGCCGGTTCTGAAAGGCTGAAGGGCTGCCCCCGCTCACACAGCTTTGTGTGGGAGGGAGGCACTGGGCCCCATTCACATTTGCTTCGGAGCCTAACCCTTCCCCACTTTCTTCTCTCTCGTGTCCTGTTGCTGTAAAGGTGAAACCAGGTAACAGGGTGTAAGTCACAGCACCAATGGGAGGGACGCGCAGTACAAACGTCACCCTTGAAGGATAAAAGGCCCCGCGTCTCGCCGGCCCACTTACCTTCTCTGGCTCTGGCCTGCATCGCCTGGAGGGCTTCCTCAGCCTCAGCGTGGGACACCCCTGAGGGTTTGCAGCTCTAACAAGCTCCCAGGTGTTGCTGCTGCCGGCTGGGGCCGCATTCTGAGGACCACTGGTCTGAGCATTGCCCGAGGACCGCGCTCAAAATCAAGGATTTCCACCTCCGCGTGCGACAGCACTTTGCTCCTGCTTCCCAGCGCTTCTTTGCTCTGCCTTGCCCGCAGCTAGGAGCTTTATCTCCCTCCCCAGCCAGATTGTCGATTCCGTGATGGCAGGGGCCACAACTGACTCCTGCTTGTACCCCCAGGGTGCCAAGCACACTGCGTCTTAGTTAGCAGTTGTTTAAGAAATGTTTGTGGAATACAATTCTGGAAAGTGATCTGAGAAGTATGTTTATTATATAAAGGATGCACATATTAACCTTTCTCGAGATCTCTATGGTTTGTTCACCGATGGGAGAGTCCTGGGGTCTAACGGAGGCCTTTTTAATGACACCCGGTGGAGCAATGTTGAGGGGATATCGTTTAGGACAAACACCTGCAGAACGGCTGGTACACGGCAACAGGGTGGCTTCTCCTGGTCTTCCTGCTCCGCCACCTCATCGGGACAGCTTTCCATAAACCTTGCCAGCGTCCGATGGCCTACGGGGTTAAGTTGGGCTCATCTGAACACATGATCCTCATTTTCTGATCACGGAATATGAAACATCACAAAAGGAGGGCTCACTCAAGCTTCACATGGACTCATCCAAAGACAGAGGAAACTAGCGGGTGATTCCATCTCACTGTTCTCAGGCCCCCATCGGATGTACTTAAGGGGGGAATCCTTCCTGCCTCCAGCATTGTTGGGGAGACACGGAGCCCCAGGAGATGGGGCCGGGGGCGGTTTGCCACCACCAGGGGGCTCACGACTGCTCCTCCCGCGTCAACACCGACGCCAGCTGGCAGGTGGCAGCAACAGTCCACCTAAAGCTTTGCTTTGGCTCCAGCGGAAAGCGGGGCGGGCCCCCTCTTTGTTACTGGGAACCCTGGCTTCTCCCTGCCCGCGGGCACGAGCCCTCCTCCCCCAGTGCAGCAGCCTGGGGCGCACGGGTTGCGGGTGAGCTGATGAGAAGCTGGAGCGGGCGCAAAGCGGGGGGGCCTCTCCCCGACAGAGCAGCGTGGGGAGGGGAGGAGGGCCTGACCCAGGCACTCTGTCCAGCGGTTTCCAGGCTTAACCCACGCAGACGTGCACTGGTCAACTCAGGTGACTTCGGGATTGGCTCCTGGGTGATGTCACACGAGGCTGGGAGAACTGGTTTTCTACCTGTGGGGCTTCTTTATTCCCTGAAACACCTTCTAGAAAAAAAAGCCCTGAGGCCTTTCACACCCCCCCCCCCCCCCAGCCCCGCGCAGTCAGGGCCTCCAATTGTAACTGGATACTAGGCCTTGCCCCAACAGATTCTCTCTAAACAACACCCCGCCCCCAAGCAACAGAAGTGTATAAGGTGGGTGTGCAAGCGCCATAAACTGGGCGGCTGCGGTTCCCACCCTGCCTGCAGGTGGAAATTACCCGGGACTTCGAGGTGCCAGCGCAGGCGCCAGGCTCCGCCCCAGAGGTTCTCCTGCACTGGTCTGGGTGCAGCTCGGCACCTGGAGATCCTGAAAGATCCCCCAGTGTTACATCACGCAGCCAAGACTGGGAACCATTGTTAGATGTGCAGCCTTTGCTCCTGTGTCAATTAGATCCCTTTATTGCCCTTCACTGGTATTGCATTTTTCACAAACTGAAGGCACGACCCTCCCCGCTAGCAAAGAGATTACAACTTGCTCTATTGTGATACTTGCTTTATTACGGTGGTCTGGAAGCAAACCCGAAATACCTCCGAGGTATGACTAGTTTAGATTCCTTATACCTTGAGCAAATTTATAATAAAACCCAAAACTTTAGTAAGAAAAAGTTAGCACAGGGTCAGAGGATTAGGAACCTAATTGAAATCGAACATAAAGCAAAGTCAGGTTTTTTTCTCTTTTGAATTGCCACCATTCACTGCTCCCAAAGAATACCAGGCTGCTATTTACTTCATCCATTTCTGAATGAAGCACTGGTATTTGCTGACCTTCAAATACTTCCAGGTCGCCTAAAAGAAAGCCGTATGGGACTTTGACTTTGAGTGACCTGGCAATTTGTTGGCATCAAATCCCTTTAAACCTCTGCAGTTAACAGTGGAGAATTGACTGTTTTCTTATGCTAACCTCTGCTGTGGAAGTATTCAAACACAATTTGGGTCAAAGCTAATATATGGAACCACCGATGTAAGCAGTGACTCCGGGGAACTCCGTGAAACCTCATTTCCACAGCCAACAAATGGCCATCTACTATCTTAGGATGCTGGTTACATTTCTGAACATGCTATAAACCCCACAGTTCTTGTGGATAGTTAGACTAATCAGCTCTAAGGGTAGGTAGAGTTGGAAGGGTGCAGCATGGTTGTGAGGGTGTGGTGGAAGGACCAAAGCCTTGGAGTATATGACAAGTTGGCCTTGCCACTCTCTCATAGCAGTGTGATCTTAAGCAGGTTTATTACTATCTCTGAGCTTCAGTTTGCTCATCTCTACTATAAAGGAATAATAACCATTTCAGGTGTTTTTGCTTAAATAAATAGGATAAAATTGTGATGTGCTGATAAATGTTTAACAACTGGGATTTTGGGGGGCTGGGAACACCTTGATTTGTAGTGTTTGCCAATTTCTCTGGTGTAAACACTCCCACAGTGGCGGGTTTCAAGATACCAATGTGGTGTCACTGAATGTGGCACTGGGAAGAGATGTGCACCATCTGGGATAAAACATTGTATAGTCCCTCCCTATAATGTAGCAGATACTTACAAAAGATTACACTCCCCTTCCCCCAATAGGAACATTCATGTTGACAGAGGGCTTTGCCGTTTTTAAAGCATTTCACACACACTATCTCATTCCATTTCCAGGGCAACATTGTGAGATGGGCGGGATGGGTATTGTTTCTGTTTTACAGATGAGAAGCCTGAGGCTCAAAGAGACTGGAACCAATTACTCAGGGCCACGCAGCGAGTAATCTATAAAATGGGTGTGGTCAGCTAAATAACGGTCCCCCCAAAGATGTCCACACCTTCACCCCTGAAACCTGTGAATATGGAGCTTACACAGCAAAAGGGTTGACATTAAGGTTGCTAATTAGCCGTCCTTAAGATAGGGAGAGTCCTGAGTCATCCAGGTGGGGCCAATGTAATCACAAGGGTCCTCACAAGTGGGAGAGGGAGGCAGAAGAGAACCAGAGGGAAATGTAACCACAGGGAAGAGTCAAAGATGTGCGGCATCGCTGGCTTTCAAGATGAAGTCACAAGCCAAGGAATGCGGGCAGCTTCTAGGAGCAGAAAAGGCAAGAAAGCAGGCAGAGCCTTCCCTAGAACCTCGGGAAAGGAGCATCGCCTTCCAGTACCTTGATGTTGGCCCCGTGAGACCTGTGGGACTTCTGACCTCCAGAACTGTAAGATAACACATTGATGTCACTTAAGCTGCTACATTTGTGGTCATTGTTACTGTAAGGACAGGAAAGTATTACAGTGGAACTGGCCATTAGGCCTCTCGTGACCCAGGTCTCAGCTCACATTCTGCCTTCTGGGGGAGCCTTTTTTTTCTTGCCCTTTGTAGGCCTTTGCTTTCTCCCCCAGTTGCCATAAAACCTGGCATTTAGCATTTACCATTTGGTTGCAATTTTTGGCATTCCTGTCAGCTTTCTCCCTAAACCCTAAGGGCATGGGAGTATTCTGTCACTTGGTTGTCGTTGTTTTAGTTGTTAATGCTCACCCATGGATATTTTTTTTTCCTTTGATTTTTTTTTTTTCCCCAAAGAGAGTGGAAGGGTGGGAGGGGGAGAGAGAAAGAGAAAGAAACATCAGTGTGAGAGAGACACATGGACTAGTGCCTCCTGCATGTGCCCAGGCCAGGGGCAGGGGGCAAACCCCGCAACCCAGGTGCGTGCCCTTGACTGGGAATCGAACCCTCAACCCTTCAGTGCCTGGGCCAACGCTCTAACCGTGAACCACACCGGCCAGGGCAGTATTCCGTCACTTTTCCATCACCTGCTGCCAGCATGGCCCCTTCCCCGAGACCAGAGCGTAATAACTAGACTGAGAAAGTGCGAATAACCAGTGGCCGAGCGCTTGAGCGACCTGAGCGAGGCTCGCACCCATCGCCCGACACGGCGCCGAGCTCTGAAAGCGAGCCTCGGCCGGCTGGGCCCCCACCCGCCTGCAGCCGCTGCCCCCCGAAGTAGCCCCCCAGGCCGGCAGGGCCCTGTGAGCCCCTGTTGCAGAGGCTGAAGGGAGCAGGCGCAGGGAATGGGCTCCGGGAGGCCCAGACTCGGGCGCTGCCATCTTTGGCTCCGCAAAGCTTGTAATTGGATTTGGGCCTTTAGGCCAGTCACCTATTAGCTCTGTCTTCATTCATCAAATGTGAGGAATACCAGCTCTGTGCTCTGCTGGCTTTCAAGGCTTCTGAAAAAGAAACAAAAGACATATGGCCAGGCCTTGACAACTGTCACAGAGCGAACACCCTGAGAGCAGATGTGACCACGTGATAAGAGCCAGAGCTGCGTAGGAAAGTTCACATTCACATGGGAAGTGAAAGTGAATCGAGTTACTTTCTATCATGTGACAGCTGGGGTGCCGGTCAGGTTACTGAGCCCCTGCTTCCTCTGCGTGAGATGGGGATAGCGACACCTCCCACTTGCTATTAGTTTTTGTTAATCCTCAAGGATATTTTTCCCATTGATTTTTTTAGAGAGAGTGGAGGGAAGGGAGGGGGGGGAGAGAGAGAAACACTGATGCGAGACACAGCGACTGGTTGCCTCGATCGGGGCCTGGCGCTTGCACCGAGGCATGAGCCCTTGACCGAGACCCTTCAGTCTCCAGACCGGCGCTCTAACCACAAGCCCTGGGCCCTCCGGAGCTCAGCGGCGATGTGACTGCACACGCTGCGCAGCCATGAAGCTGGCCCTGGGCAGCCCGACTCCGGCATCCTTGGCAGAGGGGACAGCTCGAAGGGACAGGATGTGCATCGGGAATGATAAACCTTGTGGCAGCAGCTTCGGCCCCTCGGAGGAAGCAGAAGGGTGCGGTTAGATAGCCCCAGCCGGCCCACCAGGGCCCTTGTACTTTTGGCTGCTGCTGGTGGGCGGCTGGAAGGTTTAGAAGCAGGAGGTGACGCACGCAGGTCAGGGGACTAACTTCTAACTTCAGGGGGCAGTGTGGAGCAGGACAGCCGAGGGCGAACACTCCTGGAGGAGCTCTTCCAAGGACCCTGTAGGGCCACGAGGACAGGGGGCTCTGGCGTGGAGGCAGGGGGAAAGGGAGGGGCGGACAGCTTCGCAGTAAGGCCAGGGGATGAGTTCGAGTTGCGATCTGGATACAGGAGGTGGGGTCTAAAGGGAAAGCTTCTGATGCCTGATGGCCTGTCTTCTGGTGTCATCACACACACAAAGTATGCATTTCAGCACACAGCAAAGAGGATCCATTTCTTCAGGAATGGGACTTTGGAGGAGGTAGGTTACCTGGTTCCCTTCTATGAAGTTGGGGCCGCAATGCCAGCTCTCGCCTCAATCCGCCCATGTCACCTGTCCTGAAGATTACATGAGAAATGCTTTGACCAGTCACTGGCATGCAACAAGCAGGCTGTAAGTGTCACCTATCATCATCCTCTCTAGATTTTCTACAGTGAGCCGAGTGACATTTAAGATCAGAAACATCTCATAACGTTATCCTGTTATCATTATTTATTACACATTTAGCCCCAATGGGGAATGAAGGTACCATCTGCTGACATTTTGGTCATGAGGTTGGGTTAAGCCTCGCTCCTGCCCTGGAGGCCTAGAAAGAAGGACTTGGGGGCTCTTCCTTCCATATGGGCTCCTAAAAAACAGAGTCTCTGTCTCACAGGAAGCCTGAGTTGAGCAAGGCCACGGGGCACTCTTAAATGCAATACTGGGCAAATGCTAAATATATGCCAACTTTTAGATGAATGCACAGGAATTCTCTCGTATTTAATTTCTGGTGACTCAAGGCAAGGTAGAGAAAAAGACCTGCTTTGGAAGAGTAGCTCTCAGAATAACAACAATCTCCCTACTGTTCATAATTCAGGCTTGGAACGCTGCTGCCCAGTGTAGATCTTGAAAAAGCATTCAACAAGCATTATTGATTCAGGGCTCGTGTTGCTACACATTGGAGATACAAAGAGAAGTGACACATAGGCCCACCATTGAGGAGAGGCAGCCAGGCTGGGAGAGAAGACAGGGACAAACAAATGGAACAACAGGGACACATGTCTCAACAGAAAGGCGCGGGGAAGTGAGGGCCTCATCCTGCCTCAGGAAGCTAAGAAGGCGTCACAGTAGGCCACCATTCCAGTAAAATCTATGAAAGGGCTGAGACACAAGAAACTTTCCGGAGCGATGGAAATATTCTGTGTGTCAAGTGGGATGGTGGTTACACTGGTGTACATGGTGGTCAACGCTCATGGAATGTCACTGAAAACGAATGATTTTATTTTATGTAAATTATACCTCATCAAGGTGAGTGTAACAAGAGTGTACCCAGGCAGGCGTCGGGTTAT
This sequence comes from Miniopterus natalensis, assembly GCF_054644295.1. Lineage (NCBI taxonomy): Eukaryota > Metazoa > Chordata > Mammalia > Chiroptera > Miniopteridae > Miniopterus > Miniopterus natalensis. Next base: position 101,518,395 of record NC_142103.1, on the reverse strand, counting down.
TGTATCAGCGCACTGCCTGGCACTTAGTGGACTCAGTAATTCTGTGCTGAATGAAACCATGAGGGTACAGAGGGGTGACAGTGCTAAAGCTTGATGTGCCCCCAGGAGCCTGTCTTGGCTCCGGTTTCTGAATCCTGCCTTTGTGTGGCCACACGCAGCCTGGGGCTGAAGCCAGCCTCTGCAGGGGAGGAGCCACCGCTAACAGCTCTCGCTAGACCCGGCCAGGCCTTAGGGAGTTTGGGACTTCAGGGAAGTCCTTTCGCTCGCTTGTCTTGCCGGGGGCTCTCCTGATGTGAACACGAGCTTGATGGGCGGACCAGCTTCCTCTGCTCCGGGAGATCTCCACGACAGTCTCCCCTGGGCTGAGCTCTCAGCCACCGCCCCTGACACTGCTCTCTTCTGAACCTCTCCCTCTTTTACTCTTCCTTCCCCTCCTCCTTCCTCCCTCTCCCTTCTCCTCCCCCCCCCCCCCCCCCCCCCCCCGTTTCCCCCTTCCCCCTCCCTCTGTCCCCTGTGCCTGAGGACCCAGCTGGGGCTGGGCTGGCAGGAGCCCCTAGGGGGAGAAGTGAGAGTGAGAGACTTGAGACATATTAAGCCCTCTCTGCTGTGTGTGTGTGTGTGTGCGTGTGTGTGTGTGCGTGCGTGCGTGTGTGTGTGTGTGTGTGTGTGTGTGTGTTTGGGTGGATCTGGATGTACAGGCTGCCGAAGTAGCGATCAATCTGTGAAAAGGTCTAAGTTCCTCCCCTCGAGGTAGAGAGATAAACTACAGGACGCCCAGTTAAATTGGAATTTCAGATACATGATGAATGATTTTGAAATATAAGCATGCCTTACTTACACTCGAGAGCTCTTTGTTCTGTAGCTGAAATTCCAGTTTAACTGGGCGTTCTGCATTTTGACTGGGGTGCTGTGGGGACTGGTGGGACAGGGGAGAGAAGACGGCATTCCTTCCAGCTGGCGCAGGGCACCAGAATCAGTGGCAATGATGGCAGAAATGATGGTGACTGGGACGTGTGAGGCTTCTCTGCTCTGCTTCCAGGGAAGTGGCTAACCCACACCCTAAAGGGAACGGGCAGTCGGACACAGGGGACCAGGGGCTGTGCACATGCCCCGGGCCCTCTCCTGCGCCCGCGTCCCCTGGGCCCCCTGTCAGCTCCCAGGCCATGACGCTGCCAAGGTAGACAGGTGAGCATAAGCAGGGATCGCGCCGGGGGAGGCAGCCTCACCTCTTTACCCAGGCTTTCCCGCCCCTCACCCATGGTACCCACATGGACCCCTCCCCCTCGGAGCCCCCTGCAGGGCTCCTGGGGCACTAACTCGCAAGGTTCGCGGGGAAGTCAGGGGCAAGTTCCTTTCAAATAGACGAATGGAAGCGTGATAGAAACACAGGAAACCACCAGCTCCTCCCTGCTGGGGCCCCAGGCCAGAAGCCAGCCTCTAGGCCTGGGGCCCGGCTCTGGCCTCCCTGCACACCCAGAGACCAGGGGTAGGTCACTTGCCGTGTGTCTCATTTCGCCAGCTGCCCCATCGCACCGTCGCAGGCCTGGCGGGAGGCAGAATGGGCGAGCACATGCAAAAAATGGCACCATTCTTAAATGCCCCTGGCTACAGGTGCTTCTACTTAAAGAAATCCAATCCATGGATATTTGAATATTCAGACCCATGCACATGTCATGTGACTGATCCCAAGAGCAGTTTCCCAGCATCACTGAGAATCTGATTCAATTCGCCAAAATGTAATGTGCTCACATCTTACAGGAAAACCTCTAAGGCATACCTGCTCTCGTTAAGGATGGCTCTTAACTGGGCTTGCAGGGGGCCGGCTAGGCTCTACGTACCTCAGTTGCATTCTAGAAAGGAGGCCTGCCTTGGCCCTGTCTATAGCCAGTTTGATTTAGAATTGTAAGAGCCAGGGTCTGCACAGTAGTGTCCTGCTCTGCCCCTTTAAGAACACAAGTTCCTTCCACTGCAGGCCAGCAGGAAGTGCCACCACTCTGTCTTGGCTGTGTGTTTCACTTCCTTTCTAAGGTATTTTTTTTACTAAAGTAACCCCAAGTCCCATTTCTATTTCTTTCAGAGGCATATCAACTGCCTTTGTGTTGGTTTTATGAAATTTCTTGAGCAGGCAAATATATAAATAATATTTATTTTTTATTTTTTAATAGACTTTATTTTTTAGAGCAGATTTAGGCTTATAGCAAAATCAAGGGGAAGGTATAGAGATCTCGCATATACCCCCTTCACCCACACATGCACAGCCTCCACCATTATCAACATGATATTTGTTAAATACAGGGTGGAGCAAAAGTCGATTTACAATTAATAGTGTGGAAAATAATGCAACTAATATTAATACAAGAATCAACTCTGTTTCATGTACTCACAACTGTAAACCTACTTTTCCCCACTCTGTATATAAAAGATGAGCCCTGACCGGGTAGCACAGTTGGTTGGAGCATCCTCCCAATGTGCCAGGGTTGTGGGTTCGATCCCTGGTTGGGGAGCATATAGGAGTCAGCCAGTGAGTGCACGGATACGTAGAGTAACAGATCGATGTTTCTCTTTCTCTCTGTCCCCCTTCCCCTCTCTCTCTAAAGTCACTTTTTAAAAAATGTAGATATATAAAAGATGAAAGTAAAATAAAATAATATTTAAAATATTTTCAAATATAAAAGTAATACATGCTTCTGGTAAAATGTAGATGGTAGAAGGTTCTCTTTTCCTCTTCCCAGGAGGTACCCTCTATTAACAATTCTTAAAATTCCCTTCTGGAGATTGTCTCTATACGCCTCATTTGTTTATTACACGGGGTATCATACAGTTTTTATGCACTTCTCTTTTTTCCCCGGTTAAAAGTGTGCTTTGGACATCCTTCCATGGCGTCATGAATAAACCTGCCTTGGTCTTTTTCTAACGGCTGCATGATTTCCCATTGTTTGAGTTTCTATAATGCTCTTCACTAATCTCCTAATTAATGTCCAGTTAGGTTGATTCTAACTTTGCCTCTTACCTACAATACTATGGAGAGAAAGCCATACATGTATGTGGATGTAGATGGAGGAACATATCTTCGTGTAAGTATCGAAGGGCTTCAGAACAGGCCTCCTCAAGATCTGCCACTTGTGCATGTGAATTATTTTGTGTTGAAGGTGATGGAGCCCTTGTGGGCTCATAAGAAACCTTTATCTCTCCCTTAAAGAATTTAAATTAGAGGCCTTGCCCATAATAAGAGTTATCACAGAAAATATCTTTTCATGGCCTATCTGTAGGGCAGGACAAACTTCTAATTACTGAACATCTGCTCCTCCTATCATCCTGCAATGACTTTCCTCCCCTCTGAAGTCCCTGGTTTTCCCTTTCTGTCCCAGAACCTCTCATGTGCGTGGGGTCTCTGACTCTCAGATAGTGGGGTTCCCATATGTGTGTATGTAATTCAATTTGATTAGTTTCTCTTGTTAATTTGTCTCATGGAGATTTCATTATTAGACCAGCTGAAAGAAGCTAGGAGGGTAGAGGAAAGTTCCTTCCTCCCCCACAGCGTCCGGTGTGGCCATAGAAAACAATTCTAGCAGTGGAGCCACTGGATCAAACTGGAAACGCTGTTTTAATTGTGAGAGCCACTGGTACCTCTGAAAAGTCTATACCAATTTACACTTCCAGCAAGGACACGAGAGAACTGCTTTCATTTCGCTGCTTTCGTTTTTCTTTCCCTGCATTCTGGCCAACCTCAGACATTACTCAGCCTTCTCATTTTTGTCAGTCTGAAAGGGGCAGGGGGCCTCCTTGTGTGATTTGCATTTGAAAGCCTACTGTCCAGAGACATCTTCCTGCCCGAACCCTGGATCAGTGAGGAGGGGCTTAGAGGCCAGGCTTTGGAAGCAGATAGAGCTGGATGCAATCCCAGCTCAGCCACTTGCCAGTTGTGATCTCTGGAGCCTGTTTTTCCATTTGTAAAGTGAGAATCCGAAGACAGAGTCCGTGGGGTTATTGAGAGGACCCAACAAAACAATACAAAGTTGCTTGCACTACAAATGTTAGCATGTTTCCCAACAAAGAAAATATCTGAGATTTCACCTTTACTTGCTGCCCCTGCTTGAGAGAGGAAATGCAAATAAAATGCTGGAAGCTAAAACTCAAACTCAACGTCAGATGGGTGGTCTCATTAGTAGCTGAGCAACCTTGGGAACGTTACATCTCCAAGCCCGGTTGCCTCCTCTGCAAGATGGGGTGTTCACTATGCCTACCCAAGCGAGCCTTCAGGGGGATGAAAAGCCCGCAGGACAGTGCTCTGGATGGTCCTCGTTATTGTTATTATTGGCATGGATCCCCCCAACTGCTCAGCCCACATCCCCCGGGACGGGGAGAGCAGAGCAGCCTGGACCCTAGGTCGCAGCCCAGCCGCTGAGCCACCCGGGCCGGGCAGTAGGGCGCCCTCAAGTCACAGAAGATTCTGAAATGCCCGCTAAGTGCCAGGCTGGTCAAAGCCCCTCTGGCACTATGAGGCGGTGAGGGGGGAGGGCTGGCGGAGGGCATCCTCGCTCCTGGCCTGCCCCGGAGGCGGAATCACACCCCGCGCCGGCCGGCAGGAAGCAGCCCGTCACCCCGCCTCTAGCGCTGAGCAAGGAAAGACCCTCAGGGCTCCACTTTGCCACAATGTGTTTGTCATGTTTCATCTTTTTAAATGTTTTCCTTTGGAGGCGGGGTGCACTGGGAATACTACAGTGTTGCTCAAGTGCCAGCTCAGTTACCGTGAGTGGGAATAGTACTGGCGTGGCTCCTCCTGTGTCCTTCAGCGCCACACAGAATCTCCCTGGGGTTTGTGCGTGGCGGGGGAGCAATTCACCTCCACTGAGGTTGCGATTAATCCCACCACTACCAGGGCACTAAAAACTCCAATTATAGCCTGGCCCGTGTGGCTCAGTGGTGGATCGTCGACCTGTTAACCGGGAGGTCACAGTTTGATTCCCGGTCAGGGCACAGGCCCGGGTGCCGGCTTGATCCCCAGCAGGGGACGTGTAGGAGGCAGCCGATCAATGACTCTCATCATTGATGTTTCTCTCTCTCCCTTCCTCTCTCTGAAATCAATAAAAAACATTTTAAAAAGAGAGAGAGAAAAGGTCTCAAACTGTGAGAAAGAAATTTCTCTTGTTTATAAGCCACCCAGTCTACAGCATCACTGAGCTAAGAGCTCTTTGTGAAGACAGCTGAAACATCCACGCCATGTAGGGAATGGAGATACATGTAAGAACACATCTCAGAAATAACAGCTTCACCACGGAGAAACCTGGCAGATAACACCTTAATTAAGTGATCAAACTTAATCTCCCCAAAATGGAGCAAACCACCATTATGTGCCTCCTGATGTGAGGCACCCAGAGGGTCACGGCATCCCTTGTGTAGTATTCCTGCCAAAAAGACAAAGCCCAAATCTAATCATGAGGAAATATCAATCAAACCTAAATCAAGGGAGATTCCACAGAGCAACTGGCCTGCTGTGTTAAAAAAAATATCAGTGTCATTGAAGACCGAGAAAGGCTGAGGAAGTTCCAAGTTAAAAGACACTAATGGGACATGACAACTAAATGTGATGCATGGTCCTAGACTGGAACCTCCATCAGTAAAGCAGTGTTATAAGGACATTATTGGGCTGCTAAGCAGCATTTTAATAAGGTCTGTAGGTTAGACGGCGGGAGTGTAACTGTGAAGTTTCCTGCTACTGATAGCTGTACTGTGGCTATGTTGGAGAGTGTCTTTGTTCTTAATGCACACCGAGCATTTGGGGGTAAAAAGATGCCCTATTTACAACTAACTCTCAAAGGGTTTAGAAGATATCTAGAATAAAGAGAGTGTGGTACGTGTACACGACAGAATACTACTCGGCCGGAAGAAAAGATGAAACACTGCCATTCGCGGCGATACGGATGGATTTGGAGAATATCATGCTAAGCGAAGTAAGTCAGACGGAAAAAGTTAACCATATGATTTCACTCCTATGTGGGATATAAAACTGGAAGCAACAAATGAACAAACAGGAAAAACAAACCAACCAACCCTCATAGACACAGACCAGTGCGCTGGTGGCCAGAGGGAAGGCGGGGAAGGGAAGAGGGGGCCAAACACATGCTGACGGCAGCCCGACTTCGGGTGGTGGGCACAATGCAACGTACAGGCCGTGTGCCGTGGGACTGTACACCTGAAGCCTGAATAATCTTGTTAACCAATGTCACCCAAAGACATTAAAAAAAATTTTTTTAAAGAAAACAAGAAGAAGATGGCTAGAAAATGATAAAGCAAATGTGGCAAATATTAACTGATGAATATGGGTAAAAGGCGTACGGAAATTCTTCGTGCATTTTTGCAGCTTTTCTGGAAGCCACCTCATTATCACGGGCCATCAGGTGTGGTCCAGGGGCCCACCAGGAACAACAGAGACCCTCCCACACCCTAACCACTTGGGAAATTCCGAGGACTTAAGGCTGTCTCCCCGAAACCGGGGACCAAGGCCAGCTGCAGTCTGCCTTCCGAAAAACCAGGGCCGGTATTCCAGCTATCAAAGTAAGGCATCCGTGCAAACATAGCCACAGAGTACAAAACATAAAACTCAGAATTAAAATGCCTCATCCTGGCCCAAACTAAAATTATATCCCTGTCTGTATATAGATAAAATAATAGAAGTATTTAAGTCCAAATGTATGCTCACTCTTTGTGCCTAGTACTAAAAGTAGTAAAAAAACCCAAAAAACAGGTGAGTTGGGGGATGCCGTGGCCAGCATTGCTCAGTGGTTAGAGCATTGGCCCCTGCACTGAAAGGTCGTGGGTTCAATTCCCAGTCAAGGGCATATGCCTGGGTTGCAGGTTTGATTCCTGCCCCCAGTTGGGGCGCATGCAGGAGGCAACCAGTCAATGTGTCTGTCTCGCATCAATGTTTCTCTCTCTCTCTCTCTCTCTTTCTCTCTCCTCCCCTCCTCCCTTCTACTCTCTAAAAACATCAATGAAAAAAATATCCTCGGGTGAGGATTTAAAAAATAAAAATAATAATAATAATAATAAAAGGGGGAGGGGGTAGTTGGGGAAACCATTTTCATGAATGAGTAAATTAGGACTTTGGAAGCTAAGCCTGCAAGTTCAAATCTGAGAAATGGATGCTTGGATGGGAAAGATAACTAATAAAACACACCACCGTCACCAGCATTGCCACTGCCACAACAAAAGCAGGTATGCTATTGCTTGCTTAGCACAGGGAACATTCCAGTACCCCAACCCATCCGAGAGAGAGTTCTACTACTGCCTAAGATGACTGAGTTTCATAAATGACTGAATTTGGCTCCTTCTCGTCCTAGATATATAATCTCGCCCCTGAAGTATGAATGATCTGAGCTCTAGCACCTAAAATCAACTTGAAAGGACTATGAGGCCACAGGAGAAAGTAAGCTTTGGTTTATGTTCTTGGCTCTACTAACCAGCTGAATACCCTTGGGCAGGTTGCTCAACCTCTCTGTGCTGAGTTTCATCCTCTGTGAAATACTGATACCAATACCTAGCCCCTTTATCCGCATAAGGGAGCTTTAAGATGAAAAGAACACAAAAGATGAGAAAACTGACAAAGTTTACAAACACCAGATAAATCCAAGTTGTATTACATAAGGACTGACTAGAGACCAAAATGTAAGGTGACACCTATAAGCTTTTTATTTTTTTAGCTGTTGTCCAGTGTGCTGGTTCCTCTGAGCTGGTGCCTAAACCCTTTTAGATAATCTGCTGGTGGAGACTGTGGGATTTAGGCTATGCGGAGAACACGCAGGGGGAAATGGCGAATTAAATTTCCAAAGCGGAGTTATTTAGGGTTCCAGTTCATTAACAGCCACACCCTCCATCTCTTCCATCCTCTTAGAAACCCTGATGGTGACCTGCTCTGGTTTGGGGAGACCCCTCCCTCAGATAGACCAGGGTCCAGAGACATCCCAGAGTTCTTTGGAGAAAATCCACGGAGTCAACGAACTTAGAAAGGAAAAAAGGATCTTTACTTTCTTTAACCTCCAACGATCATTAGCATTTTCTCCAGGTCTGCAAGTAGGCAAATCTCTTAGGTCAGGCTGCTGTAACAAAGCACTGGGTGGCCTAAACAGCAGACATTATTTCTCACAGCTCTGGAGGCTGCAAAGTCCCAAATCAAGGTGCCAGCAGATCCAGTCCCTGGTGAACCCCCTTCCTGGCTTATAGACAGCCACCTTCATGTAGACAAACGTTCAGTCCACAACAGCAAAGAACCTCTGGAATATTACCGGTTCCTGTGATTCTATCAGCAACAGAAATCACAGATATTTTTATGTCTGTTAACATCTTGCAGTTACCTACGCACTGATCGCTGGGTTGCATTAGTTACTGCATAGAGAAGCATGTATATTACTACATCACAATGTTTAAAACCCTTTTGGTGACTGTATGGAAATAGAATTGCTTTGATTTGTGAGCCCGGGTTTTTTATTTTATGCATTTACATAATTCTGAGAAAGGGTCTCTAGGCCTCCTCAAATTGCCATGGCACAAAGAGGGCGCAGAACCTGGAATCTCTCCCCTCCCATCGCCTCATTACCAGATACCCAGGTGTCAGGAGGCGGGACCATGGCTTCCCTTTCTTTCTTCTTTCTTTCTTTTCTTTCTTTCTTTCTTTCTTTCTTTCTTTCTTTCTTTCTTTCTTTCTTTCTTTCTTTCTTTCTTTCTTTCTTTCTTTCTTTCTTTTCTTTCTCCCTCCCTCCCTCCCTCTCTCTCTTCCCTCCCTCCCTCCCTCCCTCCCTCCCTCCCTCCCTCCCTCCCTTCCTTCCTTCCTTCCTTCCTTCCTTCCTTCCTTCCTTCCTTCCTTCCTTCCGAGAGGCTACATTTCATCTGTCCATTCATCCAGGAATGGACATTGGGTTGTTCCCACTTTTTGGCTACTGGAACAGTGCTGCCATGAATAAGTATACAAATATTTGTTTCAATACCTGCTTTTGATTCTTTTGGGAATACACCCAGGAGTGAAATTGCTCAGTCATATGGTAATTCAATGTTTACCTTTTAGGAGAATATGATTAGCTTTGAAATCTTTTGTCAAATCTGTTCACTAAAGTGAGATGTGGTCATTGTAGTGTCTGTGGATGGCATTGTCCATTCTCTGTACCAGACGACTGGGGCCCGGCTGTAAATTGCTCAGCATAAAACTGGAACTCAGGTGTCCTTTCCTGGCGCTTTCACTTGCCCATGTTTGGCCTTTGTGTGAGCAGATGACATCCCCCTCTTCTTGCTTTGGGGGAGATGGTGTCTATGGAAGGCTCCTGCGAGAGCAGGCGTCCGATGGAATTAGAGAAGTGGGCAGGATGCTGGTACAGGCAGGCTCCTTTGTTGGCCTTGGTACATGCCAGTCAATACTGATGCACAAGTAAGCTGGGAGCTGCAGGCCCCCTTCTGACAGTAAAAAATAACCTGCCAGAAAGGTAGGAAAGAGAACTGGTGTGTGCATCTGGCACAGACCCTAGGAAAAGGTGGCGACCATCCGAGGTCAGCGGCTGCAAGGTCAACCAGGCTCAGATTGAAGCTTAGCACAGGGTTAAGAGGCTGAAGCATCCTGTGCACACACCCACACCTTTCCACACTTGGGCAGCGTGGGTGGGAATGACCAGAGAGGGAGCTGGGCAGAGGAAGGGGCACCTGAGTAGATGAGCCCATTCCTGCATCCGAGGCAAAGCCAGGGGCACTGCAAACAAGAGGGGCAGGACTGGCTTCATAACTTGGGGGTACAGTGCAAAATGAAAACACAGGGTCCGTTGTTCAAAATCAAGAATTCCAAGACGGTGGTGGCATAGCTTTAAGGCGAGTACAGGGCCTTGGGGAATGTGGGGCCTCGTGCGACTGCGCAGGTCGCGCACCCGTGAAGCCAGCGTTGGAGAGAAGTCATCAGGGTCAGTCATGAAGGTTGATTTTAGCCTATGTGAGGTCTCCCCTCAAATTTGGGCCAGTTGTCTATTGCCCACCGGCGCTTCATTTTCCCCACCATAAAGCCATTAACCACCTTCTGCTAATGATCTGGAAGAATCATATTCTATTTCAAAAAAGCTTTGATGTCCACAGAAGAAGCACATTAAAATATATGAACACAGCCTGGCCAGTGTGGCTCGGTGGCTGTGTCGACCCATGAACCAAGGGGTCACGGTTCAATTCCTGGTCAGGGCACATGCCCAGGTTTTGGGCTTGATCCCCAGTAGGGGGGGTGCAGGAGGCGGCCGATCCATGATGTTTCTCTCTCATTGATGTTTCTATCTCTCTATCCCTCTTCCTTCCTCTCTCTCTAAAAATCAATAAAAACATATTAATATACATATATATACGAACATGTATTACTTGGCAATGATAATTCTATGTCACGATGGAATAAGAAATTTCTCATTTTTAACACGCAAGGCTGCTGGGAGTATGTAATACCTCCCCTTTCAATATGTTTTTGACATACTAATTTTTTTAAACCATTGTAATATGAATGACTGCTGGGAAAAATATTAAAGTAGTGAAAGCTGTGTGAAACTACCAATGTTCTAGATAAAGAATTCCCTTTATTGTGAGTGCATTGGGCTATGTAGGAGGCGAAAAGAACAGATTGAATTTTTATAATGAAATAATTTGAAAATTGGAGCAGGCAGATTTTTAATTTGTGTGATCTATGACTACAATAGCTATGTTTAAAAGTTATAATGATGGAAAAGTTGGGTGATTTATAGAACGAAGTCTAAAGGCCTTAGCTTAGGATTCCAGAAAAGTTTACGCGAGGCCGCTTCTGAGCCAGCCAGTCTGAGTTCAGACCCTGCCTCTGGCTTTCACTGTGTGGTTTTGGCTAAATTATTTCAAGGCTCCAGGATTCCCACATCTGCAACAGAGAAAAGTCACAGTGCCTCTCTCATAGGGTTATGTCAGGATTTAAGGAAACTCCTTGGCATATAGCAAGCATTCAAAAAATGTTTACTATTATTAATGCCACTATTATAGTCGCGATTGAAGTTGTTGTTATTCTACGATCTGGCCCCTGCCTGCCTCTCGACTTTATTTCCTGTCATTTTTTTCTCATTCTGTGCAAGCCCCAGCCAAACTAAGCCGCTCACCACCCCCTGCATGTACTCGAAGGTTCTCTGCCTGCCTGTTGCCCTTGCTGTGCGCAGACTGAGTAACCACTTGGAGGGGATGTTGGAAAGGCGAATTGAAGCCGCAGAAAGGAACTGAGTTGAGTGCGATCCCCTTGAAAGTTCCTTCTGGCTCTGAAATTCCATCAGGCCAACAAAGCGGACAGGAAATTTAGCAGCAGGACATTGGACATTCTCGAGTGTTGCCTGCGTCCTCTCTGCTTCCCGTCATCTTCCAGTCGTTTCTAGCACACTCGCTGAGGACCCCTCCTCTTCCACTGCTCGGAGCCCAGCACGGGGCTGCCGCCCGTGGGAATCGGGGGACACTTCAGCTAAAAGGGAGGCGGGAGGGGCTGCAGTGGAAAGCACAGGCGCTCGGTACACAGGCCTGGGGGCTGATCCCCGACAAGTTGTTTAAATTCTCCAAGCGGTTTCTTCAGGAGGAAAATGGAGATTTCGTCCCCACTAAATCGGGTGAGAATTCAATTAGATGATGTGTCCAGATCGGACACCAAATAGCCCTTCCTTCCCTGTCCTTTCCTCTCCGTTGTTGGGGGGACTCAGGCTGTGTCTTTAAAGGGATCTAGATGAACCCACGGAGATCGTGGGGCCGTGGGGGAAAGTGGGTTGCAGGCAAGTGGGGACAGATGGCAGGAGGCCTTGACGTGCAGACAAAGGGACCTGGGCTTGAGAGAGCAGAGAGTCAGGAGCCTTGTCATTGTCGCTGTTCCTCTGTTCCTCTTCTTCCTTCTCTTTCTGGCCAGCGCTCTGCACGAAGTGCAATGCATTAAAAATAACAAAACTCACATTCATGAACTCAGGCTTCGGGGGTTGTTTCCTAGCATTGGAAATAGCTATAAATCAGTCCCAAGCCCACCCTGAAAAGCAAAATAAAATACCGCGCTCCCGGACACCGCTTCCTGGTTCCACTAGGCACAGGCTTCAAGGGGGGCCACCCCCCAAGGCCGGCTCGCTGGGCACCGTTTTCACAGGCCCTGTGGCCCGAGAGATGAGGAGAGCCGGGCAGGTGTCTGGTGGGCTCTTTACTCATCTCTCCTGGAGAGCCCCGGCCCCCAGATCTAAGCCTCTGTCTTTTCCAGTGGGACTGACGGTGGCTGTGACCAGCATGAGCTAACCACTGATAAACGGTAGCTTCCCCTGAAACATTAGCACTGAAAGGATTTCATTATCTGGAGAGAAAAGCAAGGTGGCTAGGGTCACAGGTTCAGAGTCGGGGGGGAGCTGAATTCAAGGACCTCCCTCACTTAAGCAAGCCAGTTCAATATAATAGCATAGCTGTTTACTGAGCAACTTCTGTCCTACCAGGCATCATGGGAGACAAAGCCGCCCGCCTCACTCTTCCTGGTGGGTCTCAGGCACAGCCTCCCTCGGGGGCATGGGCGTGAAGACTTTTATGTACCCCTTAGCATAGCTAACAGAGTAGCTCCCAGCCAAATTATCACAACAATGGATCTCCAAGCCTCAGTTCCCCCATCTGTGAACCTCTCCTGATGGAGACGCATAGGCAAGAAAGGCCAAAACAAATGCCTGACTCTTAGAAAGCATCAAGCAGTGGGAGTTATTTTTTATTTGCTGAAAAACTAGGAAAAGACCTCATTTTTACTAGTACTTTGTGAGAAATAGCTAATATTAAAACATCTTAAATTTTTACTTAATGCTTGACACTAAAATATTTCTTATTACTTTTCTCAACCTTTTATCTTAATAATAATCACTAATAATAATAATACAAAGTGTTTACTGTCATGCACAGTCCTAAGCATGTGAGGCAGCTACTGAAATTATCCCATTTTACTGATGAGACATGTCAGGCACAGACAAATTAATGAACATGGCCAGGGTCACATAACACTTAAGAATATTCCTTTAGTTAATATTTCCTTTCATCTGACTCACAGGCTCCTTTTCATTGTCTCTAGATCTCAGCAAGTTGGTGAGACAAACCCAGTCTCCTACAAACCCAGTATAGCAGGCCCTTCCTATCAGTATCCAAACATAGGGGAAGGCCGCTTGTTACCAAACTAGAAAAGTCTCCAGCGGTTACAAATGTCCACTGCTGCACCTCCTTTGGAGACTGTGCTTGGGCAAGGCCTAAGCCCCTCTAAGGCAAAGGACCTGAGAAGCGGCAGGGCGTTGGCAGTGGTCCTTTTGTAATGGGCGACCTGGGGAGGAAAGACGTGGCTCTTGACAGCGGAGGCGAGGCGGAGTCTACAGAAATGGTGCCAGCTGAACCCGGCCAGAAGCGCACCCTGCAAGGGCTTCTCTGAGTTTTCACAGCGAGGCGGCAACTCGGGGAGAGCCAGGGGTCCTGTAACCAGAGAGGTGACATCCTGTGTCTGCACCGAACGGCTCAGTGCCCCCATTCGGAGAGCAGCCACCCACTAGAGCATGCACTGGGGAACCAGACAGTCAGTCTGCCCCTCCCATGGCCCCCAAGAAGGAAGTCAAGTAGATAAAGAAATGGAGAAGCCCAGGCTGCCCTGCACCGGCTTTCAGGGGCTTTATATACAACGGTGCATTCGAGCCCCTTCAGACAAAGCCTCAGCTCTAAGCGCGACCAGCAAGGATTTTTTGGAAACATCCCCTCAGGGTGCAGAAAAGTATTGTGAATACTGTTTTGCATCTCAAAACGATCTCGAGGAGGCCTTTTTCAACCCGCAGGCCTTTTTTCTCTCCCCGTTAGCTGGCGGGGGGCAAGGCGTTTCTGAGGAGTTTCAGCAGCCTGGGGACCCCTGGTGTTGAGAGTCAGGTGCCATTTTGAAAATTGCTTCTCGCTACCTACATTTTCCACATTTCTGGTTGTAACTTAGAGTCGCACTTCAAAAATGTCTTGTGCTGAGAAAGCCTCTCTTCAAAATATAGAATTCCATTTTTCAATTCAGCCTTCAGATTTTCAAAACAATGGGCTTGCTCGTGTTTGGCGTTCAACGCAGGCCTCCTTAGCAATCACTTTTATAATTTAGGAAAATAAGGGACAGAAAAGTAAAAGACCTTCCTCACTGTCAAGCAGCAAGTCCGTAGCAGAGCTTGAACTTGACTTACTTTTCCAAGGGGGAGGCACGGACTCAAATTCCAGATAAATGAACCTCAAACCAGCAAATATTCCCGTTATCTGATTTGGGTGCTCACAAAAATTACAGCTATGAAAATACTATGCAAGTCACAGTGAGGAAATTTTTAAAAATCACTTTAGGGTGCTTTTCCTCCCACAAACCCAAGGCGCGGAGAGCACCATAGACGAGACAAAGAGGGCCGGGTGGGGCCAAGGCCCTTCACTGGCCTGAAAGCTGAGTCACACGAATTGCACCCCTACAATGGGCGAGGCCCTCCGGCGAGGTGACACCGCACCCTGGCTTGGAGATGGCTCCGTGAGACAAAGCGAGATGCGCCATGAAGGAATGCCTGTCCCCCTAGGTACCACTCGGGCTCCGAGCTCTCCCGCTCCAGTCCCCAGGAGCAGGTTTGCAGCTGCTGTAAAAAATCCATTATAAACAGACATCAGCGGGGCAAGTGCTTTGGGAGGGACGCGTCGGAGGCCGGAGTTTTGCTGGTTTTCTTTTTCCAGCCTCGTTGCAGTTGGGGCGCATCGGTGGACCGGGTGGGGGCCCCCAAACCCCAGGTGGGCGCCCAGACGCCGCCTGAGACGTGGCTCGAAGGAGTTAAGCGGCTGCGCGGTGACATCACCTCATTTACATAGGAGCACGCATATAACGGTGCTGGCCGCCCCCGCCCCGCACTTCGCGGCGGTCCCGGAGCAGAGCTGACTTCTCCCTCGTTCGTGCGCCTCGCTCGGGTGAGCCCTGGGGCCCCTGCCCCTGTGCGGGGTCGGTCCCCGTCCCTCCGGCGCCCGCCCTCGGGAGCCGGGCCATGCAGACCCTTCTGGATGCTGGCTAACGGGGTCCGGGGCGGGGGGATTTTTCCAAAAAATAGCCTGGGGTTTTCTTGTGCAGCCTCCGGGGAACGGCTTTTGTTAATTTCTGCCCTGGAGGGCATGTGACGTTGCCTCGGGCGGCGACAATCGGGACAGAAAGATGCTTTGTTCCACCCCCCACCCACCAGCCCGACGATTGCATGTCTCCCCCGGCCTCGGTGGCTTCGGGCTGCCTCCGCCCAGACTCAGGGCGCCTGGGCAGTGAGACAGCCCTTGCGGGGGCATGTGCGGGGCTCCCGAGCGGCCCTGGGTGCGGACGGGGGCATGTCTGGCGGGGGCTCGGCGCGGGCGCCCGCGTTGTCGCGCGCCAGGGAGGAAGCGGGCTGGGCGGTGGTCGCGGCGCCGCAGCAGCCGCCGCCGCCTTTGTGACAAAAGAGAGCAGCGCGGGGCGCGCGGTGCAGGGAGCGCACCCGCGGGAAGCGGGAATGGGAGGCGCGCACGCCGCCCTGGCTGCAGGATTTTGTCTCGATTTTCTCCCCCCTACACTCGGCGGTTCTCTCCCAGGCAGATTTCGATGCTGAGACGCTGCGGTTCAACCCGCAGCGCTCGTTCGGCCTCGCCGTGTGAGGTCGATCTCCCCTCCCCAGCCCGGTACCCCGCGACTGGAAATGCTGAGGCGGGGCGGGGGGCTTTTTCCGTAGAGACGCCCAGCTGGGCACGCCCGCGGCGGGCGGCGGAGGCGGGTTTCGGGCGGGGGATGCGGCGAAAGGCGCCCTCCCGCGCTCCGACCCGCGAGGCCGCTGGCGCCGCTCTCACCCCCTCCTGGCTTTGTATCCGCAGCTTCCTCTGCAACCATGTCTGACAAGCCCGATATGGCTGAGATTGAGAAATTCGATAAGTCGAAATTGAAGAAGACAGAAACGCAAGAGAAAAATCCACTGCCTTCCAAAGAAAGTAAGCTCCGGCTCCCCCCACCCCCTCCTCCTTGAGAAAGGGCTGAGCGGGAGCGGCGGGTGGGGAGGAGGGCGGAGGGGAGGGGCGGGAGGAGAATTGTGGGGAGGAGGGTGGGGCGAGAGCCCGCAGTCCGTGATGAACGGGGCCTGGGAAGGTTCGTTAAAAGCTGTTCGCTGCCAACCAACTCAGGCCTTTAACGATGCAACGACGGAGTGTTTAACACCGTATTCCCACGCGTAGATTTTTACCTGTCAGCCGTTCCTAGTTGATAGTTGATAGAAGCCTTCCTGCTGAAATGCCTATTGACACTTGTAGAATTTAATAATTCGGGAAGACGCTTTAAACAACCGTACTGTGGTCTTATACTAGGGTGCACCGAACCCGCATAACCGACCCCTCCGTTTTTTCTTTCTGATCACAGCGATTGAACAGGAGAAGCAAGCAGGCGAATCGTAATGAGGCACGCGCCGCCAATATGCACTGTACATTCCACAAGCATTGCCTTCTTATTTTACTTCTTTTAGCTGTTTAACTTTGTAAGATGCAAAGAGGTTGGATCAGTTTAAGTGACTGTGCTGCCCCTTTTCACATCAGAGAACTACTGACAACGAAGGCCGCACCTGCCTCTCCCACCCGCCTGGCTGGCAGGGAAGGGAAAGAACTTGCATGTTGGTGAAGGAGCAAGCTGGGTGGGACGACAGTGAAATTAGAGTAAAAACCAAGCTGGTCCAAGGTGTCCTGCAGGCTGTAAAATGCAGTTTAATCAGAGTGCCATTTTTTTTTTTGTTAAAATGATTTTAATTATTGGAATGCACAATTTTTTAATATGCAAATAAAAAGTTTTAAAACCTGATTGGTATTCACTGTGTGGTGTCTGGAGGGAGCGGCTCATTCGCATATGAAACCTTTGGGAAAGGGCCTGCCTTGTGGTCTCATTGGGGAGAGATAAATGACCAACATTTAGTAAAATGAGTTTTTCACCCAGGTATGTGAAATAGCTTGTCTAGGCTAGGTAATTGGGAGGTCATTTTCTTAGGCAGGTTGAATTCCTAGCGTGAATTGTATGAAAACTGATAAAAATATATATATTTGCAGTTCTCTTATAGAGTTCTTCCAACAAGCCAGTGCTGAATTGTATCTGATTGAGAAAATGAAGGTGATAATTCACTGCACAATAGGTGTCAAACTGAACTTGGCTGTTCAGCCAATTACCAACATTGGACACAAAATGGGGTTTAAGCAATCCTGTGAAAGAAGGAAAATACATTTTAACAGCTGCTTTGTGAAAGAATTCCATGAGTTTTTTTTTCTCACCTAATGGCTGGTTCTAATTAGAATTCAATATTTAAAATTGTTTTTATAAAAGTGTACTTCCGATTAATGAATAGGATTTAAAAATTGAGTCCTAAGTTGAATACTAAAGCCTTTGGATTTAAGGGACACTTGCAGGACAAGAATGAAATTTGTGCCAAGTTTAAATCCAGTAGGATTTAATTGGCTCATCTCCGGGGCTTGCCTTTCTTGAGTCCATGAGTTCTAAATCATTCTGAGGTACCTTTTTTAACTGGTGGCTTGGGGTAAAAGCCAAGCCCTGTTTGGGGGCATTTAATGTGCAGAAAGAAGGAAACAGGGGATTCGTTTTTATTAAGTGGAAACATTTAAGAAGAGTAGTTTACCCAATATCTCAGCAAACTAAGGTTCACAATGCAAGTGTCCAAGAAGTTAAGCTTCACCCCCCAAAAGTGACTTATGAAAACATCGTTTTTGAAGGAGAGGTGGGGAGGGCAAATTGTTGATCATTAAACCAGTCGATTTCATTTCCTTTGCTCAACACATTTTGAGAAATGCACAGGAAACCATTTACCTGTGGTTTAGAGAAGCAACCACACGGGCAGCTCGAAGCCTTTATCTGCGTCGCTTCGTCGCAAGGGCGGGGATGTGTATCTGAGGCTGCGAAACCTGAAGTGCCGGAGCCTGGAGCACTGAGCACAAAGGTCTGGGAGCCAGCCCTCCAGCCCCGCATTTTTTCCTGCTGCAAGGAGGGGTGTGGGCGAGGATGAAAATGCCTACGGCACAAAGATAAACCGAGCCCTGCAGCTTTTCGCCGTGTGCATTTTTCAAACAATGCAAAGATGAAGTAGGATTCTACAGCAACACAACTTCAGTGTTTCTCCGTTTAAAGAGAAAAATAAGCATTAAGGGGGGAGGGATGATTCATGAAAGCCAATGATGGAAGAGAGATCCTTTCTCTCCTGGGAGGTTAAAGCTAAAATGTAGCAAAAAAAAAAGTGAAATGAAAAATCTGGTAATGATTGAATTTTGGCTGCTTGGTAAGTGTGGGATGGGCCAATTCAGAAGCTTCTGCACACACCACACTAAACTGCACATGGGAATGAGGGGTGGGAGAGGCTACATTTTTTGTTTTGTTTTGTTTGATGGGGGAAGAGAATTCCTTTTTCTTCCCAGGAGAGAATCTTCCCAGAAGGGCTGGGGGGATTTATGAGTCAGTCTGGGCATTTATACTGCTAGTTAGGAGACAGAGCTAGGAGAGGACGGTCTTTTTCTCAGAGAGGAAGCAGACCCAAGGTTCACCATTAGAATGGGGGATCAGTCAGTCCAAATGAAGGAGCCCCCTGCACCCCTGCATCTTTTACACCCCCCCCCCCCCATCCCCAGGAGGAAACAGGCCAAGGAAGGTTAAGTAAGAGCCGAAGGCCCCGTGGTCCTGCCTGGGACTTATGCAAATTTTGAATTGATCAGACCGAATAAAGCAAAATAGAGAAGTAAAAAGAGGCACAGCGAAGGCTCTTAGGGCAGGTTCATTCTTTTCTAAATCCCACAGATTCCTCAGCCAACGCAGCCACGTTTCAGCCCTCCAAAGGGTGGATTTTAAAGCTACTTTATTCTTCCAGGAGAACAACACAGCGCTTGGGCTATGTGTGCGAGGACAGAATGTATGAGGTGGGGATTGAGTGTGTAGGGGAGGCGGGGCATGCAAAGTGCTAATAAACTCAGAGCCTCCCCCTGCGCAGGGCCTCTTCCATCCCCGGTAATCAGGCATCCTGGGACTTGGATGCTGTCTCTTTAAAATGCACCTCGAAGATCTGTTTATTTCCCTAAAGAAGCATCTAACTCCACAAGACACAAAAATAAAATAATTTTGTATTCTTTCTCAATGTAGGGGGCCAATTTTCTGCTTACTCGAAAGAACAGTGAGTATGGAACCAACATCATGGCCCCAAAACAACAGGAACTCTTCAGCCTTTCTTAGTTCAAGAATGTGAAATGATAACATTGTTTCATAAGGTTAAAAGCACTTGAAGCTTGATTTACCCTAGTAACACCTTCACCGGCCTAGCAAGAGAGTAAGAAAAATAACCTACCCCCGTCCCCAATTTCTTACTCTCAAGAGTGCCTTACACTGCAATCTTAAGAGAATTAAACACACCAATTTGAAGTTCAACTATATTTTATTTGCATGTAATGATAAGGGGCTAAATTACAAATTTAAGACACAGATGTGCACTGAAGTAAGCGAAGGAGAAAATGTGTTTCTAAGACCTATATTTACCTGGCTTATTTTTTCCTTTTATCTCTCTAGTAATATTGTCGTGCTAGGGCCACTCCTACTCTTGGCTTCTGGGACTTTTGGGGGCAGGGTCTGCGCACTGTATGTTCATATTTGTATATTCTCTTATGCCCAGTCGTGTCTCACCTAGTAATGGACGCATTTGGGGCTTCAATATACACTTTCCCTCTCTTCATTGTGGGAAACTTCACTTGACATGCTTGTTTTGGGGTACCATTGAATACGTGAATGTTGTGCAAGATAGCACAATTTTAAATACAATTTTTACAAATATTTAAAGAGCTTTGAATGCTAATTTGCCACTGTACTTGGTTTTGCTGATTTTGAATCAATGCTTATAGCCAATTACATATTATTGAGCTAGAGCACTGGGTCATTAAGTTACTCCACCAATATTTACTGACTGCCCAGTACACACCAGGTATTTTATTTGCCACAGAGATACAGTCGTAAATAAGGAGTAGTCCCTGCTCTCATGTGTCCTCCCTTTGTTAAACATGCCCTTTTCATCTGAATCTGAGTGGAAAATGCTAAGAAATTTTTCTTTTCCATTGTTAGGGTGAATGCTGAACCTAAGGGCTTTGAATTTTTAAGTGAGTGTTAAGATCTATTCTTTGCATCGGTGTGGACTTTTCCCCAAATGTATCTATAATGATTATACTCAAATTCCTCCAAAAGTTCAATGGAGAGTGAAATTTGATAGGAACCAACTGATTCTTTGCACCACAATCAAATAGTTTATCAGCATAGAAAGACAGGATGTAACTCTTGCCTGTTAGCTTTTGATAACCCTTTACGAGGCATTCCCAAGATTTAGGAGTGGACCGAATGGACATTATTTTTAAATCTGTCTTCTAGGATTTATGATGTAGATGCTGAATTTCCAGAGAAACACTTCTTATTGCTAAACCCTTACCCTCCCCGTCAGCCTTCTTTCTCTAATTCGACTGTAAGCTTGCTGGGGGCAGAAACGGTCACTGGACTTTTAAAATCCACCAGAGGCCGTAGCAGAATGAGCAGCCGTGAGGCCGTCCGTGAGTGCAGCACCTCGGCCCTGGCAGCCGGGCCACGCTGGCCCAGGAGGAGTCCCCAGCTCTGAGCTTCCACAGAGAGGGACAAGTTATGCTCGTGAGCTATTCAAAGCAGTTGGAGCGATTCCTGTGTCATTGTTGTCAAACCACAGGAAATTATGCCTTTCCTCATTACCGCACTGAGCCCTGTAAGTGGCCGATACCCTTCGGCTAGAGTTCGTGATAATGTTTTCCCAATCTAGAGACAGGCTATTGCATAAGATTAAATATATATAGTATCCTGGCTATACATCAAGGGACATGCAGTAATTGCAGCCCAAAGTAATGGCTTTCGGGGATGGTGCAAAAAATCATTATTTACTCAGCAACCCTTTGCTGAGCACCTCATGCGTGCCCAGCTCTGTCCTGGTCGCTGGGAACAGGCGGGCGAATCAGCCCGGGCCTCAGCGGAGAGGCAGAGCCGAGTGAGTGACCAGCCATGGGCCCCGTGAGCCAGTGAGCCCCAGATCTGCTCATCGACCCTCCAGCGATTTACTGAGCTCCCTTTTCGCCGGCTCATCCAAGGGGCTGGGAGGGAAACTGGAAGATTGTGAAGGGCCCCTCTGCCTGACCGAGGAGTTTTAAAATCACCTTTAGGCGATTAGAAGACACGAGAAGTAAAATCATTTAGCCCACATGGAACAGCTTGTAGGCTCTTCCTGTTCAGCACGGAGCTATGTGGAGTGAAGGGCAAAGAAGCTCTCCATACTTGTCATTGAAAAAGCAGATTATCAGTGTTACATTAACCCAGTATGAGATGGTAATAAATCATACTTTTATTGGTATTGCCTAGACTACATTTCAGTAACACCTCCATATTGTAAACGCTTTTCGTGTTCATTTGCTACCAATTGTAATAATGATGTGGACAGAGCATTAAAATATTTGAATTGGTTAAGATGATAATTTTGGGTGGGATCTCTGAGGCTCACAGTGTCTTATACTAGGGCTTGCACATTAGAAGCTGATTGTCTATCACGTACAGTTTCCTGAGGCTTTGTAACAAACAACCATAAACGGTGTCTTAAAACAGCAAAAATTCATTCTCTCACATTTCCAGAGGCAAGAAGTCCAACAACAAGTTGTTGGTGGTTACCAGAGGGAAGGGGGTGGGGGAGCTAGAAGAGAGTATCGGGGGGATAAATGGTGACAGAAGGAGACTTGACTTGGGATGGTGACCGCACAATACAATATACAGATGATGTGTAATAGAATTGTTCACCTGAAACCTCTGTAATTTTATTAACCAATGTCACCCCAATAAATTTAATAAAAATTTTAAAATAAATAAAAATAGCACTCCCCGCCCCCCAAAAAAGGTGTCAGCAGGCCATGTTCCCTCTGAAGACACTAGGGGAGGATCCTTCCTGCCTCTTCCAGCTTCTGGTGGCTCCAGGGTTTCCTTGGCTTGTGGCTATATAATTCCAATGTCCACCTTTGTCTTCATGTGGCCTTCCCTGTCTCTGTGTCCACTCTTCTAACTCTTCTAAGGACACTAGTCATTGGATTTGGGGCCCAGCTGGGTAATCCAGGGTGATCTCATTTCATGATCCTTAACTACATCTGCAAAAAAATCATTTTCCAAATAAGTTAACATTCACAGGTTCCAGGGATTTGACCTACCAGGAATGGTGACCTGTAGGTCTCCTGGTAGAGGCACTGCACTGTGATGGTTGAAGTGGTGATCTGGCAGTCGGTGCTGCCGGCAGGGATATTTTACTTAGCGATTGGGTTTGTGGGAGGAAAGGGGATGATTGCAGTTCTTCTTCCTTTGTATTAATGAGAAAGTTACTCCATGACATAAAGATTAATACGGAGCCGTGAGTGAGTGGAGACAAAGGGGCCTGGAATGAAAGGAAAGCAGAGGTTTGGGATCGGTTATGTTTATTGTGATTACAGAGATGAACGGCACGGGTGTCATAGAAAAAAACAATTGTGCTGGTACAGTAATTTGAAATGTCCTCAAGGAGAACGGAAAATACCATCTGGGAATATAAGTATACATACTATTATAAGTAGTTAGAGAGGCCTGTCCTGAAAATTAAAAAGTAAATAAAGTAAAAAAGAACATAAACCGGATTATTTGAAGAAAGGATTGTAATATACAATCCTGAACTTGGCATTTCAAAAATCGTTGTTAACTTGAGCCAGGAAGATGAGAGCACCGTGAGTTTATGTAGCCGAACATCAATTCTCGAAGCCATACATTCACCTCAGGTGTCCCTCTGAGGTCCCAGCGACCCGCTCCGGCGGAGCCCGGGTTCTAACGGAGACGCGTGGATGCGCATATGCCCCAGGGACAAAGGAAGCGGCAGCTAAGGTTTGAACTTCCATCCAACCAGGGCTGCTTTTCTGAAACAGGCCATGACCTTTCCCAGCAGGAGAGACGAACACCGAAAAGGAAAGCTGCCCTGGCCCATTCAGCGCGGCCGTTAGAGCTCGACCCGCGCACTGCAGGGTCCCGGGTTCGAGTCCGGCCAAGGGCACGGACCTCAGTTGCAGGCTCGATCCCTGGCCTGGTCAGGGCGAGTACAATCAATGTGTCTCTCTCACATCGAAGTTTCTCTCTCTCTCTCTCTGTCTCTCTCC